>NC_141137.1:159777037-160097423 GCF_053477565.2 Lygodium microphyllum
ATTGGATTGGCGAGAGAGGCTTTGACCATTCTTATGATAAATATATATATATATATGGAGATCATATACATCTATGGATATGCATTAAGTGGAAAATTTGGCCATTAATCCTTGAGCACTAGAAAGCTATAAACTATGGACAACATGTTGTTTACTCAAACCCTATTGTAAAGAATCAACTATAACTTTTCATAGGCTACTCCAAATGAGGCGTGCCACATATCAAATCAAATATTTGTTAGAGTGCTTTGAGCTTATGTTAATTTCATTTGGTGCTAAATAGGGAAGGGTAAAAAATATTTCAAAATAGTGCTCCCACAGAGATAGTGAACTGCATGTTGTGTGGTTAGACCCTATTGGAAAGAATCAACCATAACTTTGCATAGGCTGCTCCAAATTAAGGCATATCACATGTCCAAAAAAAAAAATCATTTGAGTTCTTCATGCCTAGGTAAGTTTCATTTGGATATAAAAATAACATAGTTAAAAATGCTCCCAAAACAAATGGTTGTGTGGGGGATGCTTGTGTTAAAACAAGGCCAAATTTAATCAGTTTGCAAGCAATAGTGCCTCTCTTAGATAGGGCATTTGAATTGGGGGAATGCTAATCTAGGTAGAGCTTTTCCAAGCCATTCCTTCCCTTAGGATCAAATGGATAACTTGCTTAATAGGCATCATTAGTGTAGAGATCATCCATATAAGCATGGGTCTCCACACTACCACTGAGGTCAAAAGGATAATTGTGATCCAAATACATTCACTATGTCATAGAAGTGATCCATAGTACATCCTCAAGCACCAATTGTGGCACGAGATCCTTGATTACTAGCATGGTAGCATTCACTTGCTCTTCCATAAACTCATCAAAAACCACCATGCTATGTAGGACTGGAGCACATAAGGTTGAAATCACCACTATATCTACTACATCAACCCCTAGGTGTTGCATGTCCATGGCCCCCATATTCTTGAGTATTACTAAGCACTTAAACTTAAGATCTTGCATAATCTCCATTGCATCTTTGGACTGAAGGGTCTCCTTCTCATGAAACTATAATGAGATCCTCTCATCATGGCTTGGAGTGGTCAAGAGCCAACTAATTTTTCATTTGATCCTCTTCTTCATAATCAAGAAAATTAAGTTAAAGTGTTAGTTTAGCATTATTTTCCTTGCATATGTATTTGTGATTGGTTGACATAGGCTTAGCATGCTTGTAGCATAAGCCTTGAGCATGCATTTCTCTTATGTCATCACTAGTGAGGTACCTACCATTAGTAGCATCATGCTACCCACAAGAATGTTGATGAAAAGCACATACAAAAGAAGACTAATCATATGCATCATCATCATGAGTATGTTTCTACCCATAAGAAGTTGCATGATCACAATATGCATTTTGCTCATAAGATTGTGGCTACCCATGCTCACTACTATACAAATTTATGAATGGCTTATGTGTATGTTTCTCCCTGTGTACATGCTCATATACATTTGCATGCTACTACCCATGTACATAAGGCTACCTAGATGGCTATTCATGCTACATAGAGTAATGATTAAGCTATTGATCATATTGATCATTGCATTGCTAGTAGTTATGTTGCTCCCCATGTACATATTCATTTAAATTTGCATGTTGATGGCCATGTATATAATGTTGCCCACATGGTTGTCCATGTCCATGACTGTAATGCAACCCATAAGATGTGCATAGCCATTAGATGCATGCTATTGCACATAATATGCACAATCACTATATGCATGTTAAGGTGGTCATACTTTTCATAATGCCCATGATAATGCACATATTTCTCATACACAGGATAATGATCATTGCTTCTGATCATATTAATCGTGCCATTGCTCATGGTTATAACAATCCATACCTAATGGAAGGCTTTCTCTCTTCTTTGGCTCCACCCTTTTATTCGCAACTAGCTGGTCAACTAGAGTTGCAAGTTGATCAATTTTAACCTAAAGCTAAAACCAAGATTGATAAACAGACTTGGAACTATGAGCCATGTCTAATTTTTGCATACACTATTGCCCCTTTCTTAATGTGATGGAAGACCAAACTCTAACAATCAAAGATCTACCTCCATACTGTTGCAGTATGGTTAAACATTTCTCAAAGACAAATCAACCCTATAGCTTGGAGTTCATGCAAGTATGGTAGTTTTTTAGAAGAGTCATGCTGCATACAAAAGGAGTTTGAGATGTCCACCTAGTATTCTAAATGTATAGCTTCTCAGCCATATACAGTTGCATATGCACATCAACATTCTTTTTCTTCATTGCTAGATAGGCTATCTAATGGGAGAAGAGCAACTATGGAACTGTTACACCACAACACACTAGAAACTAACACGATCACCTCCCTTGGTTTTATTTGTACTCCTATGTACATTTACACTTCCAAATCTCAGTCCAGCTAGAGTATGACACATTCCAAAAGTTATGTCATCTGTGTAACCCTTGAGTAGCTACAAGACATTAGGAGGAACTATTGATTGCAGCCTTAGCATTCAAACATAATTCTCAAGTTATGATAAGCATGTCATGGTTTCAAATTCTTGGTATGATATTGAATGTCTTCACTAGTACTCTATGTACAACTTGTACATCAATCCAAAATGCTCAATTACAAGTCAATACAACAAGTATATCTAGAGTTGAATGTGTTAAACATTTTGTAAGAATCAGAGAAGCTTGGATTGATACAAATTGAATAACCTCATCAAGGGTATAATGCATTTTTTACCCTAATTCATTAGCACAATGAACATGTTGGTTGTTCAAAGTTTAATCAACAACCCTGAGCTCATGCAAAATTTGATCATAAGCAATCCAAAGATGAGGGGCATTATTGATAGGGATATTGATTTGGCCCACATCCTCAATGATCTAGGTACATTAGGTCAGACACTTGATGCAACTAGGAACCTTGAGCTTATGTATCAAATGGTGAGAAACATAGATTATGCAATGAGCAACATTGAATCAACACCTGAATGATTCAATTGTCAACCCTTCCATTCAGTTCAGCTAGAGATCTGTGTGGCCTAAGGGTTTCCCTCTAGAATCTGTAAGCAACATAAATGTAGAGGTTCATTATGGACGTGTGCCAATTGTAAAGTAGTTTATTCAACAAGAATTAGCCAATGGGTTCCTTGACGATGTTGTTTTTTATAAAGCTCAGATTTTAGAATTTGAGTTGTTTGATATCACATTTGATACAAATGCTCTTCTTGTTGCACTTCCATAGGGTATGATGGCTCCCATGAATAATCTAAATACATTGTTCCCTTCTCACAGTTTTTGGGTGCTCATGCTTTTTGTATGAGTAAACCCTCAAGTTTTAGACATAATGAGGGGATATTGTGTGCATAGACTCTTATGTGAGATTGGGGTTATGTGCCACTCTATCCACCACCATCAATTGACCAGTATGATACCTTGAAGCCCTGAGTTAGAAGTGAGCTCTGAGAGTGAACCAGAAATACCCCGACCACCCAAGACCAAATGCACCAAAGGGGACCTACCAGTCCACCTAAAGCATAGGCAATTGAAAGAGGAAAAGAGAAAGCATCCAAAGGGGTTGGAAGCCAAAGAACAACAGAAGCCCCAAGACCTACCTAAGCACTTCACAAAGATAAAAAAGGATGATAGGGTAGTGAACTTGTTAGGAGCTAAGAGGTAAGGACAAGTAAATGAACCAATAGAAGGGTCTGCTAAGGTCAAGGAAGTCAACTTGGTAGGGGAAGGGGAAGGTTTTGCTAAGGTCAAGGAAGTCAACTTGGCAGGGGAAGCCTCAACCCCTGTTCATGGGTGACAACCTGGCTGAGTGAGAGGATGTTGATCTTGTCACTCTCATGTGAGAGTACATAGATGTATTCACTTAGTCCTTAGATGAACTCAAAGGAGTCGATCCAAGGGTTGTGACCCATAACATCTTGATGAACAACATTAGTTGAATAACGGTCATACCCGATGAATCCAAAGCATGAACATGCCATCAAGGAGGAGATAGATAAGTTGCTGAAGGTCGAATTCATCTATGAAATCGAGCGCACGGACTGGATATTGCCCATAGTGATTGTCTTGTGAGAAAGAATAGAAAAATGTGTGTGTGTAAACTATAAAAAAGTCAATGCTATGACAAAGAGAGATAACTATCCACTACCCTATACGGAGCACATGCTTGAGAGAGTAGCAAGAAAAGAGGCCTATATTTTCTTGGACGACTTCTTAGGTTATAACTAGGTGCAGGTACATCCTAACGATAGGCATAAGACAACGTTTGCGAAATGGGGTGTGTTTGCCTAAATAGTCATGCCATTTGGACTAACGAATGCACTAACTACCTTTCAGCGCCTCATATGTGCCATCTTCAAATATATTGGAGGTGTTTGTTGACAATCTATGTGTTCACTCTAGTTGGAGGGAATACCTAGATAAACTTCACGCAGCCTTTGAGCTGTGTAGACTGCATATTCTCTCCCTGAACCCCTTGAATTAGTTCTAGGTAAAACATGGATGTATCCTAGGGCACGTGGTGTCTAAGAATGGTAATACCATTGAATTCTCCAAAGTCAGAGTCATTGTCTATTTACCACCACCCACAAAGTATAAGGGAGTCCAGTGCTTCCTATGACACATAGGCTACTATCGGTGATTCATTTGAACTATGTATTGATTAGCAGACCCCGTTACAAACTGCTGATCATATTTGAGTGGACTTGGGAATGCCAACATGCCTATGAGGAATTAAAAAAGGATTTCATGACCACACAGATCTTATGAGCCCCAGATTGGAACAAAACATTCCACATGCACATTGATGCCTCAAAGTTCGTTACGTGGAAGCTGTTTTATGCCAACCTGATGAACATAATCTTGATTATCCTATGAGCTTTGCTAGCAGACATAGAGATGAATTACATGAAAATGGAGAGGGAAGGCCTAGCCATGGTATTCATTGTAAAGAAGTTTCGTCATTATCTTTTGGGTACACCCTTTATCTTCTTCATTGACCATCAAACTTTTCTTTATCTAGTAAACGAACCTTGTGCTACTATAGGACTCATAGCTAGATGGTTACTTATGCTTCTAGAATTTGACTTATTTGTGGTTGTATGCAAGGGTAAGCAATTGTTGGGAGCTCATGCTTGACTTCCAGGACCCATGGACCACTTATTCTTTCAAGTGTTTCAAGCGGAGCACTAATGGCTACCTCTCACATAGCCAATGTGATATCTCTCTCTACGAGTGCAGTGAGCTTACCTCCATGCCCAATCAAGTTGCCTCCTCTCCCGAGAACTTTGATAGCTCCATGATCCAAGTGTAAGCTTCAAGTGAGCTCGATCCTCAAGCTCCACGCTCCAAGTTCCATTGCTGCGAGCAAGAGAAGAGAAGAGAAGAGAAGAGAAGAGAAGAGAAGAGAAGAGAAGAGAAGAGAAGAGGAGAAGATGGAGAGCTTCTCCACCACCATCCCTCACCCTCACACACTCACTCCCTCACACTCTCACACTCCCTCTCTCAAGCACAAGCTCAAGCAAGCAAGCAAGCAAGCAAGAAGAAGAAGAAGAAGAAGAAGAAGAGAGCTACTTTTGGCAACACACAAGAATGAGCTTCTCCTTCACTTTTTGGGTTTATATACAAGCCCTAAACTTTTGGGTACCCATCCCTTTTTACATGATTGGGCATTTTGCCAAGGTCCTCTTTTCCTATTCCCTTCTATTCCACCCCATCCCTTCACCTACACTGTCTAGATTTTACAATTTGCATAGGAGGGAGCATGGTGCTCTTTTACAAAAATTTCAGGAGCGCCTTGCATTTCAACACGCGCCTTCTGCCTTTTGCACTTGCCTTGGATTTTCGGGGGTTATCCTTACACTTCTTCACCGTTTCTTCTGTTGTGTCCGCATTTTTAGATTTTTCTTGTATTTTAGTGTGCCTACTTTTTTTTTTGCCTTGCACTGGGGTTAACATTACCCCCTCCTAGATGAGTTCTAGTCCCATAGCATTGGTGGGGTACTGATGAGGGCTTAGGGGTTGGATGGGTGGTCGTGGCAATTGAGAATCAAACTCTTGTAGTGGCAAGACCCAGGGCTCTTGCTTGCACAGGCTATAAGTTAGTTGTTTTGGTTAGGGTTATTGAAGAAATTGATGGAACTTGGATGCCACTATGGATCACCTCAGAAATTATTATGGGGGAAACAAAGGAAGAGCTATTATAAGTGCCATTGGCAGGATTGTAGTAGTGAGGTTTGGCAGCTTACATTTGTCAGATTGATGATGAAGTGTCAATGATATGTTGATTTTGCTACTACTACTTTGCTTTAAGAAGAAATCGCTTGTCATTATGGGCTCGGTCGAATCTATGTTAATATTCACTCTGACTACACTCAAATTGAAGGCTTTGACCTTGCCCCACCATCGATCTATGGAAAGCTCAACATTCCAGAGCTGAGAGCTTGTAAATCAGCTATATTGGAGTGGATGATGGGCCTCCGAAGTTGGGGGTTCATTGTCTTCACTATACCTGAAAAAGGAAAGATCGTGCACTTCCTTGGAGGTGTGGCTACCTTACTATGTTGTGTTCATGTGCTCATGATGTGGAACTGGGAGTTGAGTCGATGCATTGCCCCACACTTAAGGACCCAGTTTGTGCAGGGGGAGGTGCTATGGACGTGACTTAGGGAGACATGTCTAGGTGAGCATGAGCTCCCCTTGGTGTGTCCAATGGGGGAAAGGGCCAGGGTACACCCTAGGTGTAGTGATGGTGACTCTTAAGATGGCCCTTGTTTTTTTTTGGCTCTTTCTTTTCTTCTTCTTGATTATGACCTTTGAGGGGCAGTACAAACTTGAGGATCTATTCATCAGGATCTTGAGTGTGAGATGGGGAGGTAGGGGGCTTCAATTATTTACTAAGGAAGTTCCTACTTAGCATAAACCCTTTTTGGCCTATCCTAACGTGGAGAGGAGTGGTGGACAAAAATGGATGGCTATAGTTGGTGAAACGACTATCGTTTATGTCCTCAAGGAGGGCCATGCATGGGAGTAGAGCAACACACAGCATTAGCTGAGTCATGGCATAGCTATCTATTCGCGCATTAATATAAAAAAAGAATGATTGAAGGTGCTATTTTGCAAGTGTGGGGTGTTGCTTGAGGAGTGTCCTAAGTAATCTAATATAATTACATGTTGTTACAAAGGCGAGGTCTGGGCAGGAAGAGAATTTGCCTAAGAAGTGGGCCATGGAGTCCCCTAAATCTCTTTCTGAGAAAGTGAGTGCTTTCTCCAGCTTTGTAGCATTGACATTGTAGATCTTAGGGAAGTCATATCAACTATGGATATCAAGATCAAAATCTACTCCTACCCTCCTAGGATACGGTAGGTAGGTGGGATCATTTCGTTCAAAGGATAGGGAGCCATAAAATGATATCCAGGCATCTACATTACTATTCCAGACTCTTCTCCTCCATTTAGGTTGGGATTCATAGCCTTTCACCATGTGGGATATCTCCTTAACCTTATTTTCCCAGTAGTTTGGTTGTCCCCCATGCGATTAGATTCTTCTCTCTTTTCAACAAGCCATCAGTCACTAAGCCATGGCGATCACTTCCTTTACCACTTTGGTTTTGATAGCACTCTACTCAGGGCCACTGGGTATTGAAAACTGAAATCAAAGGGCTGGTTTTCCCACTGCTCCCACACTAATAACTCCGTGTTCTAGTTCATGGGTAAGAAGTCTTTCTTCAGTGGGATAGGAGGCTCTGGGACTATAGACGGTTGCGCTTTTGCTCTTTTGTGTGTGTGGTCAAGCATTCTAGCTCTTTTCTTTTTAGCCTCATCTTTCCTTTCTACTGTGGTATCTTGTTCTTAAGGGGGTTTTGGCTGTGGCGAGGGAGGTGGTGGGACCAAATCCTCATCTCTTTGCACCCCATCATGGCTTGATCCTGCTTCTGCTTCCTGTGGTTGTTCCTCTTGGAGTCCTAATGCATTCACTTCCTGCGGCATCAAGCCTATTCTCTCAATAGATTTTCTCATTGGACTTGCCAAGTCAGACTAAATCTTATTCCTTGGACTTGGGATCACAGCCCTTGCTTTATTGCCTTGCGAGCTATTTCCAGCTTTCTTTTAAGTGTATCAATTGCCTCCTCTTTAGAGAGTGTAATGTCCAAGATTGTGTTGAGGAAGGTATGTTGCTGGGCCTCTAGACTTGCCTGAGTGGCATCTACTCAGTTTTCTACCAGTATTCTATTTCCTTCTACAAGGGCCAAATGGCTCACCAGGTCTTCCACTTTCTTCTCACTCTTGGCCTCCCATTCCTTTGCCTTCTTTTTCATTTCTTCCAAGCCTTCACTTTGCCTTTGTGACATGGCCACTATTGTGTCAGATCCTGCCCCTTCCATTTTTGTGCCATTTCCTCTTTCTCCTTTGTTAGGCACGATCTCTCTTTCCAGTCTCCCTTGTTCTTCTATCTCCCTTTGCACTCTATACTCCACTTCTTCCCTCTCTCTTTGATGTTCCTCTTTTTCATATGCTTTCTCTGCATCTAGTGTGATGAGCTCTTCCATGTCTTCTTGGAGCCTTCTCATCCGTGTTTCAAGCTCCACTTACTGTAGGATCAGGAGCTTGTACTCCTTTTGCATTCCTACTAGCTCATGGTTCTCTTCTTCTAGTCTTTCTTGCCAGTATTCCTCCTTATCTTCCTTGGCCTTGAGCTCTGCTTTTAGCTCCTTTATTTCTTTTTGTTGTATGGCCACTTGGCGTGTCTTTTCTAGTTGGAAAGTAGCGAACATTTCTCTTTCAACCTCTAGCTTTGCCACCACAGCTTTCTCCTCCTCCTTTGCTCTTTCCAATTGAGCATAAAGCTCCTTAACATGCTCATCATGATCAATGGGATGCGGCCCTGTAGTGGTAACCTTGAATCTTTGTCGCTTGGGCCCCTATGGGATTTGGCATCCGTAGCTGTCGGTCTTCTCATTCCTGTCATTGGGGTCCTTGCACTAGAGTCCGTCGTGTGTTGGGATATGTGCTTTGCTTACTAAGAACTACACCCATGCCATGAGGTTGCTAGCATTGACTATGGTTGGGGTGCTTAGTGTCATTGCAATGGTTGGGGTGGCTGGCAATATGGTGGGTGGGATCAGGTGGAGTGTGGCCTTGCCTTTTCCTTCTTTTGGAATGCGTGGAGGCAAGTCTTCTGGCACTTAACCACTAGTTGCTGGCCTATCTTGCCTTGGTGGGCTCATTGCTGCCAATTCCTTGTGTCTACATTGCTACTCAACGGACATCTGCATAACTCATGCCAAGTCCTCTTCTTCCTTCTCCTTTCCTTCTCTGCCCTTTTTGATTATTCTGCTATTCTCTGTAGTTCAGCCTTCTCTTTGTTAATTCTCTCTTCTTCAGCTTTCTTGGACTCTCTTTGTGCTTTTAGTAGCTCTTCCTTCTCCTTCTTTGTCATTCTTTCTTTAGTTTCCCTTTGCTGCTTTTGGGGAGTCTCTTTCCTTGGTCTTTGTACCTTTGGGTTGATCGGGTATGTTCTTCCTCACTATCGGTTTTAGTTCTTTCACTTGATGGAGTTCTTGGCCTGTCTTGTCTTCTCTTGGTGCGTCTTTCAGCCCTCTCCTTCTCCATCCTTTCTTCTTCTAATTCTTGTTTTCTTCTCGTATTTGGAGACTGTGGTGAGCTTCTAGGGTTTGGTGGTACATCATGCTCTTGAGAGGGTGACTTATCTGGCATCTCCCCCGTGTGCTCGGGTCCTTCCACTCCCCAATGGCATCCTTAATTAAAGTCATGAGTATCCCCCCGAAGCAGAAAAATGAGGCCTTCGATGTGGGGGTTTTGTGTTCCTTTTCTATGGTTGATGTCGGGGATTCTCCTCCTGCCTGCCTTATTGATAGTGCCTTAAATTGAGGTAGCCTAGATTGTCTTTTGCACATATGTGTTCAAGTTCACTTCATCCATGGTCATGACTGCCACACTTTCCAACATGGGGATAGTGATTCTATGCATTACCGTGTTGTATCGCAAGCTAGAGAAGAGGGTATGTGCTAGCTTGGCCTACATTTTTATCTCCCTATTTGACACATCTTCCAAGTCGATGTCGTCATTGGTGTGTACCTTGTCCTTATCCATCTGCATCATGGACTACACATCTCTTTTAGGCCTTCTTTCAGGCTTGTGGACCAATCCTAAGGATCTTTGGATTAGGTCTGGGATGAGTCTCACTTCCATCTCCTTAATCTCTCCTCCTTGTCTTATCTTCACTTTTCCAACATCCCTCATGGCATCATAAGTCCTCAAGAAATCCAAACACTTTTGGTGGTTGATCTCTTGCCTAAACTTCTCTACATATCTGGCCAGGTTGCATTGATCCACAACTTGCTTTGTTGTTGTTTCCTAGCCACCAACTCTTCTAGGTTAGTGACACTTCAGAACTTGAGTTGGTTGTGGTTGTGGGTCTCGAAGCTGATGCCTATCTGTGTGGTGCTTATCATCATCACTGAAAGTAAAGAGGTGTCCCTTGTCCTTGTGTGCTACCATTCTTAGTTCCCACATGGCAAAAATGGCTTTTCATTAGTTTTTTATTGAGGTAATTTTACATTGCGGGGTGAGAAGAATGACGGTTCTTTAATATTGACCAAGATTTTCCTTTTATGTCATTCATATATTCCAAGAAAGAGTAAGTATACCATCGTTTTTCCCTTCCACTTTATATTTTGTTATTTTCTTTTTATTTTCTACACTTATTCTATTTTTTGGTTTGATTTTTCCTCACCTTGCCCCCTCCTCTCAGAATTTAACAAAAATCCTTCCTAGGATTGGAGAATGAAGGGTTAAGGGCATTCAGTGCGTATGGGGCATTACTTTCTCATGAGCCATGTATAGAAGTTTGGATTGTACTCTAGGATAGCATAGTGGTCCATGTCGAAAGGTTGAATGCCTATGTGAGTGATGTAGGTTAGGACATCCGTTAGGAAGTCACTAGAGTTGATTTTGCTAGCAGTGTGTAAATCCTCCTTGGAGAGAATGCGATCTAAATAAGGATGCGTCATGATGTGTTCCTCTTAGGGGTCGATTGTGGATGATGGTGAACACCCTAAATGAGGTTTGAGCTACGTAAGTTGGGTCATACTCCGAGGTTCTTATTGCACATCTTTGCTCAACGTTGTCGTGCCACTACGCGCACACCGTGTAAAGAAATCTAGAGTGTGGCTTTCTTATTTATTTAGAGAGCCAATGCCATTTTAGACATTAATGTTAGTGTCCATGGTTCAAAAAAATTAGATTTTTGGACAAGTTTCAGCCAATTTTTGATATTTTAGATATTATCTCTTGTAAAAATCCATAAAACTATAGACAATTTCTAGATTAGGATAACATGTAAAAGAAAGCATGTAGCTTTTAGCTATTTTGAGAGGATTTTATGTAAAAAGAAAGATTAGCAAAATCGCGCGACGCGTGATCACTGTTTTCAGGTAGTGAATAGCACTCCGAAGTGGGAGATGGAGTGATTTGGCAAAATTCTGGCCAGGTGTGCTGGTATTTTACCCCCCTTTCGGAGCCAATGGAAGCATTAGTTTGGCAATCTGAGTAGCATAGAGGAAGGTATTATTGTATACACATTTTTGAGTTTTATATTCTCATAATGCAGAAATAAACTGATAGGCTTCATCTCTGTTAGTATTCTTATACTTTTTCTATTTCTTTATGTGAATATTCTTCTACATCTTCTATTTCTTCGAACTTCTTGTTATAAGATCTGAGATACACACTCTACTTTTTTATATACTTAAAATATATATGGTGAATATTATGCTGGTACAGAGGGAGAATAGATGAGAGAAAAGAAAGATGTAGAGAGAGAGAGAGAGGTAGAGAAATCGGCACCACACTAGGGACTGGAAGATGGGCTAGTCCCCCCCCTTGTGGAGTTATATTATTGACAAGGAGCAAGCTCCTCCATTACACATAAGCCAGTTCTTACTTGTAGATCTTGGAAACAATATCATGGTTCCTTGCATGGTATACAACCGGCTAACACTTTCACAACTTGGAAGTTGGCACCTTTTGATCCTTCTTGAGTCTTCTTCTCTCCTACACAATATGTGTAGGGCTCTACTCTTGGCACTTGATTTCAGCAGAGCTTTCGCAGTACTTGCACTTTCTCTTCTCCTCTTGGAACTTGATTTTAGTAGAGCTTCTGTAGTACTTGCACCTTCTCTTCTCCTCTTGGATGCATGCAAAGTGATGCTTCCTTTACCTCTCTCATAGCTAAGGAGAGCCCCCTCTTTTATAGGCTTTCAAGAGCTTCTCTTCTTAGAGAGAGACTTGAGTTGATCTTCATGCAAGATGTGGTTGTTCTAGGACCTACTCTGGAGCACTAATTTCGAGATATCTCTCTGTGCATTGTTCAGATGAAAAAACATCCAACACAAAAGTTGTAGATCTCACTATTTTTGATAACCCATGTGGTCCGTTTTTAGAGATCGTCTTTCTATCGCAGGATATTTTAAAAATGGATTCACCATGTCTTTTTTTTAAAAGAACGGCTTCTCAAACTATACTCAACTTGTGGTCCATGCAACCACCTTAAGGAGAGTTCATTAAATTGCCTTGGACCTCAACCTTAAGATTGACTTCCACACAAAAGCTTGTGTCTTTTTAGACCTTAGAAAGAGAAAATCACTTCTCTCATCACTTCTATAGGATCACATCTCTTGTCTTTCTTAATGAGAGAATTACCTCTCTTGTCTTTCTTAATGAAAGAAAATACCTTAAACCTTGACTTGTAAGGGAGAGGATGACCCGAAATGAATGCAATAATCATTACACACAAGTAAACATTTCCAGGCATCCCCGAATACACACATTAATACATATACACAATGATAATGCACTTTCTCTTCTTAGAACTTAATCCATCTTCATTTATGTGTAACTCCTTGGTTCTTGTGTACACTCTTACACTTGGTAGACACTTCTTTCCCCCTTCATAACTTGTATTGTATGTACTAGATATTCCCATCACAGTGCTCTGATCACCCCATTTAGTGATGCACTAGGAATATTGGTCTCTAAATGGTCTCATGGCCATGCTAGATCATCATCAACACTTAAAGAAAAGTGAGTCATTAATTTATTGACATGAATTTATTAAATATAGAATGCGTAATAAGCAATCAATTTAGTGACACCCCTTCTCTTCCATGGGCTGACGTGGGGCTGATATCTTTAGTCATATTCAGAGAATTAGCTACAACAGTGTTCTTTTAATTCATTTCTTACTCTACAGAAGACATCTTGTCAAAATATGCAAGTATTATGTACCCCTATGGTAGGGCAATGTTTGTAGATCATTCATAGATGCTTTGAGTTGAATTAAGAGGAGTTTTTTATCTTATTTCTTGGTTATGGTAACTTATCCTTATCAGGAACTCAATTTGAAGCTCTCTTGAAGCAAGTCTCTTTGCCCTACAAGCCTTGTAATTGACACATAAGCTTTTGTCCCTAACAATCTACATTGAATGTAATCATGCAAAGTTGATTCATGCTATGGCATCATGTATGAATGATGGGATGCAGAGTTGTTTATGATACATGACATCATATTGCACTTGATTTTATAATTTGTAATTGATCTTACAATTAAGAAAAAAATCTTGATTTGAGTTAGAACTTATGAGATAATACTCTTGTGATCTTTGCTAAGAACATGCAATTGGAATCTCTATTACCATATTCAAGAACTTGGCTTGAAACCTTCAACCCTTCTCTTATCTCTACCATCTTCGGAGTAGTCTAAGCTCTTGAACCCCCATACATTCTTCTCTCTCAAACCCCTGCGATTGACCGTGAAGTACCTCTTGAAACTTTAAACATTCACTATAATCTACTTATCTCTTGAAGACACATCTCCATCTATCTTGTTCAATTTTCTTGCCAAACCCCTGTGGTGACCTTCAACCCTATGCGGTGTGACAACGTAAGTCATGATTTGGAAACCTCTCTATTCTCATTGAAGGCAAAGAATGTACCACTTTCTCAAGAAGGCAGAATCACTTTTAGCAAGGTTCTACAACTCTTCCACCTCGTGAGTTGTGGGGCAGCTGAGACTGGGCTTTTGTTGTATGAGGTGATAAGGCATTGTTTGTGAGCTTGTTCCATGGATATCTCGATGGAAATTAACTCCTTAGCTACTTGTGGGGCCTTAACGAATATGAATTCAGATTCTTCCCAAGAGCAAGGGAATGTACACATTTTTGTGGCCATAGATTCATCTAAGAGACCTAAGTCTAGCCGGTCATAGCTTTTAGTAAGTGTCATGAAGGTGGCATTTAAGTGGCGAATGCAACTAACTAAGTCATCCCCCATATTCTCAGCCAGATATGAGACCAAAGTAAGGATTGATCGGTGCTCATAAGAGGGGATTAAACCTTGTAGTGCTTGGGGTTTGACTAGACTAGAGAGGTCTGCAACAACTGGTGTCTGCAGTGTTGAGGGGTCTTGCGGGTGTGACTTTGCCTCTTGAACATTAGAGGTAGTTTGCAATGTTGAGTCTCTATTGTCAGGCATTTGAGAGGGCTTAGGGACATTAGCAATGCTAGGTCAAGGCAGTTTAAGGACAACATGCTACGGTTTTGGCCAATAGAGTAGTTGAGGTTCTGCAGACTTAGTGGTCTTGTGTTGGATTGGGCTTAGCTACTTGAGCTATTGGTGGTTTTGTTTCCGGATTTATCATTCGATCTTGCATGGTTCGATCTTTCATGGTCAATCTTGAGGGTTGTGGTTGAAGGGTGCTGTTGGTAGTCTTGGCTTTAGGTACCCATATCTAGGTATTGCCCTCATAATAACCTTGCACCTGCAATAGGATCTTAGGGATCCATCCCGGTTTGATTATTCTTTTACACCCATAATGTCTTCTCTGACTCCTAGGTATTGAGTATTGGTTTCTAGCATTGCGATGTCATGTTTGAGTACTTTGTGGTGGTGGTCTTTGATGTTTAGGGACCCATTTAACTTGGATTCATGGTTCTTGGTTCCACTCGGGGTGGTGCATTGGTGTTGAGACTCGAGGGGTTATGGAAAGTCACCACCCCCCTTTTTAGACTTAGTTGTGGGTGTCTTTACCACTATCTTTGCAGTCTTTGATAGAGCTGCGATACTCTTAATGAAAGCCGTCACTATGCATACATTGCCAATGGCAAGGTGGATGCGCTATGATCCGTAATGAACATGACAGTGGGTTTATTTTTTAAACGTGCATCCTAGCAACCATTCCTTACCCACATCTTTTGCATTCAGAAATAAGAAAGGATGTATATCTACAGCATGGCAAGGAGCTATGATGGATGAGAGAAGAAGAATGAACTCATGATGACAGACATACTGGACTTGACTGTTACACAAGTGAATTAGGTTCCAAGATGGAAGCTTGGACTCATAAACACAATCTTGTGTATACATGACAACGACAAGATACTAACTGAAAAGAGAAAGCATCATGCTATTGCATTCATCATATCTCAAAAAGTGGTAGTCAAGTACAATGCTTTATAGTTGTTGGATGGTAGAAGTTTTCCTTTCTGTGCATATGGGATTCAATCTGCCTGCATGTCCTAAGCCCAAAAATGCCTCATACAAAGAGGCTATAGTCAGTGTGATTGCAAATATCTCAACACCCCTTCTCAATCACAACCAGAAAGTACAAAGTGTGTAGAGGCTTTAGTGAAAGCAATAGCTGCAAAGTGTGGGCAGACCATAAACATGGCAAAACACCAAAGGCTATCACAGAAACGGCTATGTGTAGGTACCACAAACATGATGGACATCCAGAGGCTGTAACAAGGGCCTCTCAAATTGTATAGAGGTTGTAGTACAAGGCTACATAAGGAGTTTACAAGCTTATGATAAATGCATTTGGGCTAGGCATTACAAGGCTGGAAAAGATCTAGTAAAAAATTGGGTCAAGGACCATGAGGCCCTTGTAGTTTTCAGAATTTCTTTTGACATTGATATTTAATTTATTATAGCTCTTCTTGTTGGTGTATTCCAGTTTGCTCTTTTTTATCTTGTACTTTTTCTTCACTTTGCTTGCATTGTTCTTTTGGTCATTTTTTTCATGGTTCTCTTTTCTTGCATTAGTCTTCATGCCCCCCTCAAGCAAAGATATCATTATCTTTGAGGCAACGTAAATGACTTCAATTTCTTGCACTATCTCCAAGGTAGAAGGCATGTCTTCAAATGGAAATATTGATGGCACTTGAGGGCTCACAACTCCATCCTTCCCTGCTAATAGAGGAAGTACATCTTCTATGTGGTACAAGTTAGTAAAAATGATTATATTACTCTTTATGAATGCCATCTTCATGAAAACCTTCATATTTGTCATAAGCTTCAAACCTTTGATTTTTTGACTGGCAAAAGAGTAGAAACTTAATGTGTCAAAAGACACAAGATATGCTTTGGTTTGAAGATAAGGATTCTTGATGCTTTGCTGGGAATTGAGTGGGAACTCAGATTAGAGTGACAGCAGCTTTGTTGAGACAAGAGGAGTAAGAGAAATGAAGTGGGAGAAGAGCTTGATGTTGAATGCTTAGTCTTCCCATCTTCACAAACCTTCCAAAAATCTCCAAAGATCTCCAAGAACTTCTCCTCCTTGAAGTGTGGATTTGAGTAAATCAATGAATCAAGGTGTCAATGATTGGGCTTAAGTGGTAGGAGAGAGAAAATGAGATAATAAATAAGCTTGAAGTTGCAATGGCTATGGTGGACCTGTACTTAGGGTTTTTGGGGCTGACTGGTTTTTCGATTTGTGTAGCTTGTAGACAAAGCCATTTGATAATCCCTTTGGTGAGAAAGAAGCTTATATAGCAAGCTTACTTGGCCCTAAGCTCGCAGGTCAAATCGTGGACTGTAGTGATGGTGGTAGCAGTACGACCTCTCACAGGTGCAATTTTGGCAGCGATAACAAAATCACTCAATGCTAGCTTGAATGATCACCAACATCTAACTATGATGTATCAAGGAGCTGCATCAAGAGTAGAGGAATGTTTTTCTAGAAGGAGGTGTGGGGAAATATGGGTTGTAGGAGTAGATCAAGAAGCTCCAAGTGAGCTAGGTACTTTTTGGCTATGGCAAACAAGAGGGCAAAGTGAGGATAAATTTTGGAAATAGAGTCATACACCGATCCTGAGTTGTCTAGAGATGAAGAGGAGCTAAAAGAGCAGAGAGGAGACCTGAGACATACTAAGTCATGCTCAGCTGTGCTCTGATACCATGTGAAAGGATGAAAATATAGAGCATGGCAAGGAGCTATGGTGGATGAAAGACGAAGAATGAACTCATGATGATAGAGACACCGGACTTGATTATTACACAAGTGAATTAGATTCCAAGATGGAAGCTTGGACTCATATACACAATCTTGTGTATAGACTGACAATGACAAGACACTAATTGAAAAGAGAAAGCATCATACTATTGCATTCATCATATCTCAAAAAGTGATAACAAGTATAATGCTTTATAGTTGTTGGATGGTAGCAATTTTCCTTTTTGTGCATATGGGATTCAATCTAGTTGCATGTCCTAAGCCCAGAATTTCCTCATACAAAGAGGCTACAGTAGGTGTGATTGCAAATATCTCAATAGGAAACACATAGAAGATTATGGATATGCTCTCGGACCCGATAGAGACTAGGACATTGCACTTTCCCAAAAGTGCATGTGATTGACTCTCAAAAGGACTGAACTTTGTGTTTTTGGGTTGTAGCCGCGGTCAACTGATTTGGGTCCAATGATTGTGGGTTAGAATGTTACAATTATCTCCTTCATCTATCAATGCATCAAATGAGGTCATGTTCTAAGAGTGACCATTTATATGCAAGTAGGCGGGTGCTATGGCTTCTTCATCCTCATCTTCTATCTCTGTGAGGGTGGCAACTCTGACATTGATAGAGGGTTGTAGCATCGGGGGTTCGTGGAGTGGATGAGTTGGAGGATAGTACCTCTTGATGCGACTACTAGTGAAAAAACCTATGCCCTCGCTGTCTAGGGTTTCTAGTTCCACATTACTTGTTTTTCTTGATGGCACAAACTCTAAAAGGTTCTAAGCCTTTGAACTTCATCTTTTTCTTATATCCCTTTACCGAATACAACAGTACAAGGTCGCCCTAGTCAAAGTCCTTCAGGGCTTCTTGGATGATGGTCGTCTTTAGTACTCCACCGAACTTGATGGTGGATGCCTTGGAGGAGGAATTTTTCCTAGTAGTTGACCTCGCTCTAGAGGCCGAGGACTCCACACCTACTGCTACTCTGCTGTGCCTATGGCCGAGGCTTTTGCTGAGTTTTTGATGGTCTTGTGTATGAAGGCATTCCAGTCCACCTCATCTATGTAGGTGCAATGCTTCTGGCAATGGTACCCCGATTTTTTTCATAAGAATGTTGTATCTTTGACTAGAGAAGAGGACATGAACCATCTTTGCTTGCATTTTAATTTCAAGGTTTGGGATATCCGCCAAGCTTATCCCATCAACTATGTGCACGGCATCCTTGCTCACCCCCATCATGTTATATACATCCCTCCTTGGGCGTTTCTCAATCCTGCTCGCTAAACCAAGGGCCTTCTCCACCATCGCAAGGCTCAAATCACTATAAGGGTATAGGGATACATAGACGGGCCTTTGCAACACAAATTAGCGGTGTCATTATTTGTGTTGCAAATGCGATGCAAATAGTGATGGTACTCTTAGAAAAAAAAAGTGGGCGAAACTTGAGCGTAGCATTTTGCTCCAAAGGGTTTGAGAGAGAGCGAAAGAGATCGTGGCTTTGGGAGAGAGAGAGGGAGAGGGAGAGGGAAAGGAAGAGAGAAAGAGGGAGAAGGAGAGCTTCTCATTGCTGCCGCTGCAGTCCGCGAAGAAGAGGAGGAAGTGCATGAAGGAAGAAGAGGGGCCGTCACGAAGAGGAGACAAAGAATCCATCCTCGGGCCTTTGAGGTGAGTACATTGCTTCCTCTTGGTTTGTTCTTGTTCTTTCTTCTTTTCTTTTGTTTGTTTTTCTTGAGAATGAGGTGCATTGAGGGAGAAAGAGAGGAAATAAGAGAGGGAGAAGAAGAAAGGAAAAGGAAGAGAGAATAAATATGAAAGATAACAAAGAAAGAGAGAAAGAGAGAGAAAGGAAGGGAGAGAGGAGAATGAGTGAGAAAACAACAAAGTGGACTTGGTTAGCCAACAATGTTAGTTTAGGGGGCCTTAGTTGAGACTATACCTTATTAATAAAGTGGTTGATGCATATTACTCCCCCTCATTTCTCGCTCTCTTTAAACCAATGCAATGTTCTACTTAAGTTTGAGAGATGATAGCAAAGTAGTTATCTTAAGCTAATATTAGATAACCATGGTAGGAGACTATAGTCACAATTAAGGCTTGCTTTAGGTTGTGATCCTTGTGGGGTTGAGGTGGAACTTTCCCTATGAGGTAGACTTAAGTAGTTTCAAGTAATGCACTTTGATTATTACAAGGGAGTTTTGAGTGGAAGTTACATTGAGTACCTCATGATAAATTTGTGCCATTAGGATTCGGTGGATAGACATGTTACAAACATAGATATGCACCTAGATATGACTATAGTCTCTAGATTTGCAAGGCCATGCACTCTCTAGAATTTGGATGAAAAGGGATCAATTTGTTCACACATTAGATTGATTTCATGATCTTTCTACATTATGAAAGGTGTTGGATATGGAATGGCATATATTGCTTTATCAATGCCGATCATCTTCCCTATATTAGAACCAACCTTAAGTAGATATAGTGGATGGAAAATCTAAAAGTTGTTTAATGTTAATTTTGAAAGAATCTATGGTTAACCATACTATTAATGTATCTAATTTCCATGGGTAAATCTTTATAATAGGATTCTTATCATGTTGTAATGTCTCTTAGCTATTGGAAAAACGTAAATAAAAGATGACTCTTTGCCTTCTACTTGTGTAAGCTCAATAGCTCCTAAAAATTGATGTTAAAATGTAAGAAGGTTTGTATGGAATCTTTATAATGTATATTGAACTAGTTTGTTATGTGTTGTAAACCAAGACGTTTCAGTTGACGTTAATTCTATTGAGTTACAAGAGAAGAAATCCCCTCTCAAAAAATTAAAAAAGAAAAAGAGAATGAGAATAAAAACTAGTTATTTGTCATAACATAGACAAAATGGAAAACGATGATGGTCGTGATGTTCAAGTTCGCAAGGCGTATCTTAATCAGAGTGTCCCGTGTCCTTGCTTTCAACGCAAGCTGGGAATCAGACAAAAGCATCACTTGCCTATATAATACCTACAACGCTTTGGTGAGTTCCAATCGGAGATCATTGATGAGGTGATCTTAGACATTGTGAAAATGGTAAGAAAAGTGTGTATCAATCATGCCTTACATTCGCAAACTAATTGAATATCATATACAAAACATTAGACATGGCTGTAAAATTTATACAGGAAAGTGACGTCTCATCCCAAGGAGGAATACACCTATTGCGGCTAGTTAGAAGAGTTCATGGGCATGCGATGGATGGAGTGCCTAAGCCAATCCACCACTTGGAAGGCACAACTCAATCTATACCATCAATACCAAGGAGACAAGTAGCCTTTCGAACCTTCCTCCAATCTTGGAGCTTGAAATGTAGGCAATGATCGATGCATTGATACCCATAGATGTTGAGACATCTGATCCGCTAAGAGAGGAAGCATCCACACCACTATATGATGGGTGCCGAGTATCTCAATTGAGGACACTGCTTGCACTCCTAAGATGCAAGCAAAATATGGGTGGACCGATGCGAGTGTGACCGAGTTGTTCAGGTACATTCGACGTACGCTTTGTGGATTTCTTTTAAGCACCATTATAAAAAAAAAAGTACTTTTTCAAGGTGTTTTATGATTTCTTTTTAGGTTGCTAAAGTATCATTTATTACCACTTGGAAATACCATGCTTGAGTCTTGTGATGATGTGTGACATGCTTTACGAAAGCTTGGCATGGACTACAATAGTATCCATGCATGTGCCAATGATTGCGTTCTATTTCGAGGAGAGTACGGGACTATGGAAACATGTCCAAAGTGTGGTGGTCATAGGCATTCAACAGGACTTGCAAGGGTAAACCATCCCTCAAAAAGTTCTTAGACACTTTCCACTTACCCCCCATATACATTACATATTTTGCATGTCGGGCATGGCGAGCTTGACAATGTGGCATGCACAGAATAGATCCATAGATAGAGTCCAACAAATATCAGTAAATTCACACACATGGAGCCACATTGACTCTACCTTTCCAAGCTTTACACGAGAGCCAAGGAATCTTCAGCTCGGTCTTGCTATGGATGGCACGAACCCATTTGATCTCTGTTCAACTTCTTATAGTGTGTGGCATGTAGTCCTTGTTAACTGCAACATCCCGCCATGGATTTCTACAAAGAAAGGAAACCTAATCCTTAGCTTGCTCGTTCCTGGCCCTACAAAGTCAAGAATATGGACGTCTATCTCCGTCCAATTAATCGATGAGCTTAAGGTTTTGTGGGTCCAAGAGGGGGTCGCTGTGGAAGATATGAGCGAGCGCGATAGCGGTCCGCCAATATACGAGCCATTCTCATGTGGACCATGCATGACTTTTCGGGATTCGGGGAGTGCTCATGTAAGTAGGCTTCCATTCTTGTTGTGGTAATATCTATCATAGCTCATTCAAGTTTGTGTTCACTAAATAGGAGTATTGGGACATGTCTCGTTACCTCAGGTTATCCTACATGTCCATTGCATGGGCCACACTTAGACTCTCGAAGGTCACAAACCATGAAGAAGATGGTATATCAAGGACACGTTGCTTTCTTGTCGAAGGGTGATGAACTGAGGGAAGGTTTTCTTGGACGACCTCTAGTAGGAATGAACACCCAAAGCTGGTATGAGTTGAAAATGTTCCACATGGAGTCACATCAAAATGGAATGCAACTGTTCTTGGTTTTCTACGAGTTGCCATATTGGACCCACTTATAGATTAACCATTTGTTAGATTTGGATCCCATGAATATTTTCAAGAATGTGGGTAGCTTACTATGGGACCACATTACAAGAAAGAGAGACACTACAAGGACACAAATGGATTTGAAGGAGGTAGGCAAGATGGATGCACTTTGGCCACAATCAAGTACTGATGGTGGTCACTTGCAACTATCTTATACTCCTTGGGTTTTGTCCACTAAATAAGAGTGCATTGTGAAGAAAATTATCAGGTATGTCTGCACTCCGATGGGTATGATGTGTTTCCTCATATCCAATTTTCTAAAGACAACCAACTATTAGGGCTAAAATCCCATGATTAGCATAAGATATGTCAGGTTTGGTATTGGCCTTGATTGTAAGTGGCTTGCATATTTTGCTATTGAAAGTCTAGTCTATGTTTGTGATGCTTCTTCATTTGTGACAGTTTGTACTATCGATTGCGATCGTAGGATGCCTCACTCTGAAAATATGTAGGGCGATTTACAAGTTGTCAAATTTAGTGCAATGGATCTCACAGAAGGAGATCAAGACATCCTCTATTGAATGGGCAAGGCAGGGAGCGGTGGAGACGTTCTGTCTCTTTGACAAGTACTTACCCACCAGCATGCTCATGATACAAACTCACCTCCTGGTGCATCTTGTAGATGAAGTGGAGATTGTGGGACCTATCCATTTATACAATGGATGTTCTTCCTAGAGCACTTCATGAAAACCCTGAAAGGCTTTGTGCAACAACGATCTCGGCATCAAGCGCATTGACAAAATGTACATTACAAAATATACAGTGCAGCGTTTCCGTGTCAAGTGACGTTTCCACATTAAGCACATTGACAAAATGCTCTCCACAATAGATTGTGGTGTCATGGCAAAGTTCGAGCAACAGAGTTGACAGCGAGACACAGATCCAAGCATCGTTATAGATAAGATGGTTATTTTAGAAACTTGCAAAGTGTTATCTCAATAGGGAATATCGTAGCTTCTCAATGATCATATTCGATGTGTAGTGGTTCAAAGTGGTATTGGAAGGAGCCAAGGCAATCGTTTGACGAGGTCCATCTAGATTTCTCAAAATAGATTCTGAGAAAAGATGGACGGATTTGCACAACACATTTGTCTTGTCGGCCCATTGTGAACATATGCATGAACTATGTTTTTAAAAGTTTTATGACACATGTATGTCGAAAATGTTGAATCTCTCTTATATGTGATTTTGAACATGTAATTTTCTATCCAAACCCCTGACAACCTCAATGGTGGTATGTTGTGCCTTCAGCTCTGTGGAGTGTGAGGGTGTATGATGAAAGTAATGTTCCTAGCATAGATGAGGATAGTATGTAGATGGAAGGGTCGATATTGCAAGGGGTGGAGGTCAAAGATGACTTGGAACGTGTAGAGGAGGCAGAATTGGATAATGATGACGGAAAAAAAGAAGGCTAGGAATTATTTGAGAACAAGGTGGACTCATCCTTTTGTGATGACCTATCTATCGACCTTCTAGTATATGTGGAGTTGTACTAGGAGATTGACATGGGGCCATAGGCTACATCATACTTTTAGCATCCGACTACTTAATTTGTTGATGAATCGCTTATAAAGCTACTCTAGAATATGCATTTTAAGTAACATCATTTTTTTCAGAGTTATATTATCATGCTTTGCTTGAATCTATATATTGATTATGCTAACATCACTTTCTATCTGTGTGCAGGTGACCTTTGACGATATTTGAAGAGCAGGATGAGCCAAGGAATGAGCGACGAGGATTTGTAGGAGATATTCACATGTATGTCTCTAGATCAAATGGCTCAATTCAAAGATATGATGGCGGACCAGGAGCTTGTCTTGGACACCATCAGGCCATTCTGTTAGATCTGCTTCGGCATGCTTTGATGCTTCGATTTCTAGTAGAGGAGGTTGATGCTCTAGATTGGGCCCAGACGGAGGGAGTAGTTATGGGGGGTGTTGGGAGACGCGGATACTGTGAGCCCATGGTTGCGGATCAAGATACATGTGCTACTCCTCCCTCTCATGCAGGTTCAAGAGAGGGTGTCTCAAATGGTTGTTGTGGAGGCATGGATGAAATGTCTCCATCTCGTTGTTCTGGTGGAGTTGCATCACTTATAGAATTTGTCACACCTATGGAGACATCTACTCCAGTGACTCTAGCTTTTGCTCAGTCATCCGCAGGTGGTACCCCTATGGGTGCTACTCCTAGATATACTACCCCCGTGGGTACACTAGATGTACAAGGGTCTCCTAGTTATGCCTAGGAGTGGGGTCATAGGTGGGAGAGGACACATCTTAGACATATCACAGAGGGATATGGATACCTTATAGATGATAGGACATGAGCCGTGATCATGAATGATAAGGGAAGGAGGGTGATGTCTCATATGAGAGAGTTGTGCCAACAAGTATTTCTCACATCTTGGACCATTGGAAGGACATATTTGAGGGGAGTAAGAACTACATAGTAGCATCCTTGCACGAGTAGTTTTTGGTACCCACCGCAGCAGAGAGGTTTTCCACAGGTTGGATGATGGAGTGTATGCGTATGTACATGTCACACAGATGATCAGACACACACAAGGCACTCAAGAGTGGCGCCTCAAAGCCTAAGTGGCTAGACGCAAATGACCGGCGGAGACTCAGGGAGGAGGCTACAGATTCTCCACGGTGTTGGTGATAGGAGTAGTGGGAGGCAACGAGGGCATGACTGGAGGCAAGGGTGGTCCATTATCTTAGGAGTGGCGGCCACATGACTTATTTGGAGGACTTTGTAAGTTTTTCTTTTTTTTTCTCACTTTCTTATTTGCAATATCACTTGTAGTGACAATCATGTTTCTAATAGTTGTATTATATTTTCTTTACAGCACTCCATTACAAACCGTGATCCCACCGGCCTCTGGAGACTCAATATATGCAGAGAGATACAGTTTCACTACATTGATCGATAGATTGTATACATGTAGGTGGCCCAGTAAGTCACTCATCTTTCTTATCCGTAGTTACTATTTTTATTAAAATGCATTATGTATGGTGGACTAGTGTGTAATTGTTTATTTTATAGACTCCGTTTGATGCTCCTTTGCATTGGGGACAAGCTTTCGGATGGCAATAATCTATAGCTCGCGCTTGTATTCGTAGAGTGCACATCCTCTTCCTTTTTGGCCCTATGATTTATGCATGCATTTTTTATATTCTATGTTATTATCATCCTTTTTACCTTGCCATAATTCCATGAGTGTTCATCAGTGATCTTGTATTTACTCTATGTATCAATCTTGTGGATTTAAGTGCATTTTGCACTCATCTTGACGGCCATTGCACACTTAACGTGTAATCCATTTGTAGAATATAAATACATCAGATAGTGCCATGTTTTTTTTCTCTCTATAATTGTCGCTATTAGTGTTGCAAATTTATTGTACGCGTTGCTATTGGCATCGCAATATGTGTTGCAAACTGTCGCAGTTTGCGTCAGTATTTTTCTTGTAAAATTACCGATGAAAATTGCGATAATTTTGTGGCGACACTAACACCGACGCATTTAGCAATGATGGGGGAATTCTTTTTATGAACATTTTCGTCGCTTTAAACATTGGTACCTCTACTTGGCGGGGGTTTCTTCTCCTCTTCTTAACTCTCATATGAATAAGGTGGAAAATTTGGAAAATCTAAAGCACAATACAAGGCCAAGGAAAAAGTGAAACGGAAGATGAAGGTGAGTGTACCAAGGAAAATCTAGAAACATAGAAAGTGCAAAGAAGTCCTAAATCAAGGAGAGAGGCGCACAAGAAAAAAGCGCAAGCTAATACTTTCGCAAAAGAGTGCAAGGTGCACCATCATTTATTTTGTAAAAGAGCACCGCACCCATGCAAATTGTAATGGTAGACGGGCAGTAAAAGTTAGGAAGATAGGAGAACAATGGGAAAAAGGGCTAGGCCATGGCCATCAGCCATGTAAAAAAGGGGATAAGGGGATGACCTTCCAAAAGGGATTTATGGTTTTGTATATAAAGTTGAGAAGTGAATGAGAAGCTCATTCTTTGGTGTGTGGCAAAAAGATCTTCCTCTCTTCTCTTGATTGCTTTCTTGTGAGTGATTGAGGAAGGGAGTGCGAGTGAGTGAGGGAGTGAGTGTGTTAGGGTGAGGGATCTTGGAGGTGAAGCCCTCCACCATATCCTCTCTTCTCCTCTCTTCTCTCATCTCGCGTGTGACTATGGAGGAAGAGGTTTGAGGATGGAGCATGCATCACAAATCATGGAGCTATTGAAGTGCTTGAGAGAGGAGGCAACTCAATCAAGCATCAAGGTAAGCTCACTACACCCGTAGAGAGGGATAACGTGTCGGCTATGTGAGAGTTAGCCATTAGTGCTTGCTTGAAATGCTTGAACAATAAGTGGTCCGTAGGTTTTGATAGTTGAGCGTGAGCTCCCTACATTTTGGTTCCGTTTCTAGGACCAATGATTCAAGCTTGAGTGCTTTGCATGCTTCAAACCGAGCGTCGAAGTAAGGGTTTCATCCCCAAACTAGAGCTTGACATAGATAGCACATTTTGGGTTTTTAATCCATGCTACAAGTAAATATTTTTGGTTTTTTCTTATTAATTGAGTAGGAGAAATCATTTTAGTACTTTGCTTTTGATTTTTGTTGCATTTAGAGTAGGATAGGATCAATAAATCGGTGTGGAAAGCTCAGGGTTCACTATTGTAAACCAGGCCTGAACATGGCACAAATAAAGGATGTGCTCAGCACAAGGGTTTAAGGCCTTGGGAGGCAAGAAAAGCCTCATTTATAGTTTTAGCTTTGAGAGAGAGAGAGAGAGAGAGAGAGAGAGAGAGAGAGAGAGAGAGAGAGAGAGAGAGCTTGGAGGCCATGAGTCCACACCGGATCAATCGGAGCATGTCGGAGTTTTCTGCAAGATTGAGGCACATGAGACCCTTGGCTTGCACCCTTGCTTGGAATCTGGAAGGTCTTGTAGATGATAATAGCTTGAGTGGAGAGAATTTTAACAAGTCTTAGTCCAAGCATGTTTTGGCCGACGAAATCAGATGCTCTTCCTAGTGTCCGATTCTGTGGAATCAGACGCTCAAGGTTGTTCAATCCAGAAAATTAGACACATAGGATCAAACCTGCCACATCACCACTCGAACGACCCACCCCTGTCCGATTGCCAAAATCGGATGAGAAGAAATTGAACGCACCACCTCGTCCAATCAGACACTTGGCCTGCCCGATCACGACAATTAGACCATGGAATCAAACCTAGTGACATGTCCGATCATACACCTATCCAAATCGGACCAACCACCCCTATCCGATTTTGAGAATCAGATATATTCAAATCAGACCAACCCATGCTTTTTGATCGATGTGACCCATGCCGAAATAACCCACCAAATGCCGTACAGGTAGTTACAGACCTAGAAATCGTAGCCGTGAACAGCCTGAAATCCTGCAGCAGCACGTTTCCACAAACTTAATATATTTGGTGTTGTAGGCTGGTTGTAAGACTGCAAATTGACCCTGAACACCATGAACTGCATACCACAGTGAAAACCCTATAAGCTAGCGAGGACAACCAGAAATCGAACATATAAGCCTATCAGGCCAAACCAGAAACTAGAGTGCTAAAGCTGCGTAGACACTTTGTTTTCTCACTCACTTTGATTTCCAGTACCTAAAACACACTTCAAAAGAGCTAAGAGCCTGATTGTGCATGATGCACAAAAAAGAATACACCCACACACACACACACATACAGTGAGGGTGAGTTGAGGATTGGTTGTAATTAACAAGGAACTCACTTAGACATAAAACCTTGAAGGAACCCACCAGTAAGAGAAGATCCCAAGATACAGATGAGTGATTGAATCCCTAAAAGTAGGACACAATAAGGATTGATGCTATTGTGGAAGTGGATCTACCCGGCCTCATCAACCTCATCGACAACTTAGCAGAACATGAAGTTTTGGACATGAAAGAGGGAAGCTCAGGTCATTCAAGCAACGAAGAACTTAACCTAGGAGATTTTCTTGAGGCTATCTAGTAGTTAGTGAACAAATATGATGCTTAAACCTATCTAGAACATTGCGACAGACCTATAGAGGACATCATAGTAGATCTTGAGGAGGAAAGGAAACTAGCACACAGGGCTCTGCAAGGCCCAACCATGTACAACCAAGATTAGAAAACTAGGAGCTTACGCTAGAGCATGGAAATGTGAGAGATCTAGAGGGTGCTAGCCCTAGTAGGCAAAAATTGGATAGAGAGCAGGAGAGCCCTAGAAGGAGACCCCATGCTAAGTGAGCTTCTGACAAAGCGATTGCTAGATAACACGACGGCAGAGAAGAGCACTGCAGCGTTGGCAACATGGCTATTAGTAGGGTTGGGAATCAACCAAAGCTTTAAGAGCCAATAAAAAAATTCCAATGGTAGCAAAATAGCTAGAAAAATTACCAAGCAAACAATGACCCATACAACTTTGTGGTAGCCCAAGCGTTCAAGATAAAAGAAAGGGAATTGATTCAGGACAAGAGCTAGCAGAGATGAAGATGAAAATAGCTAAACTGCAGGAGATGATGAGATGAACAATGCGGCCACATGTCCAATGCATGAATGATGACAGAAACCACCTACCAACTGAGTGTTAGGACCCTAGGTCATGACCTTGTGCTAATTGCAGTCAAGGGATGTGATGGCACCATGAGCAGTGCTGCCTATACAAAGTCTAAATGCAATGTGCTAGCAAACCAGTTAGGGCCATTGGCTAAGAACCACAGAGTTAGGAGAGAGGCAAGTAGCTAGCAACCTCCTTAATACATTGGTGACCACCCCTATAACTCTAAGCTTAGGCGACCTGCTTAGGCAACATCCAACGCTATGGCAAGAGCTGAAACAGTGGGTTGAAGAATCAAATGAGCCAGTTGCCATAGACTTCCTTGAGCATGATGCAGAAACAAAAATACCGAGTCTGATGCTACACTCCATGCCTAAATCCTTGCACCTCAATGCTGTTCGGGAAGGCATAGAAATGCATGCAATCTTGCCAGTCTTAGCTTTGGGGGATGTCATAATAAAGGGAATCATAGACACGGGGGCAGGAGTGAGTGTGCTAAGCCATGCAGTACTCCAAACTTGGGGTAAACCACCGGTTGAGACTGCTAGGTTCACTGGCTAACGGAATGAAGGTAAAACCATTCAGAGTGTTGAAAAATTGGCCAGTGAAGATCACATGAATCCAATTCTTTGTTGACTTTATAGTCATGAAGGGAGTGGACTATGACATCCTACTAGACCGACCCTGGATGTGCAATGTGAGAGTTGTAAAAGACTGGGGAAATAGTCTTACCTTCTTAGGCAACCAAATGGAGGCTGTAAAAGTAGAGATGGACACTTGGAAGACTACGTTAGTTGACCTAAATGCCATCTCCACCATGCTGAAGGGTAACAATCAGATTGGGAAATCCTATGGGACCTTAACTAAGAATATCCCATGCCTTGAGGATGAGTGAGAATAGATGCATGTTCTTGCTACCGTCGACCTATCATTCTTAGAAAATGAGGAGTACGAACAAGCCATCAAGATAATTGGAAAGCCTAAGGACATACCCTTAGCACTAGTTTGCATGATAGCTGGAAGCTTACGTGGAAATCCCAACCCTGTCACATTCCAATTCTCGAACAATAGACAAGAGCTCCTAAAAATCCTAGGATATCTAACTGACATGTTAGATGGAAATCCAACAACTAATCTTAGGCCACTTCGTGATCTCTTGGATGAGCTTGAATGGTGATGGTCTAAGGAAGGTGCACAATTTAATCTTAATGTACAATTGGGCTTTAGTCCCCAACCAATAAGAAGAGACATATTAGAACTTGGCGAATGATGAGAAATCGAACAAAGATAGCTCTCACGATGAATATGAAGATTGTTGTTCCTTTAGTGATGAGAGAGAAAGGGAAATCCATACTATATAATACAACACTAGGGGACATGTAATTGAAAAATACTAGTGGACTCCAGACCACACAAGTAGAGTGCCCTTAGAATAGAGAAATGATTCATGCATAAGGACTGCGATTGAACTTGGTTGGAGCACATGGACACAATCAACTATGAGTAGGTAGGCCTAGCCCTCCCAAACAATGCACCACTATTGAGAATGGACTCACCTTCTGAGCTATGACCACCAGGAGAGACTCCCTCTTCTAGTGAAGATGGAGAGTTTGATTTTGAGTCGGAAGTTAGCTCGGGACCTACTCGTCCACCTAAGACGCCAATGATTAAGGGAGAAACAAGAAAAGCTGCCTAAAGATACATAGGCAAAAGAGCAGCAAAAACCACAAGACTTGCGAAGGCGATTCGCGAAATTCAAAAAAGGGGATAGGGTAGTGATCTTGCAAGGAGCCAAATGACAGGGGCAAGCAAGCAAACCAATCGAAGGACCCACCAAGGTCAAGGAAGTCAATTTGGCCAGGGAAGGGGGGACACCCCGACCTGTCTATATAGCCGATGACTTGACCAAGGAAGAGGAAGTAAGACTCATTGCTCCCTTATGAGAATATATAGATGTCTTGGCTTGGTCCCTAGAAGAACTCAAGGTGGTAGACCCGAGTGTGGTGACTCACAACATACCCATGACACCATATGCAACACCGGTCAGCACGCAATGACCGTACACTATGAATCCAAAGCACGCCCATGCCGTCAAGGAAGAAATTGACAAGCTAATGAGGTTAGGGCTCATCTACAAAATTGAGCACATGGACTGGGTTTCGCCCATAGTCATCGTATTGAAGAAGAATGGAAAGATTATAGTGTGTGTTAATTATAAGAAGGTAAATGCGGCTACAAAGAGAGATAACTATTCATTGTCATACATCGAGCACTTGCTCAAGAGAGTGGTAGGCAAAGAGGCCTATAGTTTCCTGGATGGCTTCTCTGGACACAATCAAGTGCAAGTGCATCCTAATGATATGCACAGGACCACATTCGCCACTAAATGGGGCATCTTTGCCTACATAGTCATGCCTTTCGGGTTGACTAACGCCCCAGCTATCTTTCAACGAGTGATGTGCATTATATTCAAAGATATGCTTAGGAAGGAATTAGAGGTCTTTGTGGATGACTTGTGTGTTCACCCTACTTGGGGAAAACACTTTAGCCAACTCTAAGCAGTCTTTGAATGGTGTCGACTATATTGTTTCTCATTGAATCCCTTGAAGTGCCAGTTTTGGGTGAAGTATGGATGCATCTTAGGGCTCATAGTGTCAAAGAATGGCATTGCCACAAACTTCTCAAAAGTCAGGGTCATTGTCAATCTTTCACCCCTAATCGATTACAAGGGCATCCAATGCTTCTTAGGCCATACAAGGTATTATCAGTGGTTTTCATTGAACTATGCATTGATTGCTAGACCTCTATACAAGCTACTGATTATATCGGAATTGACAGAGAATGCCAATGTGCATATGAGGAATTGAAAAAGGCTTTGATCACAACACCAAACCTATGAGCCCCAGATTGGATACTCACATTCCATGTGCACATTAGCGCTTCGAAATTCGCCATAGGAGTTGTGTTGTACCAGCTTGGTGAACACAATCTAGATTATCCATTGAGCTTTGCTAGTAGACAACTCACTGAGACTGAAATAAATTACTCAACAATGGAGAGAGAGGGCTTGGCCATGGTGTTTGCTGTAAAGAAATTTTTGCATTATCTATTGGCTATGCCTTTTACCTTCTTTGTTAACCATTAAGCCTTGTTGTATCTGGTTAATAAACCTTGTGCTACAAGACACATTGCTCGATGGTTACTTCTACTCTTGGAATTTGACTTATCCATGGTGGTACTAAGTAAAGGGAAGAAGCACTACATGGGTGACCATATGTCTCGCATCCCCACTGGAGTGTCCGCCGCGCAATACATTGTAGACATGAACTGCTAGATGCACACCTATTTAGTTTGTCCAGAAAGGGATTTGTTTAGAGCCAACATGATGTCGTATTGGGCTAATGACATAGTCCAAGTTCTTTAGCATGGACTACCTAAATGACCAATAGAAAATGTAAGACTTAGGTGACTCATCCTAAAGATCCAACCCTATCACTTGATATTATGCCAACTCTACAGGCTAGGGCAAGACAAATTGTTGCGTAGATGTACATATGAGCATGAAACACATGACGTAATCACAAAGGTACACAATGGAATTGTAGGAGGGTACTTCAATGGAGATACGACAGACTGTAAGGTGTTGCAATCCCAACTGTGGTGGCTTACCCTTCTCTGAGATGCAACAAAATTTGTAAAGCATTGTAATGAGTGCCAACGGACTAAGGTACCTATTCGTAAGGACCACATGGAGCTTACTCCAATCATTGCATGAAAATCCTTCAAGAAGTGGGGGTTTGACTTCATCAGACCCATTAGTCCTAAAGCACAATATTCACAAGCTAAATACACCATTGTCGCCACCAACTATCTAACAAAGTGGGTAGAAGCACGAGCTATGAGAAGAAATGATGCTAGAACCACTACCAAGTTCTTATGGGAGCAAGCAATCTCATGATTTGGATGCCCCATTTAACTTGTTAGTGACCAAGGCACACACTTCCTCAACAATGTGATAGCTCATCTCCTATCCACCTTCCTAATCATCCATCAGAAATATTTGCCTTATTACCCTTAGGCAAATGGCCAAGCAGAATCCACAAATAAGATCTTGTTGAATGTCCTAACCAAAGTAATCTCTGCTTCATGCAGTGATTGGGATAACAAGTTGATGGCGGCCTTGTGGCCCTACTACATGACTTATAAAATGGCTATGGGATAGACTCCCTTTAGGTTAACCTATGGAATTGAGGCAATTCTACCCTTAGAGTTCTTCATCCCTAGCCTGAGGATAGCCCTTGAAGAGAGACGGGATGGGAAGGAGGCATGGACAGAGCACCTGATTGAGCTCAAACGCTTATCGAAAACTCCACTTCTAGCCACCTACACACTAATATGTGAAAAGGCTAGACACAAAAGCTGGTTTGACAAGCATGTCAAGCAGCAAGACTTTGAACAAGGTGACTTAGGTACTGTTCTACTTAGCTAAAGGACATAAATAGAAAATGAATTTTTGGGGGCTAGTACCTTTCAGAGTTCAAACCATCAGTTGAACTGATAACGTAGAACTTAAAACCCTAGAAGGCGAGGGCATAGGGTTCTTCAATGGCACCCATATAAAGAAGTACTTCCCTCCCTTGCACCCATTGCACGAGCCTCCAATGCTGGCGCCCCCTGTCAAAGTACGAGTAGCCACTATCACCGAGATGGACGATGAGGACGAAGATGCTGTAGAACTAGTTTACCTAAGCATAATGGTCACTCCCAAGCACACATGCACCATCAATGCATTGGTCAATGAGGGAGATGACTTTAATGCCTTAACTCATGATCATTGGACCCAAATTGGAAAACCACAGTTACAGCCCACTAACGCTAAGCTCAACTCGTATGGGGGCCTATCATATGCACTCTTGGGAAAGTGCAAGGCTGCAGTTTCTATCGAGTTTGAAAGCATGCCAATGATCTTCTATGTATTGCCTAACACTAAAGATGCAGGCACAGAGTCATTGTTAGGATGGACCTTTAAGAAGAAAGCTCATTGTAATTTCGACTATGAGTCTCAATGTATCCACCTAGCTGTGGGCAAGGTCTGCATAGTTACAGCTTTTAACAAGGGCAGCGTGACTCCTTCTAAGTCTGCAAAGCCACCGGCAGAGAAACCCACTGTCAAGTCTAAGGAGGGGGGTCGGGACTTGTCACAACCCGTGAAACCTCAATGCCAACAACCCGCTAATCCCAATGCTGAAGCCCATGAACCCCACTTCAAATGGGTACCTAAACATCAAGGACCGCCACCTAGAAATCGAAACCCACGGCCTTGCATGGCTAATGACCCACACTCAAAACCTAGGAGGCCAATACAAAACTATAAACATCGATGTACGGTCACGATGGGTCCCCAAGACCTTATTGAAAGTGCAAGGCTACTATGAGGGTAACACCTGGATTTGGCTACCTAAAGCCAAAAAAACCAAAGGCCCTACTCAAATGCCACCCTCAAGCTTGACCAAACGAAACATTGAGCTAGAGACACTCAAGCCATGAGAGAATCGGGCTGCTGATAAGTTCATAGAACCTCCAAAGCCTAATTCAGTACGGCTTAAACCAATCTATCGCCCAAAATCACAGCATGTTGCTAACAAACCATCCAAATCTAGCACTGATGGTACCCCTTAGACCTGAGAAGCATCTAGTAGCATGATAACCACAGCTACAACCAAACCCATCAAACAAGAAGACAAGCCACAATCTCAAAAGAAACTCAAGCTGCAACAATCAGCTATTGCTAAACTCTCCAGTTCAATCAAATCCTAACCACTTGCCAGGCTTAGACCCTCTTATGAACGTTGATCAATTCTAACCTCTCTAGTTAAATCAAATCCCATCAAATCCCAACCACTTGCCAACCTTAGACCCTCTTATGAACGTTGATCAATTCTAACCTTGGCCACAGACTTAGCTAGAAATACGAGAGATGACTTAATTTCTTGCCTCAGGAATTTGGATGCTACTTTCATGACACTAGCTAAAAGCTATGATCGGCTAGACTTAGGTTTGTTGGAAGAGCCTCTAGCAACAGAAGTGCGTACACTCCCTTGCTCTTGGGAGGAGTCAGAATTTGTATTTGTTAAGGTTTATGAAGTAGTTGAGGCATTACTTGCAATTGAGATATCCAGAGAACATGCAAGTAAACAATGTCTCATTACATCGTACAATAAAAACACGATCATGGCCATAGGCCAAGAAAGCGAGAAGTTGAAGAAATTAGCTAATGACGGCTCCTCTTTCTTGCACAAATGGTATGCTCTTCAATTGCAATGGGAGTTAGAGGAATGACAAATAATTACCAATGCTGAGCAGTGATGTGCAATAAAGGCATCAGAATACGACCCAACATAAGTAGTTCCAACTTCCTATAGGGTGTTGACTATCCTCCATAATTGACCCTTGGAGGAACACATTAAGGGGCATCCTTATTTAGATCACATCCTCACCAAAGAAGAACTACATATTACTAGTTGAGTGGACTCCGGCGACTTCTTGCTTGATGTCCTCACTTACATCATGCATGTAGGCATACGCCCTTTCGACATAGATAGCTATGCTAATTTAGAATATGATCCAAATTTCTATGCTTGGCTCATGCAAAAGTAAAACACTAAGATTATGGACTGAAAGCCCTTCATCCTCTAACTCTTCAATCCTTGGAAGGATTCTTCTCAATTTCAAAGGGGGAGGGAGTAAGGTGAATCAAACCAAACACATAAGGAAAAAAATAAAGGAAGAGCACACAATGGAAACCTCAATGGTAGGATGAAACAACTTGTAAGTGTGAAAAAGGTCAATAAAATGTGAAATCAATAGACTAATTGGAGGAAAAGTCTACTTCTGCACTCAAGCAATTCAATCCAGCAAATTTGTAGCTGTTTCCTTTGCTTGTGATTATTATAAATAACACTAATGGTGAATATGGCTTCATGACAAGCACCCATCATGGTAGGCCAAGAAAAGGGTGGAAATTTGCCTTTTTTTAAAAGAAGAACATGCAAAATACAGTCTTTTGGTGGAAACACGAGCCTTTAACTAGTTTAAGTTTCGGGCATATCTTCAATCTAGAAGATGTGGCCATCGAAGAACGAGTTGTGAGGCAGATCATTGAGCAATGCAATCTGTAGAAATACATGGAAGTAGTAGGCCAGGGGGTAGACTACATCCACTATGCAGAGTTCTTGTAGGCTTTCCACAGGAACCATGGTACTGTAACTGGTAGAACCATGACTTCAGAGCTGGTAGAAAAGCATTGGGCTTGGCAAACAAAGTAGAGAGGAAGCCAAAGAGAGACAAATATGCCCTACTAGAAATGGACAAGGTTAAGGTTCACACTAATGATGACATCAGCTTGGTGGATATTCTAGACCCCGAAATCCAACTCCAAGCCAAGATGGTGCATGCATTGTTTTCTAGTCAGAGATACAACACCAGCATGAGTCACATTAATGTCCCCTTGTTAGAAAGCATTGTAATAAGGTCTCTAGATGAGGTGAAGCTCAGTGGTTTTTTGAGGAAGACCATCAAGACCTTGGCAAAGGCTTTGGCAAGAGGAGGACAACCCGTCAGAGGAGATTCCCTTACCACCAAGGCTAAGAGGAAAGCTTCATCTTCAAAGGCCTCAACCATTGGATTTAGTGCAGCCCTTACCACCATCATTAGGGAAGCCTTAGGGCAAGGGCAGGAAGAAGGAGAAGGAGTGGATGAAACACCAAGCAGGTCGCCACCTCATCAGGAACAAAAGGCATAGTCCAGCAAAAGGATGCTGAGTAAAAAAGAAGAAAGCAAGGAGGAAGAGGAGGAGCAGACTAGCTGGGGAAAGGGTGAGAAGATGAAGAAGAAAATTGCACGGGAAAAGAAAGAAGAGGAGAGGAGGAGAAAAGAGAAAATAGACATGCAAAAGGCTCACAGAGAGTCCAAAAAGGTCGAAGAGGAGAGAAAGAGAAAGCAGGAAGAGGAGGAGGAGGAGTTGAGAAGAAAGGAGGAGGGAGACATAGCCCTCACAACATGTAGGTCCATTGAGTGGCAGTCCAACTAGGACAAATTGGAGCCCATGAGCTTGCTTAGAGATGAAGGGCCAAGCTCAAGCACCCACGTGCCAGAGTTCATGCCATGTGCAGTGCAAGAAGAAAAGGGAAAGGCCCCAATCACCCCTATTCCCACTCTCCTGGTGCCTACCACCACCACCACCACGTCCACACCCAATTCTACGACCCATGTGGATGCCAACAACCTAAGAAATGAGCCAGGGAGTAGGAGAAGGAACCCCTCTAGCAGGAATCAAAAGACCGACATCAGCAGATGCCGAGTCAAGGCAAGACCCAAAGAGGAAAAAGGTGGCAACCTCCACAACCTTCATTCCCACAACAAAGAGGCCACATGTAGAATACGATGAATATGTCAAGGAGCTTCTCTCTCAATGAGAGAAAGCCAAGGAGGAGGAAAAAATCGTAGTAGCAGAGCTAGAAATTGAAAAAAAGTCCATGGTTGCATCCTAGTTGGAGAAAACATGCCAAATAGCCATGGCCCAAAGGAAAGTTAATGAGTTGAAGGAGTAGCTACAAGCTAAAGAGGAGACCAAAGCTAAATGGCAGGCATGATTGGACGAAGAAACTCAAGCCATACAATGCCTACAATGGCACAATGAAGAGATTGTGGGGCTCTGTGAAGATCCACAAGCTAAAATGGAGAAGATCACTAAAGCCATAGAAGAATTGGAAGAGCTCAAGGAGGAAAGAGCACGCAGATACGAAAGAGAGGTGGAAATATTGACACAAGAGGCAGCCTCAGCACAAGAAGAGTAGTAGAAGAGCTAAAGGGAAAAATGGAAGATTAAGAACGGAGGTTGACGATGCTAGCTTAGAGGAAAGGGGAAAGCCTCAAAGACATGAAGAGGAGAGCACAAGAATGGGGCAACCAGAATGAAAAAAGAGTTAAAACTTGGACATGCCATCTAGCTTAGGTGGAGAAAGACAAAACATTGGCGCAAAGCAGAGCAACAACTATCCACATGAGTTTTGAGGCCCAACAATGCACCTTCCTCAATACACTACTCGATGTCACTCAAACAGAGGAAGGGGAGGCCATTGAGATGATTCCTGCACCTATTCCCTCGAGCCAGGATACTATCATTGCAAGCTTCCACACTGATTTGGTGATCTGGGAACAATAGGAGACCTCTGTAAACCCCTTTGACTTGAACTTCCAGCTTTCCGCTAACTTACATAGGGTTTTACTGGTCAAGGTGGTGGAAGAGGTAATCAACACCAAAATAAGAGTTGAGGAAAAATGGTTGATGGAGAGAGCATAGAACCCCACCCTCTAGGGCACAGAGGATGCAGAATTTTGGTAGGAAAAAAATTTTGAGGTCTCGAGATCAGTGCTGGGCTACAAGTGCCAGCCTACATAGAGAAGGCGCCTATGTGACATAAATATGGACACTTGGGTGGCGTTCTACAACACCCTCCCATTCAAGCACAACACCCCGATATTCATGCCATACCTATGAAGAATGGGAGTGGATTTTGACCCCAATGTCCAAGTTTGATATGATTTTCCTATGATCTACAATGGAAATTGTACCATGCCGGAGGAGGCCCTTTGCTTCACCCCTGAAAATCTAGGTGACTCTATAGTTTGTTTTGTAGAGGAATTGTCCTTGTGCTGTGATCCTGCATTCATTACTACCTATAATTACCTTAGGCTACTTAGGATCCTACTTAGGAAAAATCCCACCCCCCAAGAACACAACCTTCCACCCCTTTTCTTTGATCCCAATGCCATTGATAGTTGCACCATGGCTGCTAATAATGCGCACCACTTTTCTCCCCTCATTTTGTTTATCCATTCTAGAAGATATGAATGATAGCTACTTTATGCATTGCAACCATCCATTTCTCTCTACCACCACTCTGAAAGTCCACGTGAATCTCAAGGGGTACTTGTATAGTCGGCAATTCCTAAATAAGTCCCTTATTAGGCCCCTTCTCCACCCCACTTGGACGATGAAGCTTAGCTCTCGTCTTGCCTATGTAATTTTCAAAAAAAGAAAAAAGAAGAATGATGGAAAGTATGAAAGAAAAATAAAGCAAAGTTGAAAAGCGAAGAAATCACAATGAATAACAGTTTACCCTACATGGGCCATAGTCCCTACACCTAGGGGTTCTCAAGTTAGGTGCATCTGGTGGCCTCGATTGGTAGGCTCCGTCCCTAACCCCCTAGTCTCATTTTGATTCCCCACTTCATGCTTAGGGCACATCAAGGGCAGGACACACCTAGGGAGGTAACACTCACCTATGGTTAGACTTGTCACCCTAAGCCACCTGTCACCGCAACTCCCTTATGCACAAATTGGGTCCTCAAGTGTGGGGCAACACCTAAGCTTTTCGACCCAACTCCTAGTCGCACTAGCATGACCACAATGCACCATACGGCACACCCCCAAGAAGTGCACCTTCTTTTCTTTTTAGGTACAAACAAAGACTCCAAATCCCAACTTTGGAGGCCCCATTATCCATGCAATGTGCTCCTGGCCTCCACCATCTTAATCGAGTAATCTGTTTCTTCCCAAGCCCAATTCCTCTGCAACCTTGTCATCATCAACTCACACATTTTCCATTTCTCATCGAACCTTCATCAACATAAAATCGCAAGTGTCTCAAAACTAGCACTTGCCTTAGAGAGGGGCTATCTTATGTGACAACGTTCCCACGCAGGCAAACCAAGGCAAAGGCAAATCAAGGTTGCCCTAGTCAAAAAGTGAATGAAGAAGCTCATTTGGAATAGTGCAAGAGAAGGCAGCCACATAGGGTCAAAAGATAGATCCATCTAATACCATATTAAATTTCAAAAATGGATCCATCCACCCGCCATCTCCAAGTAGGGATCCTTCTAACACCATCCTAAATTTCAAAGATGGATTCATCCACCCACCATCTCCAAGTAGGGATCCTTCTAATGCTATCTTAAATTTCAAAGATGGATCCATCCACCCACCATCTCCTAGCAGGGATCCTTCCAACACCATCTTACATTTCAAAGATGGAATCGTCCACTAGCCATCTCCAAGCAGGGATCCTTCTAACACCGTATTAAATTTCAAAGATGAATTTGCCCACCAGTCTACCTCCACGCATGGATCTGTCCAACACGATATTCAATTTCAAAGGACAAATCCCCTCAAGACTAGCATCAAAGAGAGACCAAAGAGGGACCCACCGTAACTTCAAGGGCTAGTCCCCAACCCCCACACGGGCTTGTATACAAACTCAAAAAAAGCCATCTGGCTACACCCATCCCTCCTTCCAACCACTTTGCATCAATGTCATGGGACTGGCATTCGTCTAGGAGGGGTTAATGTTAACTCTTATACAAACAAGGTGAAAAATCCAAAAAATCCAAAGAAAAACACAAGGCCAAGGCAAAAGTGAAATGGAAGATGAAGGCACACGCACCAAAGAAAATCTGGAAACACAAGAAGTGCAAAGAAGTCCTAAATCAAGGAGAGAGTTACACAAGAAAAAAACGCAAGTCAATACTTTCATAAAAGAGTGTAAGGAACACCATGATTTATTTTGTAAAAGAGCATTGGCTCTCACCCATGCAAATTATAAAGGTAGACATGCAGTAGGAAGGAAGCTAGGAAGATAGAAGGACAATGGCCACAGTCGGCCATGTAAAAAAGGGGATAAGGGGTTGACCACCCAAAAGAGATTTAGGGTTTTGTATGTAAAGTTGAAAAGTGAATGAGAAGCTCATTCTTTGGTGTGTGGCAAAAAGAGACTCTTCTTCTTCTCTTCTCTTGCTTGCTTGCTTGAGGAAGGGAGTGTGAGTGAGTGAGAGAGTGAGTGTGTGACGGTGAGGGACCTTGGAGATGAAGCCCTCCACCATCTCCTCTCTTCTTCTTCTGTTCTCCTCTCTTCTCTCGTCTCGCACATGGCTATGGAGGATGGAGCTTGGAGAAAGAGGTTTGAGGATGCTTCAATGTGCATCACAAATCATGGGGATATCGGAATGCTTGAGAGAGGAGGCAACTCAATCGAGCATCAAGGTAAGCGCACTACACTCATAGAGAGGGATAGAGGGTCAGCTATGTGAGAGGTAGAAATTAGTTCTTGCTTGAAATGCTTAAACAATAAGTTGTCTGTGGGTCTTGGCGGTTGAGCGTGAGCTCTCCCTACACCTCTTCTTACCATTACCATGCCATAGTTTCTTTCAGCATTGAGGTTCCTCAGAAATTTTTTGCACTTGATGTAATCGACAGCCTGCCTGACCTTCTCTACATACTTATATAGACTACACATGTCCATGAGTTGTTTTATGGCTGGCTCTTGTCAAGATTGTGGGAGAGAAGGAAGGAGTCTCACTTGTAGCTTTCTTGCTTGCACAATAGGGGAATACACACAGAGGTGGAGGTTGAAAATAGTTTTCCTCTTCTTAGTTGTGTAAGCCAAAAAGAACTCTAGTACATAGAAATAGAAGAACCCTATATATGGGTCTCAAACCAAACTCAACTAACTAAGGTGGCATACTAACTGAGCCACGAACTAGAGTAGATAAGGATAGCTGTCATCTAGCTATTATTCATGGGCAGTGTACCAACCGCATCTGCAACTGACAAGTTGGTGACATAAATGCACAACGGTCACCGTGGCATATCATGAGTGGAGCTCGATATCTCAACACTCCCCCTCGAGCTCAATCCCAATTCCTGCACATCAAGCAGGTCTTTGAACTTGCGCAGCTTCTCTGCGCCCAATGCCTTCGTGAATATGTCAGCTACCCGATCCTCTGTGCTGACATAAACTAGATCAATAAAACCTAGTAAAACCCTCTCCCGCACATAGTGATAATGCACCTCAATGTGCTTTGTTCTAGCATGATAGACTGGGTTATTTGCCAAGTGTATACTACTCATGTTATCACAATAAATGACAACTGGCACATCTGTAGGCTGATGCATATCATAAAGTAGCTTATGTAACCAAGCTACCTCACATGCGGCCATTGATGCGCCCCTGTACTCAGCCTTTGTGCTTGACAAGGCAACTGTAGGCTGTTTCTTGCTACTCCAAGTGACTGCAGCACTCCCAAAAGAGAACACATATCCACTAGTAGATCGTCTATCAGAAATACTACCAGCCCAATCAGCATCAGTGTATCCATGCAACTGTATTTGAAGCCCAACCTCATAAAATAGTCCATACTGCAATGTGGACTTCACATACCTGAGTATGCGTCTAGTCGCATCCAAATGTGGTTTCCTTGGAGCTTGCATAAATTGACTTACCAATCCAACAGCATAGCTCAAATCTGGCCTGGTAATAGTCATATAAATCAAACTTCCTACTATGCGTCTGTACATAGTAGGGTCTTCCAGAAGCTCACCTGCATCTGCGCTCAGCTTCACATTATGCTCCAAAGGAACTGAAATAGGCTTACAGCCTGTCATCCCATATTTGGACAGCATGTCCAATCCATACTGCCTTTGCAAGAGCCGTATCCCACTTGGTGATCTAATCACCTCAATGCCCAAGAAATAACGTAGCTCTCCCAAATCCTTCATCTCAAATTTCTGCTTCAATAGCTTTCACATGAAGGATATCTTCATCACTGGCACCTGTCATAATCAAATCATCAACATAAATGACAAGTAGCATAGTAACTTTCTCAGTTTTTCTCACATAAAGTGAGAAATCCGCCTTAGAAATCTGAAAGCCAATAGTGACGAGATACTATCCTATCTTGTCAGACCATGCTCTAGGTGCTTGCTTCAAGCCATACAAGGCTTTCTTCAACCTGCAAACAAACTCAGGATTAACAGCATGCACATAACTTCGTGGCTGCTCCATATAGACCTCTTCTTGCAAATCACCATGCAAGAAGGCATTCTTTACATCCATCTGATATAAAGACCATCCCTTTGATGCATCCATAGCAATGACTGCTCTTACGGTTGCCATCCTTGCAACCGGACTGAATGTTTCTTCATAATCAATACGATATGTTTGTGCATACCCCTTGACTACTAATCTTGCCTTGTATCTATTCACAGAACCATCTGCATTGTGTTTCACCTTATAAATCCACTTACAATAAATTGCATGCTTATCTTTAGGCAAAGGTACCAATTCCCATGTAGCATTTGCTTCCAAGGCATCCATTTCTTCATCCATGGCTTTCTCCTATTTTTCTTTTCCCATGGCTTGCTCAAAGGAAGTGGGTTCTGGTTCCTATATCACTTTGACCATATATGCATAGTGAATGGCTGTAAATCCATCATATTTCAGCCTATCCACAGGATACCTAGCTCTGGTAGACCTGCACAAAGTAGTTTTCACTCCCAGATGCTTTCAAAACATCCTTGGTCTTCCTTACTCTAGGTGTAACAATAGAAGGAATACCCAACTCATCATCAATGCTCTGTTCTGAGCCACTGGATTCACCATCCACATAAGAGTGACCTGTATTCACATCAAACATAGGTTGATCTACCTTCTCTTTTCCTTTTCGTGATATCTGCATACCACTATCTGCATTGCTTTGAGAAGATTCTCCTGATCTCAATTTGCCTGTCCATGGCAAAGAATGTGAACCACTGCTAGAGGACGCTCCAGGTCCACTAATATTTTGTGACTGCTGCTGTGAATTCTATGCAGCATTACCATTTTGTGCATCTACATCATCAATCACATTTATTGGTTTATACCAGCTACTCATCTCATCAAAAACAACATCTCTGCTCACTGTAAACTTACGAGTAGAAGGGTTATAGCATCTATACCCTTTCTGCTGCAAAGAGTAACCAATAAAGATACACTTCTCAGCTTTTGGATCCAACTTGGATCTCAACTCATCTGGCACATGAACATAGGCAATGCAACAAAAAAATTTCAAATGAGAAATATCTGGTTTCCTACCAATATACCTCTCCTCTGGAGTCATCCCATGTATTGCTGCAGTGGGAGTCCTGTTCATTATGTAGACTGTTGTAGCAACTGCTTCAGCCCAGTAAAAATCTGGCAAGTCTTTTTCGTTGAGCATGGCACGAGATACCTCTCCAATATGCCTATTTTTCCTTTCTGCAATTCCATTTTGTTGTGGGGTATGACTGCATGAATATTGCTACTTTATGCCATGCTCCTGCAGGAACCTTGCAAACTCATTTGAGAGGTACTTTCCCCCTCCATCTGACCTTAGGCATTTTATTTGCATGCCTGTTTCTTTTTCAACCATAGCTTTAAGAGTTTTGAAATGCCCAAAAACTTCACTTTTCTTTTTCATAAAATACACCCAAACTTTTCTGCTATAGTCATCAATAAAAGTGACAAAATAATGACAGCCTCCAAGAGATGCAGCTTTAGTAGTCCACACATCAGAGTGGATTAATTCCAATGGCTTCTTACTCTCTTGAACATGTCTAGGAAATTGTTTCCTTGCCTGTTTTCCAAATTGACAGGCTTCACATACCTTATGCATTTCTGCAACCTTGAATTTAGGCAATCCTGCAACAATATTTTGGGCCTGCATTGATTTAAGTCGTTGTACATTAACATGACCAATGCGTTTATGCCAGATATCTCAGGCATGTCTGCATCCAACTTAAACATTCTGCCCTTCTTCTTTCCTTTTGCTATCAAGTGACCTTTATTTTTCATATCCTCAACAAAGCATCGATGAGGATTAAATCTGACCTGCAAGCCCCGCTCAACCATTTGACCAATAGAAACCAGATTCTTGGTGATATTCCGGACATGAAATACATCGGACAAGTATTTCTTTTTCCCATCCTACATAGACAAATGAAATTTTCCAATATGCATAATAGGATGTGCAGTATCATCACCAGTCTCCACAAATCCTGGTTTTTCGATTTTTCTTGCATCCTCCATCCATTCTGCATGACTTGTCATGTGGTTTGATGCACCTGAGTCACACACCATACATCGTTGCTTTCTTTTGAACTTATCACAGAATTGTTCATGTGCTGCACCATAAATAAATGCTCATTTCTGTCATCACCCTGTCTACTAGAAGCTACATAATTCCCTTGTTGCAATTTTCCATTCATGATGTCATTCTACTTTTTATAGCAGTCTTTAGCCATATGACCCATTTTACCATAGTAGTAGCATTCAACATTACTGTTTGCATTTTGGCCTCTTTGCCATCCACCATGACCTCTTTGGCTCCCCCTGCCTCTAGAGTTACCACGTTCTCCTCCATAGGACTGGTTTTCTTGCGTTTGCTGCATATTCTTATTTCTACCATGGCCTCCAGATCGGCCTCCTCTACCTCTGCCTCTACCTCTTCCAGCATTTGAGTAGAAGACAGCTTCTTTTGAAGTTCCTCCTGAAGAAGATGCACCACCATTTCTCTGCTCCTCAGAAATTAGAAGAGCAATCAACTCCTCAAAATCAGGAAATCTTTCACGGACGGAAATGGATGTCCGAAACTATGCATAATCCTTTCCTAGACCATTCAAGGTCACAGAAACTAAATCATCATCTTCCACTGGCGACCCAATGGAAGCAAGTGCATCTGCAATCTTCTTCACCTTCATGTGGTAGTCATTGATGCTCATATTTTCTCTTTGCACATTGTGTAACTCTTGCTTGAGCTGCATTTTCCTGGCTTGCGTATTTGTGCTATACATTTTTGACAAAGTATCCCATGCCTCCTTTGGCATACTTGCATGTTGAATATGCACAATCATAGAGTCTGAAATGCTGATAGACAGCTAGTACATAACTTTCCTGGCTCTCTCATGCCATGCTTTAAATGCCTGCATTTACTGTTGATTGGGAACATCAGGAAGAACTGGTTCTTCTTCATTTCCTGCAACAAATTCCCAATATCCTTTTCCCATAAGGAAATTCGTCATTCTAAACTTCCATGCTTGGAAGTTGTTCTTGTCAAGCTTTTCAGCTACAATCTGTGAAAGAGAATCAGACGCCATTACAGAACACTGCAAAAAATTATGTCACTGCAAAAAACACAGCTTCACCCTCACAAGGGCAAATTTGCAAAACTGGCGAAAGTGGTATTTGACCACATAGTCACTTCCTAGTGACGATTTTGCATAAACAGGAAACAAGGATGATTCTGCAACTCCCAATGTCTCTGCACACAAGCATACGATGCAATTTCTGTGGTAACTTTTCACCGACCTGTAGAACAGTGGTCGCACAGTATAAAATAGGGCCTTTTTCTGAGTGCGTGCAGAAAACTTCTGCCTCCAAAACAGGCCCCGAAATGGCCTCAAATAAAAAAAACAGAGCAACCAAGGGCTAAAGCCCACTCCCGTAGCATATGCTGCCCTCCTGCTACATCGCAAAGGGTGTCTCAATCTGAGACAATGCACTCTTGCACTTTTCGGCTGTGCTACTTGTAGAGACTTGCTCCCAAAACAGAAAAATGAAAGCAACACTAGTCCTCTTACCAGAACACCGTGAACTTGGCTTGCTTTCTTGAGCTCCTTACCACGAACAAGGCTCTGATACCATGTCAAGATTGTGGGAGAGAAGGAAGGAGTCTCACTTGTAGCTTTCTTGCTTGCACAATGGGGGAATACACACAGAGGTGGAGGCTGAAAACAATTTTCCTCTTCTTAGTTGTGTAAGCCAAAAAGAACTCTAGTACATAGAAATAGAAGAACCCTATATATGGGTCTCAAACCAAACTCAACTAACTAAGGTGGCATACTAACTGAGCCATGAACTAGAGTAGATAAGGATAGCTGTCATCTAGCTATTATTCATGGGCGGTGTACCAACCACATCTGCAACTGACAAGTCGGTGACATAGATGCACAACGGTCACCCTAGCATATCATGAGTGGAGCTCGATATCTCAACAGCTCCTCTGTGATGGCACCTTCTAGGTTTAGGGTATGCTTGAACGTGAACTGGCTGAAACCCCTCATTTCTACTATCAAGCCATACTTTGCTTGCTCTTCCTATGTGAATGGGAGCTTGTCACCTTTATCTTACCCTGCCATTTTAGGTTCTTGTTATATATCATAGCTCACCATTAGTTTTCTTGTGTCAACTTCCACAAGAAGGTAGATAAACATACATGAAAGCTCTTAAGAATGTGAAATGCATAAGTATAGAGTAAAATTTTTGCTTCAAGCAATCCACATGATTCAAAAATATCCATCATAATTTTTTCCACATTCTGACTCTTGTCATTTAAACATTGATTGACATTTAATGCATATTTGTTTTCTTCTTTTCCAGTTTTCTTTTTATGCTTGTTTCCTTTCCACCTTGCCCCCTCTCTCCCTTGGGAATAATTTAAATCCTTCCTAGGATTGGAGAGCGAAGGGTTAAGGGCATCTAAGCGCATGTGGGACATTATCTTGCAGAAGCCATGCATAGAATTGTGGGTTATATTCCAACTGAGCATGGTAGTCCATATTGTGAGGTCTGATGCCTACGGTGTGATATAGGTGAGGACATTAGTGATAAGATCACTAGAGTCGATCTTGCTAGCAATGTGTAGCTCTTCTTCAATAAGGACTCGATCTAGGTAAGGGTGGCTCATGACATGATCTTCCAATGATCGATTGCATGAGTGATAGCCAATACCCTAAAAGAGGTAGGAGCTACGTAAGTGGGATCATACTCGAAGGTCTTAATGGCATGTCGATGCTCAGTATTGGTCATGATTTGGCAACCTTCTTGTTCCCACTAGAGTCAGAGACCATACCACTTGCGTAAGAAGGATGAATCATTATTGGCTAGCTTGCGAAGGTTGTCTAACATTTGGCTCGTGTAGCAGTGATTCTACTCTTTCTATAGGAGGTGATCAGCCATTTTTTAAGGGCTTGGTCTCGAGATATCTCAGCATTAGCGATCAATTCCTCCGCGCGACCATGGGGTTTTTTACCGTCATGATTTTGTATTCCTCCTAAGTGCTTAGACCTCCTAAGTGATATAGATGCATCAAGTAGACCTAGGTCTAAGCGCTCATAGCTCTTAGCAAGTAGGATAAAGTGGCATCTAAGCTCTTGATGTAGGTGACTAAGTCATCTCCTGTGTTTTCAGCTAGTAGATCTTTAGCCAACATGAGGATCGATTGTCATTTGTAGGATGGCTTAAGACTTGCTAGTGGGTAGGGTCAAAATGAGCTAGACAAGGGAGCTTCTAATGGCCACATCCTTAGGAGTGATGGCATCCTTAGGAACCATGGGTTGGGCTTGCAGCTCAGAGGATGTGCTACACTCAGCTTGAGAAGTAGCTGTTGACTGGGCTTGGTTTGACTAACTAGTCGGACGGGTCCAATTCTACTAGTCGAACTGTCTGACTGGTCTGACTCTGGGAGTCGGACACTGATGGGGTGGATCGTGATCGTGGCAGCAGGTGCAAACACAGATGCTTGTGCAATCGATGTCCGGGGTCCCTAGGGTTTATGGCATAACTTGTAACCTTCCAAAACAAGAAAATAGAGCACAAGGAAGGCCTCAAGGTACATGGAATGGAAGATGGACTTGAAATCAACACACTCAATTTGTTATGTACATGTAGCTTTCTCTCTCTCTCTCAAGATTTCTCTCTACACTAAAGTGCAGAAATGAGCTCTCTCCTATTAGTTTTAGGCTTTTAGGGTCATGTCCAACCATCTTTAACCTTCCAACTCCATGTCTTGCATGCATTAAAGGTGTCCTAATCTACCTAAATGCAACCAAAAATCACAAAGCAATCCCTAGGCTAAAGTAATCTACTTGTTTACTCATCAAAAAAATCAAAACACTTACTTGTTTTGAAGATTAAATCACCTAAATCTCCTATCTATATCAAGTACCGGTTCGGGGGTGAAATCGTACTTTCTTGAGGGGTCCACTAGGGTTTACCATATGGTATCACGTGAGTGTAAGGGAGGGGGTTTATTTAAGGGAAGGAAGTTCATTTTATAAGATAAGGACCCATAAATAGGGGGTAGATAAGGGGTATTTTCATATATTTCTTGCACGCAAGTGACGTCTCCTTATTAGTACTAGTGAATCCCCCGTGCGTACTTTAATGCTTGATTTGAAGCACGCAAGCGTTCAAGGCTCAAATCCATTGGTCCTAGTAGAGGAACCAAGATTATGAGAGCTCACACTCAACCGCCAAGACCCACGAAACGTTTACTCTTTCAAGCGTTTTAAGACGAGTACTAATGGATACCTCTCACATAGCTGACACGCTATCCCTCTCTACAAGTGTAGTGAGCTTACCTTGATGTCCGATTGAGTACCCTCCTCCTTGTGCACACTAGTAGCTCCAGGATTTGTGATGCAAGCTTAAGAAACCTCAATCCCTCTCCTTCAAGTTCCATCCTCCATAGCCGTGCAAGAGAAGAGAAGAGAAGAGAAGAGAAGAGAAGAGAAGAGAAGAGAAGAGAAGAGAATAGAAGAGAATAGAAGAGAAGAGAAGAGAAGAGAAGAGAAGAGAAGAGAAGAGAAGAGAAGAGAAGAGAAGAGAAGAGAAGAGAAGAGAAGAGAAGAGAAGAGAAGAGAAGAGAAGAGAAGAGAAGAGAAGAGAAGAGAAGAGAAGAGAAGAGAAGAGGAAGAGGAAGAGGAAGAGGAAGAGGAAGAAGAAGAAGAAGAAGAAGAAGAAGAAAAGAGGAGATGGTGGGAGATTCTCCACCCTGGTCCCTCATCCTCACACACTCACTCCCTCACTCACTCACTCACACTCCCTCGAAACCAAAATGATGGGAGCTCACGCTCGATTTCCAAGACCCACTAACTGCTTATTCTTTCAAGTCTTTCAAGCCGAGTACTAATGGCTACCTCTCACATAACCGATGCGCTTTCCCTCTCTACGAGTGTAGTGAGTTTACCTTGATGCTTGATTGAGTACCCTCCTCCCTTGTGCACACTGGTAGCTCCACGATTTGTGATGTGAGCTCAAGCAACCTCAATCCCTCTCTTTGAAGCTCCATCCTCCATAGTCGTGTGAGACAAAATAAAAGAAGAGAAGAGAAGAAGAAGAGAGGAGATGGTGGGAGCTTCTCCACCCTTGTCCCCTCGCCCTCACACACTCACTCCCTCATAACCAAAATGATGGGAGCTCACGCTCGACCGTCAAGATCCACAGACCGCTTATTCTGTCAAGCGTTTCAAGCCGAGCACTAATGGCTATCTCTCACATAGCTGATGCACTTTTCCTCTCTACGAGTGTAGTGAGCTTACCTTAATTCCCGATTGAGTACCCTCCTCCCTCATGTGGACTAGTAGCTCCACGATTTGTGATACAATCTCGAGTCTCTCCTTTAAGCTTTATCCTCCATAGCTGTGCGAGACAAGAGAAGAGAAGAGAAGAGAAGAAGAAGAGAGGAGATAGTGGGATCTTCTCCACCCTCGTCTCTCACTCTCACACACTCACTCCCTCACTCAAGCACAAGTAAGAAGGTAAGAAGAAGAAGAAGAAGAAGAAGAAGAAGAAGAGATTTTGCCACACACCAAAGAATGAGCTTCTCATTCACTTTTTGAGTTTATATACAAAACCCTTATCCCTTTTGGGAAATCCTCCCCCTTTTTATATGGCCTAGGCCCTCTTTCCTATTGTCCTCCTATCTTCCTAGCTTCCTTTTTACTGCCTATATACCCTTACAATTTGCACATGAGGGAGCCTTGCGCTCTTTTACAAGATTCTAGCTATGCCTTTACATTCGAAGGTGCGCCTTCTCTTTTTTAGTACTTTTTGGGCTTCGGTGGCTATGCCTTGAACTTCTTATAGCCATGTCTGCACTTGTAGGCTCTTCTAGGTCCGATTCTTTTTGGGCCTCCTCTTTTAGCTCTTGACTTGTGCTTTTCCACCTTTTCAACTTTTTCTTGTGTTGAGGTTAACAAAGGGATAAAGAAGTCAAAACTCCTTGTTTTCTAGATGTTTCTGGCCATCATGGCCTCAAAATGATTGTGGTAAGAAAATTCTCCTAGTTCTCTAATTCATGCTACATATTCCATTAATGTGGGAGTTGTATGAGGGGTTTCCAAAAAACGTGGAATAGGGAGAAAAGAAAACATAAATGCTTGCAATTGTAATATCTCCGCACAATAAAAGTTAGTTGGTTAGTTTGAAAGTTAGTTAGTCAATTAATAAGTTAGTAAGATTACTAACTAAAGACTAACTAAGTTAAAAACTGTCTGGCATTAATAGCTAATAATTTTCATTCAATTAAAAATATATTTAAAAAAATCAAGAGTCATAAATCTGAGATTTTTCTTGGATTGATAAGGACCGTAGCCACCCTTCACAAAAAGTACAATGTGAACGGGACTTATGAGCCATATTAATCACTAGTATTAATGTGTATAGTTTGAATGGTCCAAAAATATTAGATTCTTTGGGGGGAAATTTTTTATTATATTTTAGATATTATCCTAAAAAGATAGAACTAAAAGTCATTTAAAAGAAAAGACAAGTGATGTTTTAGTTATTTTTGGAGAATTTATAAAAAGAAAAATAAAGAAAAGTGATTTGCGAAATCGTGCGTGCCGCAATTGCAGTCTACAAGCAGTAGATATCACTTCGAACAAAGAAAAGAAGAAGGAGTGAACTAAGAGCTTTCTAATCAAGTGTCTTGGAGTTTTACCTCCCTTTTAGAGCCAATGCAACCATCATATTTATGATCTGAGCATCAAATCACTGAGTCTTTTAAGAGCCCCTCCACTCTTGTTCTTAGACTTATCCCCTCCTCTCTAATTCATTATAAATAGGAGGCATGGGAGAGGCATAAGGAGGCATAAGGAGACCCTGAAAGGCTGCAAGAGAGAGGGAGTATACCCCTCCAAGAGATTGTGAGAGAGAGCTTGAGAGAGAGAGCTTGAGAGAGAGAGAGAGAGAGAGAGAGAGAGAGAGAGAGAGAGAGAGAGAGAGAAGAGTTACCCTGAGAGGTTGCACAATTTTCCTCTCTCTCGATCCTCAATTTAACCATCTTCTCTTTTTCTCTTCCATCTCGAATCTATTCCACCTTCTTAATCTCTTGGGTCTACTTGTGGACGATGGCCTCCAAGCGAGGAATGTCGCATGCAGATGACGGTCCTACAACCAGCAATGAAGCTTTGAGCGAAGGCATCACCGTCAATCCAATTGTTGTACCGGTCGTAAGTAATGTATTTCCAAATTGATAGATGCTTGTTTTGATTCTCGTATGAGATACGTTAGGCCCTGTGGGAGCTTTCACTCAACCGCCAAGACCCACGGACTGCTTATTGTTTCAAGCGAGCTCTAATGGCTATCTCTCACCTAGCCGACGCACCGTTGATCCTACGATTGTAGTGAGCTTACCTCCCCCTCTTCTGCTTCCTTCACATGTAGCCATTCCAGTCGACTTCCTACAGGGTATGGGCTGCTACATTTTCTAGTATTGGTATGCTGATCCGGTGCATCAACGTGTTGTAGCGCTGGCTAGAAAAGAGCGCATGTATGAGTTTTGCCTATAGCCTGTTCTCTACATTGGGGATGTCCTGGATATTGATGTTGTCGTTTGTTAGCATGTCCTCCTTTCTCATCCCTAGCATGGTGTATACATCCCTCTTCTGCTTCTTTTCCACCTCTGGTTCCAATTCCAGTGCCTTCTCCACCAAGGCTGGGGTTAGACAACAAACCAATACTTGCTTAGCATTCTGTCCTCTTCCCAATGCGACAGTGCCACATTTGCTGTCGGGGTTGTAGAACCTGAGAAATTCCACACAGCTTGTGTGGTCGGGTTCTTGTGTGAAACTTTCCAGGTACTTCTTGAGGTTGCAGCTTTCCAGGTACTTCTTGAGGTTGCTCCTGGCCGCCTCTTCCTTGGCCACTAATTCTTCTAAATTGTGAATAGTTCATAATTTCAACTGATTGTAGGCGTGGCTCTCTAGGTTGATGCTGTACCGTGTTCTCTCCTCCTCCGTGAAGGGGAGTCGGTGGGCTCGGTCCTGCTGCGACATTTTTTGTTCCTGTCATAAACTGTAATTTTCATTAGTGCTTGCGACATAATAATTGCTGAAAAAGAAAAAACTCTATGCTTTTGAATGAATTCATTAAGGTCTAATGCAGATTCTCTTTTTCAAACTTTGACTTTTTTCCCTTTAATTCAACCCCTTTTCCTACCCCATCCGTTTTTCATAATGTATGTCTACGTGCTTCACTGACTTTGATTTGATTTACTGATTCTGATCTGATTCACCTTACCCCCTCCCCTTCCAGTTTGAGAAGAATCCTTCCTAGGATTGAGGGTTAGAAGATGAAGGGCTTTCGGCATGGAGGTGTAGGGGCTACTTGTGAAGGAGCCAAGGATAGAAATTGGGTTTGTATTCCAAATGGGCTTCGCAGTCTAGGTCGAAGGGTTTAATCCCCACTTGGGTGATGTATGTGAGAAGATTAGTTAGGAAGTCACCCAAGTTGACTCGGCTAGCAATGTGTAACTCCTCCTCGGTCAACAAGCGGTCGAGGTAGGGGTGTCCCTTGATGTGTTATTCTATAGGATGGCCCCGCAGCGTGGTTAACACTCAATATGAGGTTGGCGCAACATATGTTGGGTCGTACTCTGTTGTTTTGATAGTGCATCGTTGCTCAGCATTGGCGGCATTCTTCAACTTCCCATTGTAGCCTAAGAGCGTACCAATGACTTAAGAACTGGGATTTTGTCTCAACAAGTTTTGACAGCTCTGCCACTTCTTGGTCAGTGATGGTAGAAGTGGTTCACTGATCATATGACGTGATGAGGTGAGCGCTGTTTGATTGCTTGCTCTTTTGAGATCTCACTGCTAAGCAACTTAGCAACAGAGGTAGTAGCTTTTGCAAATGCGAATTCAAATGTTTTCCAAGAACAAGGCATCGTTTGAAATTCCACTGCAAAGGATTCATCCAATAGGCCTAAGTTGAGGTGATCATAGATCAGAGCTAGCGACACAAAAGTGGCATCCAGTTGCTTAATGCAATCCACCACGTCGTCCCCTGTTTCTTTAGCTAAATCAACTGCTAGTGAGAGAAAGGATTTCCTCTCGTAAGAGGGCCTAAGGCCTACGGCAGGTGGTTGAGGTTTGGTAGGACTTGAACCTTTGGCGACGGAAAGTTGCGGTGATGAGTGTTCTTGAGCTTGCGATTGGATCACTGGGACGAAGGCTGTGTTAGCAATAGCCTCGAGTGATGGCCTATTGCTTTCAGGATGGATTTGGAAAGTTAGATCAACTCCGACAGGTGGTGACTCTTGAGATGGTGGTTGTCACTTGGGTTGACAGGCTTGGGCGACTCACGTGGGTTCGCGCGTGGATAAACTTTATGGTTGTGGGTCAGGGAAGCCGTGCAGCTTGTGGTTTCGAGGTTCTACAGTTTTTGGAATGATCAAGCTTGAGGCTGGCGTACGAGTGGTGCCTCTGGTTGTGTGGGCCTTAGGTATCCATAGCCAATCATTGCCCTTATAGTAGCCTTGTGCATGCAAGAGGGCCTTGGGGACCCATCTTTGACTGATTATACGTCTATTCCTGTAACTACATTTGGGCTTCCTAGGTTTAGAGTTTCTGATCTTATGAGGGTAGGAGCGTTGACTTCTAGGCGGCTATTGCTATTGTTTAGGCACCCATTGAAGGCGAGGCTGTGGGGCCTTAGCTTTGGCTGCACTGGGTTGCGGTCTATGAAGCTTGGGGAGTGGCGGATGCGCACTACCCCCTCCTTAGACTTGACTATAGATGTTTCTATCGGTGGCTTGGTGGCCCGTGATGAGGTTGCGCAGCCCTTGCTGAAAGTTGTAACAATGCGAACGTTGCCTATTGTGAGGTGGATGCGTTGCGACGCGTAGTCAACATTGCAGTGGGTCTGATTTTTGAAGTGCCCTAGCAATGACTCTGTGCCTACGCTTTTAGCATTTGGAAATACGTAAAAAATCATTGGAACAGTCTCAGACTCGATAGAAACAGTTGCTTCGCACTTGCGGAGTAGTGCGTAGGAATGGGCCCCATAAGGGCTTAATTTGGCAGTGGTGGGTTGAAGTTGTGGTTTGCCAAGTTGAGTTCAATGATCGTGGGTTAAGACATTAAAGTATGCTCCATCGTCGATCAAGGCGTTGAAAGCACATGTTTGTTTTGCCATGACCGTGATACGGAGGTATGCGGGTTCTACGGCCTCCTCATCCTTGTCGTCGATTTCAGTGATTGTGGCTACTTGTACTTTGATAGGCGGTTCTAATATCAATGACTCATGCAAAGGATGCGAAGGGGGGTAGTACTTCTTGATGCGACTGCCATTGAAGAAGCCTGTTCCTTCATCGTTTAGGGTCTCAAGTTCAACATTGCTTGTTTGGCTGATCGCACGAACTTTGAAGGGTCCAAGACCTCTAAATTTCATTTTTTGCTTATGTCCCTTAATTGAGTAGAGGAGCATTAAGTCACCCTGCTCAAACTCATGCTGCTTGACGTGCTGGTCAAACCAGCTCTTGCGTCGGGCTTTCTCATATATCATTGCATGGGTGGTGAGAAGACGAGTCTCTGAGACGCGTTCGAGCTCAACTAGTCGTTGTGTCCATGCCTCCTTCCCTTCCCATCGTTCTTGAAGCGCTATTCTCAGGCTAGGAATGAAGAACTCTAATGGTAGAATTGCTTCTGTTCCATATGTCAGTCTAAAGGGGGTCTGACCGACAGCCGTTTTATAAACTGTTCGGTAAGCCCACAGAGCTTCCATCAACTTGTTGTCCCAGTCACTGCATGAAGCAGAGACAACCTTGGTTAGGACATTGAAAAGAATCTTATTCGTTGATTCGGCTTGGCCGTTTGCCTGAGGGTAGTATGGCAAGGATTTATGATGGATGATGAGGAAGGTGGACAGGAGATGCGCGATCACTTCATTGATGAAGTGCATGCCTTGGTCACTGACCAGTTCGATGGGGTAGCCGAATCATGAAATCACTTGCTTCCATAAGAACTTAGCCATCGTTCTAGCATCGTTTTTCATGTCGCTCGCGCTTCTGCCCATTTAGTGAGGTAATTCGTGGCCACAATGATGTACTTGACCTGCGAATATTGTGCCGCACGACTGATGGGTCCAATGAAATCAATTCTCCATTTTTCGAAGGGTTGTCGAGCAATAATTAGGGTTAATTCCATTTGATCTTTGTGAATTGGGACCTTCGTCCGCTGGCACTCATCACAGTGCTTGATGAATCGTGATGCGTCACGAAACAGCGTGGGCCACCACAATTGAGACTGCAACACTTTTTGTGCTATCGTGTCTTCACTAAAGTGCCCTCCAGCAATGCCGTTGTGCGCTTCTAAGAGCACATCATGCATCTCATATTCACACACGTATCCGCGCAACAATCCGTCTTGCCCCAACTTATAGAGTTGGCCTGCAATCAGCTGATAGGGCTAGATCTTAAGGATTAATCGCCTAAGTCGAGCTTTTTCTATTGGTCGGTCAGGCAGTCCATGCTCAAGCACTTGGACTATGTCATCTACCCAATACGACGTTAGATCAGCCTTAAATAGATCTCTCTCGCTGGAAAGGTTAAACAGATGAGCATCGGGCAGTTCATCAATAACACCTTGTCGAGTGGCTTCTCCGGTGGGAATGCACAACATGTGATCGGCCATGTATTTTCCCTTCCATACCACTACGGAGAAGTCAAACTCTAAAAGCAAAAGGAGCCATCGAGCTATGCGTCTTGTAGCACAAGGTTTGTTTACTAGATAGAGCAAGGCTTGATGGTCCACAAAGAAGGTAAAGGGCGTGGCCAAAAGGTAATGCCAGAATCTCTTCACTACGAATACCATGGCTAATCCCTCTCTTTTCGTCATCGAGTAATTCATTTCCATCTCAGTGAGTTGCCTGCTAGCAAAGCTCATTGGATAGTCTAAATTGTGTTTGCCAGGTTGGCACAACACTGCCCCCACGGCAAACTTAGAAGCATCGATGTGCACGTGAAAGGTAGTGGTCCAATCTGGGGCTAGTAGGATTGGTGCTATGGTTAGAGCCTTATTCAATTCTTCGTATGCCCGCTGGCATGCTTCACTCCATTCGAATACAATAAGCAGCTTGTACAAGGGTTTGGCGATCAACGCATAATTCAGTACAAACCATCGATAGTATCCAGTATGGCCTAGGAAGCATTGAACTCCCTTGTAGTTGGTTGGGGGTGGAAGGTCAACAATGACCCTGACCTTCGAGAAGTCAGTGGCAATGCCATTCTTCGACACCACATGCCCTAGGATGCATCCATGCTTCACCCAAAACTAGCACTTTAAGGGGTTCAAGGAGAGACGATATAAACGACACCACTTGAAGACTGCCTGGAGTTTGTCTAAGTGTTGAGTGGACACAGAGGTCGTCGACAAAGACTTCTAACTCCTTGCGAAGCATGTCCTTAAAGATGGTGCTCATGAGGTGTTGAAAAGTGGCAAGGGCATTAGTCAACCCGAAGGGCATGACTATGTAAGCAAAGATGCCCTACTCAGTGGCGAAGGCAGCCGGTCCACAGGATGCACTTGCACTTGGTTGTAAGCAAAAATGCCCCACTTAGTGGCGAAGGCAGGTCCGCAGGATGCACTTGGACCTGGTTGTACCCTGAGAAGCCGTCCAAAAAACTGTAGGCTTCCTTGCCTACCACTCTCTCAAGCATGTGCTCGGTGTATGGCAATGGATAGTTGTCCCTCTTAGTGGAAGCGTTTACCCTCTTATAATTAACGCACATTCGAATTTTTCCATTCTTCTTCATCACAATGACTATGGGTGATACCCAGTCTTTGTGCTCAATTTCATAAATGAATCCTGCTCTCATCAGCTTATCAATCTCTTCCTTGACCGCATGAGCATGTTTTGGATTCATAGGGTATGGTCGTTGCTTGACCAGTGTTGCGTCCAGCATCATGGGTATGTTGTGAGTCACGACACTCAGATCTACCCCCTTAAGCTCTTCTAAGGACCAGGCGAACACGTCTATGTACTCTCGCAAGAGAGAGACAAGACTCGTTTCTTCTTCATTAGTCAAGTCATCGGCAATGAAGACTGGTCGGGGTGTTTCCCCTTTTGAGTCTAGGTCCACCTCCTTGGCCTTGGTTGGTCCCTCGATTGGTTCGCTTATCTATGCTTGACGTTTGGCACCTAACATAACTACCACCCTATCCCCTTGCTTGAATTTTGTAAATCATTTAGGGAGGTCCTGCGGTTTTCATTGTTCTTTTGTTCGAGTATCCCTAGTTTGTTTTGCCTTTTTCTACATTAATCGTCTGGGCCTCAGGTGGGCACGTAGGTCCCCCTTGGTGCAGCTACCTATGGGTAGCCTAGGGATCTCTAGATCACTATCCAAACTAACCTCGAATTTAGAGTCAAACCCTCCGTCTTCGCTAAAAGAGGTGGTCTCCCCTGGTGGGCGCAGTTCAGATGGTGATTCAGTCCTAAATATTGATGTCATTCCTAGCGGGCTAGTCCTCCTTGCTCAAGGTGCATGGCTCCTATGTGTTCCAACCAGGTGCGATCACATTCCACATGCATGACTCCTCGCTCCATCCTGAAGATACTCCTTTTTTGCAGCTTGGAGTCTGCTCGTATTTGCTCTATTTCTTGTCCTTCAGTGTCATATTCCACGGTATCTACCTCACCCTCACTTTCATCATTGAAGGATTGGCAGTTTTCGTATTCGTCATTGGAATTCCCGTCATCAGACTGCTCGTCATCTCCTAGGGCTTGGTATCTCTCTGGTCGTTGGTCAAGAACCAGGGCCCAGTTATACATGAGGTTCAAGTTGTGCACTCTGGTCCATTGCCATTTGGATTCATCCAAGAGATCCTAGAGTGGTTTGAAATTTGCAGCTAGATTGCCAGCTAGGTTGTCCGTTAGGTATTCCAGTATCTCCTGGAGTTCCCTTTTGTTGGTTGGGACTTGGGAGCTGACGGGCTTCAGTTTCCCCCGAAGGCTTCCTGTCATCATGCAGACTGGTACGGAGGGTGTGTCATTAGCCTTGCCGATTGTTTTGATGGCTTGCTCATATGCCTCATGATTAGAGAATGGCAGGTCGATTGTAGCAAGGACATGCATCCAATCCCGCTCGTCCTCTGGGCATGGGATATACTTGGTCAAGGGCCCATAGGACTTCTTGACCTGAGCATTACCCTTGAGTATCGCAGAGATGGCATATAAGTCGACTGGTAAAGTCTTCCATGTGTCCATCTCTACTCTCATGACGACTGTCCTATTGCCAAGGAAGATCAAGCCGTTACCCCAATCTTCGATGACTCTAGCATTGGGCATCTAGGGGCGGCCTAATAGGATGTCGTAGTCCACTCCCTTCATGATTATAAAGTCAACAGAGAACTGGACACCTACAATCTTCACTGGCCAATTCTTAAGCACCCTGAATGGCTTGACTCTCATACCGTTTGCTAGTGTGACATTAAACCTAGCAGCCTCAACAGGTGGGTTTTCCCAAGCGAAGCATTGCATGGCTAAGCACACTAACCCCAGCCCCCACATCCATGATTTCCTTTCTCATTGTATTGCCTAGGGCTAAAACCGATAAGACCGCATGCATCTGGGAACCTTCCCAGAATGCATTGACGTGCAAGGATTTAAGCATAAAGTGCAGCGTCAAACTTGGTATTTGTGTCTCTACATCATGGTCATGAGGGTCTGCCATGACCTGCCCTTGTGACCCTTCAACCCATTGCTTAAGATCTTGCCATAGGGTGGGATGCTGCATAAGCAAATCTCCCAGGCTAAGTGTTACAGGGGTACCTAACTTGGATTGTCCTGACTAGTGGCCGTGACTGAACCGTGGCCCTGTAGCAATGTCGAGGCTTGGCCTTAGTGGCACCGCTTGTGGTGCACTTGCCTCTCTTGACTTTGGTTGTGGAGGTGAGGTCGGCGTACTTATGCCGGCATCGATCCCGTCTTCTATGATGGGCTCATCATCTTTTAGATGTTATTGGGATTCCTTCACCCATTCCTTCACCTTTTCTATGGCCTCTAATTGTCGCTTCGGGTGCGGGTATTCCCCTATCTTAGCGCTTTCCCTTTTGGCCGTCTTAGAGACTAGTGTCTCTACTTCTGCGTCAAAGACCTCCTTTCTAGCAGGCAGAGTTGTAGCACTCTTCGTTTTTAGTGCAATTTTAGCTTCCGACTTCCTCCTTTTCCATCTACGGCTCTTCTTCCCTATCGAGGTTGCATCGAGATTGCTAGGTCCTGGCAGAGAGATGTTGGCCTGCTTTGTTTGGGCACGGGTCATGATTCGCAATGGGATAGGCGTAGCGTCCCGGTCGTGGTTCTCGACACCAAACAACCCCAATGGGATAGATGGCTCATTGGCTAAGCTAGATGACGGCTTTCGCCTTGGGCAATCGACGAAGAGATGGGTGATTCTTCACTCAACACACCTTTGGTCCGCCTTGTCTCTGTTTTGCAGCTCCCTTTCAGGGCAGCATGATGAGACATGACCTGGGTGGCCACAAGTCCAACAGGTGATTAGATCTTGCGTCTACTCTCCTAGGCCTTTACCTTGTCCTCTTCCTAATGCCATCACTGGTACGGGGCGATGATCCATGAGGATAGCGTTGCCCTCATCGTCATGTGAGATGTAAGGGAATATGTAAGCTTCTTCCTCGTTTGGTTCTTCCACATAGTGGACAGGAGCGTCACTCGGTGGATGGGTTACATAAGGACCAGCATGCGGTCTAGGAATGCCTGTAGGGTTTATTTCCATCCTAGGAACGGCCGGTTTAATGTCGTTAGGAGCAGGGAGGGCCAATGGGGCTCCCCTTCCAAAAAATGGCTATGGCATGTTCACTAGGTAAGGCTGGCCATATGGTTGTGAGTATGAAAGTCTCCTTGGCAGTCTACAATGTGCGACGTCATGACCGAACCTACCGCAGTTAGCACAAGGTCTTGACACTCGGCTGGCAAGTGGTTTCCGCCACAGTACACGCATTGGATGTGTGGGCGCGTTGGTCGTCTCAACATATCTTGCAACTTGGCTAGTTTCATCTTAACGTCAGCCAAGTCATGGTTCGTTTCGATGGTTTTTCCCTTATCCTGGGATGGTGGGGTTGATCTCTCACTCGAGGTTGACACTCTCTCTGAGCTTCACGAGTCGGTCTCTTCTAGGTTTGCGCTTCTGGAGCTCTGCTCCTTCAGCTGATCGTCAACTCGGATGGCTTCCTCAAAGACCCTGGCTAGTGTGTCTCGCTACAAGCTCGAGTTGCCTACCAAAGCCTTGTACAATTTCTCGTTCTGAATCCCGCTGATGAATACAATTGATACTGCTCCTTCAATCGGTCGCTCTCCAGTAGGGATTCTCTTGAAGAGACTCCGCACATGGGTCATGTAATCACAAATGTCCTCCTTCTCTTTCTACTTGACGTTCATCAAGTGTACTAGTAGATTATCAAAGTATCTAGGCTCGGAAAATCTCTTAATGAAGAGATCCTTGAGGCCATCGAAGTTGGCTTGATCTGCGTTATCTAAGCTCGTATACCATGTCCTACCCTTGTCGCCCAAGCAAGGCCCGAATGCTTGAGAGCGTTGAGTCAGGTCATTGAGGCCGTTGGCTTCGCGGATGTGCTCGAACTGCTCAACAAAGCTGTATGGATCAAGTTGCTTGGCAATAAGAGGGATTTTAGCATGGCTCTTTGAGCCTTGGTTTGCTCCTAATCCTGGAGCAACGATGTCGCTAGAGCTGTGGCGCTTTGCTTTGCAGCCGTGTTATCAAGCAGTCGCTTCATGAGAAGCTCACTCAGCATTAAGTCTCCTTCTAGTGCTCTCTCATGGTCCGTTCGATTTCTACGACCCAAGTTCAGCACCCGCTGCACCTCTCACAACTCCATGCCTTGCCTTTGGATCCTAGCCTGCTGATCCCTATTGTACTCAGCCATGCTTTGCAATGCTTTGCGGGCCAGCCTTCTCTCCTCTTCTAGATCTGCGATGATAGCATTTGCTATCCTACCGTGGTGCTCATACCGAGCATGAGCGTCGTAACAGCTGACCAGATGCTGAATAGTATCTGGAAAGGCTTCTAAGTCAAATTCCTCATTAGATCTGTGGTCTGAACTTTCTTCTGTGCCATTATCGAGTTATCGCACTCCACCAAGCTATCGATCAAGTTCAGTAGACTTGTCAAATCCACTTCATCGGCGTCCCTCGCTTGGTCCTATTTTTGCACGTTGATGGTTTGTCTATGTATTGGGTTCTCTCCTACTGGTGGGTTCCTTGAGTTGTTTATCTGGGTGAGTTCCTTAAGTTATTTAATACAGTCCTCAATTTATGGCCACTCAATGTGTCTTTCCCTATGCACTTGTGCTCAATCAGGCTTTCAGTTTCCTTAAGTGTACTTTAAGTGCGGAAATTCAAGGTGAGTGCAGCAACCAATTTCTAGATGTCTTACGTGCTCTTGCGTTGTTTTGGGCGGAATAGACTTGTTGGTCAATTTTCTGGCCGTCTTAGCAGAGTTTAGGGTTTCTCTAATATGTCACCTCATTTGTTTTGGTCCAATCAGGCTTTACACCTCAACAGTTTGCGTCCAAGCCCCTAGGTCTCGTAGCTGCCCCCTTCTAGCTACTAAGCGACGACGACCTACGATTTTTCCTATCTCGTGTTCCAAAATCATGTTCTGAGTGTCCTAAGGGCTTTCGACAGTTTGCGCTGCTGAGCTCTAGCCGGGTTAGATCAAATTCTCTGAAAATTTGGTGAAAATGTACACTCGGCCCAACTGGTCCAAATTGCAGGGTCCGAGTGGGTTACTCGGATGGACTGAGGCACATGGGTCGAGAGCCGAATTTGGGACCTGGGCAGGGTGGACTCAAACAGGCCGAGGAGCCGACTCAAACGAGGTCACTCGGATGGATAGGCTCAGACGGGCCGAGTGGTTGATGCGGACAAGGTTGCTCGGTTGGGTCGAGGCAAGTGGGCCGAGGGTTGAATTTGACACGTGGCAAAGGGCCGAATTTGTCCACGGTCAGAATGATAGACTCGGATGGGCTGAGTAGGTTTGGGCCGAGTGGGCCGATTAGGGTTTTGGCTAGATGGGCTGAATGGCAAGGGGCCGAGGGCCGATTTTGGGACTTGGCTCATAAGTGATTGTTCCGACGGGCCGAGCGCGGCGCACGTAAACAACGCGAGTTTGATTTCAATTGTTTCTCGTACTTCACTCAATCATACCAGGCACAAAGCTCCAGATCCTACCTAAGGGGGTAAGAGAAGGGATTCATTCACCTGGATAGAGTGGTGGGCTTATCGTTGGTGCGATCGAATCGAATCGGGCGGTAGCTCTCTCTCTCTCTTTCACACTGAAATGGTTGCAAATGAGTCCTCCCTTAGCCTCTTGGCTCTTATACCCCTTCCCGGGTATGGTGTTGATGCCCCCAATCACTCACTTACTGATCTTAGGCATTGCAAGCAAGCTTTTTTGCCATTTTTGCATGATTTTTTGCCCTGTTTTGCAACATTAAACTCTACCCTTTTCCGGTGCGATTTCCTAATCCTATTCTACTCTAAATGCAACAAGAATCGAAATCAAAATACTAAAATAATTTCTCCATGTTTCCCAGTCATCAAACAACAAAATAACCCAAAATACTTACTTGTTTTGAAGATAAAAAACACCCAAACTTCCTACCTATCTCAAGCTCCATTTCGGGGATGAATCCCTTACTTCAATGCTCGATATGAGGTCGCAAGTGCTCAAACTTGAATCTGTTGGTCCCGGTATAACGGAACCAAAATGTGGGAGCATTCGCTCAACCGCCAAGACCCACGGACTGCTTATTGTTTCAAGCACTCCAAGCGAGCTCTAATGGCTATCTCTCACCTAGCCGACGTGCTGTCAATCCTACGAGTGTAGTGAGCTTATCTTAGTGCTGATATGAGTTGCCTCCTCTCTCACACACGTTGGTAGCTCCACGATCCTAGATGCTAGCTCAAGCATCCTCAAGCCTCCTCCACCTCCAAGTTCCATCCTCCATAGCTGTGCGCGCAAGAAGAGGGAAGGGAAGAGAAGAAGAGAAATGGAGAATATGGAGAGCTTCACCCTCTTGATCCCTCACTCTCACACACACACTCCCTCACACTCTCACACTCCCTCTCTCAAGAGCACACATAAGCAAGAAGGTGAGAAGGAGAGAAGAAGAAGAAGACTCCTTTTGCCAAACACCCAAGAATGATCTCTTATTCACTTTTTGAACTTTATATATACAAACCCTAGAATCCCATGGGCACCCATCCCTTTTTTACATGACCGGCCATTATGGCAAGGTTCTTTTTCCATTTCCCTCTTCTAGCCTTGTGCCTCTAGCCTATACCCATCTAATATTTTACAACTGGCACAGGAGGGAGCTTGGCGCTCTTTTACAAGAGTTTTTCGAGTTTTTTGAGGCGCCTTTTCATTTAAGGTTGCGCTTTTTGCCCCGGTTCATCTTTAGAGGCCGCATGCGTGTCTTTGCTCTTTTTCCATATTCCTTTTGCTTTTTCCTCCATTTTTCCGCCATCTCAACTTGGGGTTAACAGGCCCATACTATGATGCATGAGTATAGATTATTTCATCTCACATATTTGTAAGATGGAGCTTGTGAAGTGCATATATTAAGGAAAGTTAATTGCACCTAGTTGTGTGTGGCTTATTCGTTGATAGAGCAATTACAAGGAAGAATTGGGCAAGGGTTATGAATGGAATAATCATGACATTAAAAATTATGTATACAAGTGTTAAGTAGATTTTATATAGAATCGCTCGTTGATCCCAAGGGAGAGAGAAAATATATGTCGATGGAAATGTTATATCATCTATTCCTGCATTGGTTGGAAAGAATGCAATTGGTTTTGTTGGTTGATCGAACAACATCCTAAATGCTTTTACATTCAACTGGTTGTTAGTTGTTGTTTTGGTTGATTATTCCAAGTGCTTGTGATTTATGGTAAATGCATGGCAAGGGTTTGTGATGACAAGCCGCCATGGGAATAAAGGAATGTTTTCTTGGAAAATGATATTACAGCTGAATGCCTTGTTTGTGCTTGATTCTTAAAGGATTTAATTAAGGAAAGATATATTGCAGGGATGGATCACCTCCATGATCGCACCGCGGATTAACCCAAGAGGGCACTGCTCAATTAATGGGACGAAGGTCGAGTGGTGAAAAGGCCAACCACGGGAATGATGTTTCGCTCCTAGACAGCTTGCGGGTCAGTTGGAGCTCTGGACACCCCTTTCTAGGTCTAGAATGGAGTTGAAGACCTCCATGAGCCCAACGTCTGGGACGTTGGAAGATCCTATTCTAGATAAAGGATGGAAATTTCAGTGCCATGAGATTTGGACCAGGTACTTATATTGGACAGAAGGGATACATAATTCTCATGTATGGGCAGGAGACAAAGATTAACTTAAAGATAAGTTAAGAAACTTGTTTGATAAAAAGACTGCTTGTTTTGTTTTTGTGTTTGTGTTGTAAATTACATAAACGAACTCTGTGCCCTAAAAGGCTTAATTAATGAAGCTGATTTTAAATGTCACACATAAATGTGGTAGGACCTAATTAGACAACTAAAGCTATCAAGGGAAATCGGTGGACGGGATCCCCCGACGGGTCCGTCCTACGACTGGGTGGTCCCAAATAATGGGGAGGCTTCTCACAAGGATTTACCATCGGATGACTTTAGGTATTGTTAAGTTAGAACCCGATTCATGCCATTTTAGGGGACCGAAATGGGATTATGCCCTATGGGCAAAGAGGTTGAGCAGTGCATCCCTCTCGTTTCCCATTCTCTATGAACCAAGTGCAGCATAAATCTGCTTCGACTCTGTTGTTCCTACTCAAAGTGGGTCATCTTGAGCTCGACGCTAGCTACTTCCTAAAGACTTGGCTGATAGGAAAGAAACCCTGACTTCAGGTCAGTCCTAAGTGGGAACAGTCGGATACTTCCGCTTCGGGGTAGACTTGGGAAGACCTAAATTGCAAACCCTGTGACATTCCTTGCGAGTGCCAGGTGGCACTTTCTAGACTCCCCTCCCGATGGGCTGCTAAGATCTGTCCCACAAGTGGTCAAGCAGACACGTTACAGTTGGTATCAGAGCGAAACTTCATGATGATACATGATTGATTAATGTTCGGTTCATAGACATATCCTAAACAGAAATAACCTGAGTGGTATGGCTTGATTGTCAGGCATCTATTACACCACTTCAAGATGATTAAAAATCCTAGAAATTTTGTCGGCATGAAAAACAACTTGTATTGGAATAAACTTTAGTCTTGTAACTACAGTTAACTTGAGTAATATTAGTTGTATCTATTTTGAGCCTACAACTTGCAAATGATTAGAGATACTCTGGCAAGGAATGATAGTTATAACGTGCAATGAATTTCTCTTAAGTTGTTTCTTCTCAACTAATATAGATTGGGTCTTACCAGAATGTCGAAGCTTGGAAGTATTCTTTAGTATTACAAGCAAAGCCAATTGTCCATGGAGCTCAGTCTCGAACTAAGAAGAGGACAATCTGGGAATGTAGTTTCCAAGATAAAGAACCACTCCAATCTGCTAAAAGAATCCTAGGACACTTTGGTCTAAAGAAGAAAATCCTACCAAGGACAACCAAGAATCTTGTGACCACAAGTGATAAAGCTCCGCACTGTTTCTATTGCAGGGAGTTAGGTCATTTCAAAAGGGAATGTCCAAAGCACCCTAAACACCGATGCTTCGAGTGCCACAACATTGGACATAATTATATCAATTGTCCCAACAGAACTCGAAGAGAACTTGAGCTTACAAGAAAAGAAGTTGTACGAGCTCCAGTGATCTAGGATATACCAAGTGCTTAGGAAAAACCTAGAAGATATTCATGAGATGTAACTACAATAAATTTTCTCTTGTAATCAAGACTCGGATATATCAAATACAATAGGTTGTTTTTTTTTTCAAAAAACCACATGTCTGTGAGTGATCAGAGTAGCGCAATGAAAGCATGGTGGGACCATAACCCATAGATTCCGAAATGATATCCTTGGTTTCTCTCGATATGAGGACATCTCGATTTCTCTAAGGGGGGAGGAGGATGTAAAGTAGTTGGTTAGTTCGAAAGTTAGTTAGTCAATTAATAACTTAGTAAGATTACTAAATAAAGACTAACTAAGGTAAAAACTAACTAGCATTAATAGCTAATCATTTTCATTCAATTAAAAATATATTTAAAAAAATCGAGAGTCATAAATCTGAAATTTTTCGTGGATTGATAAGGACTGTAGCCACCCTTCACGAAAAGTACAATGTGAATGGGACTTATGAGCCATATTAATCACTAGTATTAATGTGTATAGTTTGAATGGTCCAAAAATATTAGATTCTTGGGGAAAAAAAACTATTATATTTTAGATATTGTCCTAAAAAGATAGAACTAAAAGTCATTTAAAAGAAAAGACAAGTGATGTTTTAGCTAGTTTTAGAGAATTTATAAAAAGAAAAATAAAGAAAAGTGATTTGCGAAATCGTGTGCACCACGATCGTAGTCTACAGGCAATAGATAGCACTTCGAATAGAGAAAAGAAGGAGTGAACTAAGAGCTTTCTAATCAAGTGTCTTGGAGTTTTACCCCCCTTTTGGAGCCAATGCAACCATTAGATTTAGGATCTGAGCATCAGATCACTGAGTCTTCTAAGAGCCCCTCCACTCTTATTCTTAAACTTATCCCCTCCTCTCTAATTCATTATAAATAGGAGGCATGTGAGAGGCATAAGGAGACATAAGGAGACCCTGAAAGGCTGCAAGAGAGAGGGAGAGAGAGAGTATACACCTCCAAGAGATTATGAGAGAGAGCTTGAGAGAGAGAGAGAGAGAGAGAGAGAGAGAGAGAGAGAGAGAGAGAGAGAGAGAGAGAGAGAGAGAGAGAGATACCCCGAGAGGCTGCACAATTTTCTTTTTCGCTCTCCCATCTCAAATCTATTCCCATCCTCGATTTAACCATCTTCTTTTTCGCTCTCCCATCCTCGATTTAACCATCTTCTTTTTCGATCTCCCATCTCAAATCTATTCCACCTTAATCTCTTGAGTCTACTTGCGGATGATGGCCTCCAAGCGAGGAATGTCGCGTGCAAATGACAATCCTACAACTAGCAACAAAGCTTTGAGCGAAGGCATCACCGTCAATCCAATTGTGGTACCGGTCGTAAGTAATGTATTTCCAAATTGATAGATGCTTACTTTGATTCTCGTATGAGATATGTTAGGCCCATACTATGATGCTCGAGTATAGATCATTTTATCTCACATATTTGTAAGATGGAGCTTGCAAAGTGCATATATTAAGGAAAGTTAATTACACCTAGTTGCATGTGGCTTATTCATTGATAGAGCAATTACAATAAATAATTGGGTAAGGGTTATGAATGGCATAATCATGTGAGAGCGGAGTTTTGAGCCCGGGATGTACCTAAAATTTGCCAAAAAATCTGGAATTTAGGAAAAAAATATTTAACATCGAAGGCGACGGCTGCAGCTAGGATGATTTTAAGCACCAAGTGAAAGACGACTTTTAAAAGGCGTCCAAGCAACACTTGTGGATTTTTGATAAATTTTTAGACTACCGTGTGGGATGCCAGGAGTTGCCAGTTAGTGCGGGATGTCAAGCCGGACGCCAGGATTTTTCAGAGCTCGAATCGGGGTCCAGACGAGGAAGTGGCCACAAAATGGCTAAGATTCGAAGAGGTGGCCAAACTTTGGACCAAAAGGGGGGGTGCCCTTTGGAATTTTAACCCCCCCTGCCCCCCTTAATTTTTGATCAAAAAATCTGGGAAAAAACGTGAGGATATGGACAGCACGCATGCGCATTTTTCGCCCTCATCATCATGGATCTTGATTCCTAGCTGTGAAGACTCTATCCAACTGACATTAAGGCTAATATTCTCCCTCTTGGCTGATCATTTTGCCACCCTTCACGTGTGGAATGGCTGTGTGGATGAAGAGAACAGATTCTGGTATTTCTCTCTCCTCCCTCTCTCTCTTCCCTATGGGCTGCTCATGTGGATCATCTTGATGAAGAAACCGGGGAAGGAGAATGAAGGAAATGGTGTTGAAGATTGATGGAGATGCTGAAGATTGAAGTACATCATTGGATTGAGAGCAATGGAGGCTTCATCTGCTGGTTATGTAGTCATTCAAGGCGTCTCGGGTTACGTAAAAACACGGTATGACCATTTTTATGAAGAAATGGAAGGATTTTTTATAGTTTATGATGATAATTATGTTCTTATTGGATGAAAATTTGTGTGTGTACTGTTTGCATTATGAGTAATTGTTGTTTATCAGAAAATCTTGGTTTTGCAATGATTTAGATGCTTTATTTAATTTCCAAAAACCCGAAATGCGGTTTTTAAGTGGTAAAATGACAGTTTTTCCGTTTCGGGTGGGCAAAATGTGTTCCCATGGGGGGAATATGGGAGATAAATTGAATGTTAGTGTGATGAAGTGATTGAAACAAGAAAAACCAGAAAATAGAATATTTTATTGCCAAATAAATCAAGACAAATTAAAAAAAGAGAAAAAATAGAAATATGTCTTGGAAAAATAAGGAAAAATATAATGATTGTTTGTGGATGTATGGTAGTGGCAAAGCATGAGGTTTAGCCTCAGTTTGCCCTATCTCCTTGTCAAAGTTTGTGATTTACCGCTTTTTATATATCAAAATATGACAAAATGAACCTCTACACCTATGCAATGAAAGCAATACCTGAATGTAGGGAGTTGGGATGTTTGAATGGTGTGATTTGCGTGCTGATTGTTGCTGATTTTTTTATGCACATTATATTATAGAGTCCGTGTTATTTTAATTAAGAGGATAGTAGCACGAGTGTTACCTCGGTGCTATCCTTTCATCGCCACAATGGGTTAGTGAAATGCATGGAAAAGCCTGATTGTGCACAAGCACGTTACTAATTTGAAAATGATGTTTGAGCACTTTAGAATCATTCACTTTGCATGTGCATGACGATCATGGTATTGGAATAAAAACCTGGATGCATAGCACCTATTTTCAATGACAATGACTACGGTTGAGTGTGGCTAGGCATCCTAAGCTGTAGGATAGACGTTCGTTTCTTGGAGAATTATTTGGTGAGGAAACATGGTATATCTCCTGGAAACGTTTGAAATGAAGAGTGGAGTTTGTTCGTTTGTTTTATATGTTGAGCAGCGTATCAAGGGGCTAATCCCTGTGATGTAGGAGAGTTGTAGTGGGGCCGCGATGTTTCTATCGAGAGGTTGCCTCCCATGTATATGATTATCATGGCGTTCATTGCCAATGTGTATGGGTTCTCCCTCTGTGGAGTTTATAGAAAGGGAAACGCTGGACTACAAAACTACGAAACTATAAACGCATAGATTAGGCTTTAGGGCAGTTTGTCCTTTAGCAGTAGATTGACGCTCCTGGTCCGCGAGGCCGTGAGGGTGTGTTTGTCTGTTATGAGTATGAGGTCCGGCTAGTGCCATAGCCAGTGTTGGCCCATTTTAGGTCCCATCATCATGACATTAAAAATTGTGCATACAAGTGTTAAGTAAATTTTATATAGAATCGGTCATTGATCCCAAGGGGGAGAGCAAATATACGATGGAAATGTTATATAATCTATTCTTGCATTGGTTGGAAAGAATGCAATTGGTTTTATTGGTTGATCAAAAATTCTTTTACATTCAATTGGTTGTTAGTTGTTGTTTGGATGATTATTCCAAGTGCTTGTGATTTATGGTAAATGCATGGCAAGGGTCTATGATGACAAATCACCATGAAAATAAAGGAATGTTTTCTTGGAAAATGATATTAGGACTGAATGCCTTGTTTGTGCTTGATTCTTAAAGGATATATTGCATGGGTGGATCACCTCCATGATCGCACAGCCGATTAACCCGAGAGGGCACTGCTCGATTCATGGGCCGAAGATTGAGTGGTGAAAAGGCCAACCACGGGAATGATGTTTCGCTCCTAGACAGCTTGCAGGTCAGTTGGAGCTGTGGACACCCCTTGCTAGGTCTAGAATGGAGTTGAAGACCTCCATAAACCCAACGTCTGGGATGTTGGAAGATCCTATTCTAGATAAAGGATGGAAATTTCGGTGCCATGAGATTTGGACCAGGTACCTCTGTTGGACATAAGGGATACATAATTCTCATGTATGGGAAGGAGACAAAGATTAACTTAAAGATATGTTAAGGAACTTGCTTGATAAAAGGATTGTTTGTTTTGTTTTTGTGTATGTGTTGTAAATTACGTGAACAAACTCTGTGTCCTAAAAGGCTTAATTAATGAAGCTGATTTTAAGTGTCGCACATAAATGTGGTAGGACCTAATTAGACAACTAAAGCTATCAAGGGAAGTGGGTGGATGGAATCCCAGAGAACTAGGAGGCTCCTCACAAGAATTTACCATCGAATGACTTTAGGTATTGTTAAGTTAGAACCCGATTCATGTTGTTTTAGGGGACCGGAATGGGACTATGCCCTACAAGTAGAGAGGTTGAGTGGTGCATCCCCCTCATTTCCCATTCTCTATGAACCAAGTGGAGCATAAATCTGCTTTGACTCTGTTGTTCCTACTCAAAGTGGGTCATCTGGAGATTGACACTAGCTACTTCCTACAGACTTGGCTGATAGGAAAGAAACCCTGACTTCAGTGTTGAGATATCGAGCTCCACTCGTGATATGCCAGGGTGACCGTTGTGCATTTATGTCACCGATGTGTTAGTTGCAGATGCAATTGGTACACCGCCCATGAATAATAGCTAGATGATAGCTATCCTTATCTACTCTAGTTCGTGGCTCAGTTAGTATGCCACCTTAGTTAGTTGAGTTTGGTTTGAGACCCATATATAGGGTTCTTCTATTTCTTTGTACTAGAGTTCTTTTTGGCTTACACAACTAAGAAGAGGAAAAAAGTTTTCAGCCTCCACTTTTGTGTGTATTCCCCCATTGTGCAAGCAAGAAAGCTACAAGTGAGACTCCTTCCTTCTCTCCCACAATCTTGACATGGTATCAGAGCCTTGTTCGTGGTAAGGAGCTCAAGAAAGCAAGCCAAGTTTGTGGTGTTCTGGTAAGAGGACTGTTAGAATATCAAGCTCGTATATGTGTGTTTGACCCCAACATGAGCTGGACACAGCTAGTCTGGCTAGATCAGTTAGGTATATTAAATAATTCGGTTCTACTTCTAGTGTGAATGGTCTTTATGACCTTAGGTTGTATATGCACTATGTGTGTGCTAAATGAATAATGAGATGAATAGAGAGAGAAATCATGTTGCTTCACTCCGTGTTGCTCTCCTTCGTGCTTCCATGAAATCTAACATGGTATCAGAGCCATGAACGGGCTCACTGGTGGAATGCACTGAAGAAGAAGACTTGAAGACTGACTTGAAGGGCTGGAAAAAGAAGAGGACTGACTGTCATTTCCATCAATGGTCACACAGAGGTATGTACTGTGAAGCATTGGAGTCTCATTGCTTGAAGCAGGAGCTGTGGCTTGCTGAGGAGCCTTCCAAGGACTGATTGAGCACCAGTGAGTGCATTATTATTATAGTAATAAGCAAGATGTGTAGCAGCACAGATCTACCTAGCCAGCGTATTTGCACTTGTTTTCAAGTTGAACTCCATGGCTGAGATTCAGCACATGGACTGCTCACCAAGGCTCCATTGAGCATCACCAAGAGTGTGGCTTCTCTGGAGACTCACCAAAGCTCCATTGAGCATCAACAAGTGGGCAAGTCTGATCTGAATATACTCTGAAGAGTCTGTGTGGACTGTGCCTGTGAACAAGTTGCTCTCATTGGCTAAGATTCAAGAAGTATAGCACTTGTCAGGTGGCATAGAGCTTGGATGCATACCAAGGAAGGTTCTTGAAGGGTATACCTTACTATTGCTCTTGTGGGAGCTCATGTGGGAGCTGTAATAGAGGTGTACAGATTTGAATACACAGGGCTGAACTGGCATTGAAATTACAGTGACATTATACACTTAGGAAGTCTGCATTTTTCGATGGTCTTTGGCATGTACATTGAACTTGAATGTAGCACTTGATGCTTGGTAGAAGACATGTCATATTTCTTGGGTATTCTGACATAAACTTGGAGCTTGGAATGGCCTGATCTAAGAGCCTGTGATAGGCTGAAAACTGAAAAGAAAAATGTAGACATAAAGCACTAACTGGTTATTTCTGAAGAACTAGTTGGCTTGGTTTGTTCCACAGGTACTTGAAGACTTGGTCTATGATTGTTGAATGCTTGAGCATTGGAAACGGAAGTGATGCAAATGGTTTATGGGTTTTTGGGACTAAAATTAATCCCTGTTGCCAATGCATTGGATGTTTGAAATCTGGGAATTTATTTATGATATTCATATATGCTGGTTATATACTCTTTTGAGGTTCTATGCCTATGCATGGCTTGACACATGTACTAGAAGCTATCTATGGAAGTTTGGGACATGTATGACATGTATACTACTCAGTTTTGGGCTTGAAATCACTGCTGGTCACTCACAAAATTACAGTTTTCAGACTGCATATATGTACCCTGGTAGTGAGGTTGCAGGAGTTCAAACCAAAGTGAATACATAGTATTTGCACTGATTGCTTTACTCACAGGTTAAGCCACTTGGTTTTGAACTGTTTTGGATTGTTAGTGGGTTGAAATACCCTGGTTTTTTACTGCAATTAATTGCAAAAAACTGTCATAAATAGTTTCGGGCTGAAGCTGAACTGTTAAGAAGATCTTGGTTTGCAGGCAAGCAAGGTCTACAACATGGCAAATGCTGATAGAACTGATAATGTAACCCAGATTGTGGGAGAAAAGCTTAATAGCAACAAGTATGCAATATGGAAGTTCTGCATGGAGAACTTTCTAATAGGCAAATTATACTGGGACTTAGTGACAGGTGTTGAGGCTGAACCTAAAGTTCTTGATAGGAATCCTACAGCTGATCAAAGATGAGCACATCGAGCTTGGATGGAAAGAGCTCGCAGAGTTTTACATTGGATGTCATTATGTATCTCGGATGCTATGGTGATGCAGATCATGAACTGTAAATCCCCAGCAGATGCATGGAATATATTGGTCAAATACTATGGCACAACTACAAGTGCAAGGAAGATACAACTGAAGCAGAAATTCAATAACATGGAGAGGAAGAATAGATCCATACAAGATTATGTCACAGAGGTTAAGACTATAGTAGATCAGCTGGCATTTGTTGGCTCACAGGTAGAAGATGAGGATATGGTTGCAGTGACCTTAAATGGCTTGGGTCCGGAGTACAAGTCTTTTGACACTTCAGTATCTATGCGGGCTAAGATGCTTGACTTTGATGAGCTGGTTGCATTATTGATTCATGAAGAGGTGAAGCTTGGCTTAGCTACATGGTCAAGCAGCTCAAAGAATAAGGATGCAGTTTTTTACTTGAATCAGCGTGGTCGTGGTAGCCATGGTAGAGGCTATGGATCTAGCAGAGGAGGCCAGCATAATGCATCCTATAGTTATAGCAATCAACAGTCATCAAATGCAAGAGGTGGTGGAAACTTTCGAGGCAGGGGGAGATCTAACTCCCATGGCAGAGGCTCATGGCAGCAGCAGCATCAGTCAGACAATCCAAATAAAGATAAGGATTGTTACTACTGCGGAAAGTATGGGCATATTGCAAAGGACTGCTGGAAGAAGCACGGAAACTAGAAGGGCAAGCAGCATGGACATTATGCTATGTCCAGTCAGGCAAATGACTCTAGTGATAGACTGTTTGCCATGTAGTATGTCAAAGATAAGGCTGTTGAAAAATCATCTGATGATGTAGTGTGGTACATTGATTCAGGGGCGTCGAATCACATGACCCCTCACAGTGATTGGTTCACAGATATGGTGGCTGAAAAGCATGGCTATGTATGCACAGGTGATGACACGCAGCATAGCATTGAGCATAAAGGCAAAGTGCCTCTTGTGGTCCATAATGGAAGAAAGGAAAATTTGCATGATGTATTGCATTTCCCTTCAATTACGAAGAACTTGTTATCTGTTGGTCAGATGACGGCGGAGCAGAACTTGCAGGTTAGATTCAATAAGCATGGCTGCTTTATTGAAGAATTTGGAAATGGCTACAAGTTGATAGCTCGTGGTCACAGGAATGGCAAAATGTTTACTCTTGATGCTTCTTTGCCAGATATGAATTCAGCTATGTTTGCCCATGGTTCTGGCACTATTAGGGATTTGGAAATATGGCACAAGAGAGTGGGGCATGTCAATTTGCAAAGGCTGCAAATTATGCAAAAGAAACAGCTGGTTACAGGGTTACCGAAGTTTCAATATTCAAATATTGGTCATGTATGCGAGGCTTGCCAGTTCGGTAAGCAGTCACGATTGCCATTTGTCAGGCATGTACGGCAGAGTACACGTCCATTGCAGTTAGTGCATTCTGATGTTTGGGGGCCAGCTCATAATGTATCTATGGGAGGTTCCAGATATTATGTATCCTTCATTGACGACTACAGTCGATATACCTGGCTTTACATATTAAAAACAAAAGATGAAGTCTTTGTTGTTTTTCAACAATTTAAAGCATAGGTTGAGAAGGAGTTTGAATGCTACATCTCTTGCTTGAGATCTGATAGTGGTGGGGAGTATGTATCAAATGAATTTGATGATTTCTTGGCTGAAAATGGCATTCGTAGGCAACTCACCTGCAGCTACACTCCGCAGCAAAATGGAGTAGCTGAAAGGAAGAATAGAATTCTGATGGAAGCTGCTAGGGCTATGATGAATGAAAAGCATATGCCACTTTACTATTGGGTAGAGGCTGTTATGATAGCAGTATACATTTTGAACATGACTCCCACTGCAGGTATTCATGAGATGACACCGTTTGAGAAGTTGTATGGCTATAAGCTGGATGTAAGTCACATGAAAGTCTTTGGCTGTCTTGCTTATGTGCATATTCCAGATGAAAAAAGGAAGAAGTTGGATCCCAAAGCACATAAGTGTGTTTTCATTGGATATTCGCAGGAGAAGAAGGTATACAAATGTTATGATTCCTCTACCAGGGAAACTTTGGTAAGCAGGGATGTTATCTTTGATGAGATGGGTTCTTGGTATGCATCACCAGTTGCAGTGCCAACGGATACTCCTTCCACTCATGCCTCTACAATTGATTTACAGCAGAGTACTGTTATGACAGGACCTCGTAGTCAAACAGCATCCCCATGGACAGGGAGATTGAGGAGCTCGCCATCCACTGACACCGGTATGTCAGTGAGGGGGAGACATGATGTCTTGGACAGCAAAGGAAAAGAGAAAGTTATTGAGGATGCATCTGGTATGATGACACCTGGCAGAATGACTTCTGGCTATGAGTCTGGTGATACTTTAGACAGCAAACTTGGTATTCCGACTGTCTATACGCCTGGCACAAGGCAGAGAATGTATATTCCGCCTCATGAGAGAGGGGAATCGAGTAGTGCACCACAGCTTAGACGCTTGCAGAGGGTCAGATACCCTGTTGACAGGTTGACATACAATGGATACTCTACAACGCATTATGCGTACATGACAAAAGTGATGGAGGTCAAAGAACCAAGTACATATGCTGAAGCAATGAAAGATGAGAATTGGTGTGTAGCCATGGATGAAGAAATGAATGCCTTGGCTGAAAATAAAACATGGGATTTAGTACCAGTGCCTGAAGGGAAAAAGACCATTGGCTACAAATGGGTGTACAAAATCAAATGCAAGTCAGATGGCAGTGTGGAGAGATACAAAGCCAGGTTGGTTGCAAAGGGGTATGCCCAACAGTATGGACTTGATTATGAGGAAACATTCAGCCCTATTGCCAAGATGGCAACCATACACAGTGGGATTGCCTTGACTGTTGCTAAAGGCTGGAAATTGTAGTAGATGGATGTTAAGAATGCATTTCTTAACGGTGACCTAGTAGAGGATGTCTATATGGTTCAGTCGGAAGGGTATGTTCACCCTGATTTTCAGCATTATGTATGCAGGCTGAAAAAGGCATTGTACGGGCTGAAACAGGCTTCGAGAGCTTGGCATGCTAGGATCAGTACTACTTGCAGAGATTGGGTTTTGCTGTTGGCAGGGCTGATCATAGCCTATTTACAAAGAAGACTGACAGAGGTTTAGTAGTGCTGGTCATATACGTTGATGATTTGATAATCACTGGTGATGATGACTTGGGCATACAACATGTAATGAAGATGCTGAAATCTGAATTTGACATGAAAGACTTGGGAGAACTGAAATATTTCTTAGGCATTGAGGTAATTCCAGCTGATAATGGGTTATGATTGATGTAGAAGCACTATGCCATAGAGATGCTGAAGAAGTATGGCATGGCTAAATGCAAACCGTTGGATACACCTCTTGATCAGAATGTCAAGCTAGACATGAACATTGGGGCTGAAGTAGAGGATGTGACTATGTACAGATAGATGGTTGGCAGCTTGATTTACTTGACCATCACTAGGCCTGACTTGAGCTATGTTGTAGGGATCATAAGCCAGTTTATGCACAAGCCTAGAAAGCCGCACTTGGATGCAGTTAGACGCATTATCAGATATGTTAAGTCCACTGTAGAGTATGGGTTGTTCTATGTCAGGAGATAAGCCCTTGATATTGACTGGATACACGGATGCAGATTGGGTAGGTTGCTCATATGATCGTAGATCTACGAGTGGATATGCATTTGGATTTGGTAACGACATGATTAGCTGGAGCAGCAAGAAGCAGCCTACGGTTGCTTTGTCGAGTACTGAGGTAGAGTACAGGGGTGTTGCATTGGCAGCATGCGAGATTTCATGGCTCAAGCTTATTGGCTGATTTGGACATACAGGTAGATGCTCCAGTGAAGTTACTATGTGATAATCTGAGTAGTGTACTCCTGGCTATGAATCCAGTCTATCATGCCAGGACGAAACACATAGAGGTACACTACCATTTCATCAGAGAGATGGTTCTTGCAGGATGAATTGATCTTATGCATGTGAAGACTGATGAACAGGTAGCGGATATCTTTACCAAGTCCTTGGGTAAAGATAAGTTTTGTGGTTTTAGACAGCTGCTTGGAGTACATATGCTATCTTGAGCTTGAGGGGGAGTGTTAGAATATCAAGCTCATACATGTGTGTTTGACCGACATGAGCTAGACACAGCTAGTCTGGCTAGATCAATTAGGTATATTAAATAAGTCGGTTCTACTTCTAGTGTGAATGGTCTTTATGACCTTAGGTTGTATATGCACTATGTGTGTGCTAAATGAATAATGAGATGAATAGAGAGAGGAAGCATGTTGCTTCACTCCGTGTTGCTCTCCTTCCTGCTTCCATGAAATCTAACAAGGACCAGTGTTGCTTTCATTTTTCTGTTTTGGGAGCAAGTCTCTACAAGTAGCACAGTCGGGAAGTGCAAGAGTGCATTGTCTCAGGTCGAGACACCCTTCGCGGTGAAGCAAGAGGGCAATATATGCTGTGGGAGAGGGCTTTAGCCATTGGTGACCCTGTTTTTTTGATTTGAGGCCATTTCGGGGCCTATTTTGGAGGCGGAAGTTTTCTGCACGCACTCAGGAAAAGGCCCAGTTTTATGCTGTGCGACCACTGTTCTACAGGTCGGTGAAAAGTTACTGTAGAAATTGCATCGTATGCCTGTGCGTAGAGACATTGGGAGTTACAGAATCATCCTTTTTGCCTGTTGATGCAAAATCATCACTAGGAAGTGACTGCGTGGTCAAATACCACTTTCATCAGTTTTGCAGATTTGCCCTTATGAGGCTGAAGCTGTGTTCTTTGCAGTGACAGAACTTTTTGCAGTGTTCTGTAATGGCGTCTGATTCTCTTTCACAGATTGTCACTAAAAAGCTTGACAAGAACAACTTCCAAGCATGGAAGTTCAGAATGAACAATTTCCTTATGGGAAAAGGATATTGGAAATTTGTTGCAGGAAATGAAGAAGAACCAGTTCTTCCTGATGTTCCCAATCAACAGCAAATGCAGGCATTTAAAGCATGGCATGTGAGAGCCAGGAAAGTTATGTACTGGCTCTCTATCAGTATTTCAGACTCTATGATTGTGCATATTCAGGATGCAAGTACGCCAAAGGAGGCATGGGATACTATGTCAAAAATGTATAGCACAAATACGCAAGCCAAGAAAATGCAGCTCAAGCAAGAGTTGCATAATGTGCAAGGAGAAAGTATGAGCATTAATGACTACCACATGAAGGTGAAGAAGATTGCAGATGCACTTGCTTCCATTGGGTCGCCTATGGAAGATGATGATTTAGTTTCTGTGACCTTGAATGGTCTAGGAAAGGATTATGCATAGTTTTGGACATTCATTTCAGTTCGTGAAAGATTTCCTAACTTTGAGGAGTTGATTGCTCTTCTAATTTCTGAGGAGCAGAGAAATGGTGGTGCATCTTCTTTAGGAGGAACTTCATAAGAAGCTATCTTCTACTCAAATGCTGGAAGAGGTAGAGGCAGAGGTAGAGGAGGCCAATCTGGAGGCCGTGGTAGAAATCAGAATATGTAGCAAACTCAAGAAAACTAGTCCTATGGAGGAGGACATGGTAACTCTAGAGGTAGGGGGAGCCAAAGAGGTCATGGTGGATGGCAAAGAGGCCAAAATGCAAATAGTAATGTTGAATACTACTACTGCGGTAAAATGGGTCATATGGCTAAAGACTGCTATAAAAAGCAAAATGACATGATGAATGGGAAATTGCAACAAGGGAATTATGCATCTTCTAGTAGACATGGTGATGATAGAAATGAGCATTTGTTTATGGTGTAGCACATGAACAATTCTATGACAAGTGTAGAAGAAAGCAACGATGTATGGTATGTTGACTCAGGTGCATCAAACCACATGACAGGTCATGTAGAATGGATGGAGGATGCAAGGAAAATGGAAAAACCAGGATTTGTGGAGACTGGTGATGATACTGCACATCCTATTGTGCAGATTGGAAAATTTCCTTTGTCTATGCAGGATGGGAAAAAGAAATACCTGTTCGATGTATTTCATGTCCCGAATATCACCAAGAATTTGGTTTCTGTTGGTCAAATGGTTGAGCAGGGCTTGCAGGTCAAATTTAGTCCTCATGGATGCTTTGTTAAGGATATGAAAAATAAAGGTTGCTTGATAGCAAAAGGAAAGAAGAAGGGCAGAATGTTTACATTGGATGCAGACATGCCTGAATTGAGTGCAGCAATGTTTGCACATGGGACCGATGTAGTTGCAGATATTGATATTTGGCATAAACGCATTGGTCATGTTAATGTACAACGACTTAAATCAATGCAGGCCCAAAATATTGTTGCAGGATTGCCTAAATTCAAGGTTGCAGAAATGCATAAGGTATGTGAAGCCTGCCAATTTGGAAAACAGGCAAGGAAACCATTTTCTAGACATGTTCAAGAGAGTAAGAAGCCATTGGAATTAATCCACTCTGATGTGTGGACTACTAAAGTTGCATCTCTTGGAGGCTGTCATTATTTTGTCACTTTTATTGATGACTATAGCAAAAAAGTTTGGGTGTATTTTATGAAAAAGAAAAGTGAAGTTTTTGGGCATTTCAAAACTCTTAAAGCTATGGTTGAAAAAGAAATAGGCCTGCAAATAAAATGCCTAAGGTCAGATGGAGGGGGAGAGTACCTCTCAAATGAATTTGCAAGGTTCCTGTAGGAGCATGGCATAAAGAAACAATATTCATGCAGTCATACCCCACAACAAAATGGAATTGCAGAAAGAAAAAACAGGCATATTGGAGAGGTATCTCGTGCCATGCTCAATGAAAAAGACATGCTAGATTTTTACTGGGCTGAACCAATTGCTACAGTAGTCTACATAATGAACAAGACTCCCACTGCAGTAATACATGGCATGACTCTAGAGAAGAGGTATACTGGTAGGAAACCAGATATTTCTCATTTGAAATTTTTTTGTTGCATTGTCTATGTTCATGTGCCAGATGAGTTGAGATCCAAGTTGGATCCAAAAGCTGAGAAGTGCATCCTTATTGGTTATTCTCTGCAGCAAAAAGGGTATAGATGCTATAACCGTTCTACTCATAAGTTTACAGTGAGCAGAGATGTTATTTTTGATGAGATGAGTAGCTGGTATAAACCAGTAAATGTGATTGATAATGTAGATGCACAAAATGGTAATGCTGCACAGAATTCACAGCAGCAGTCACAAGATATTAGTGGACCTGGAGCGTCCTCTAGCAGTGGTTCACATTCTTCGCCATGGACAGGCAAATTGAGATCAGGAGAATCTTCTCAAAGTAATGCAAATAGTGGTATGCAAATATCACGAAAAGGAAAAGAGAAGGTAGATCAGCCCATGTTTGATGTGAATGCAGGTCACTCTTATGTGGATGGTGAATCTAGTGGCTCAGAACAGAGCATGGATGATGAGTTGGGTATTCCTTCTATTGTTACACCTGGAGTAAGGAAGACCATGGATGTTTTGAGAGCATTTGGGAGTGAACCTACTTTGCGCAGGTCTACCAGAGCTAGGTATCCTGTGGATAGGCTGAAATATGATGGATTTACAGCCATTCACTATGCATATATGGTCAAAGTGATACAGGAATCAGAACCCACTTCTTTTGAGCAAGCCATGGGAAAAGAAAAATGGGAGAAAGCCATGGATGAAGAAATGGATGCCTTGGAAGAAAATGCTACATGGGAATTGGTACCTTTGCATAAAGGTAAGAATGCAATTGGCTGTAAGTGGGTTTATAAGGTTAAGCACAATGCAGATGGTTCTGTGAATATATTTCCTGACCGACTATCGGCCAAACCACTTGAGCGCTAGACTTTACGCGGGTTGGGTTATCTAGCCATGCCTCGCAATTCGAGAAACGATACAAGGCAAGATTAGTAGTCAAGGGGTATGCACAAACATATGGCATTGATTATGAAGAAACATTCAGTCCGGTTGCAAGGATGGCAACCGTAAGAGCAGTCATTGCTATGGCTACATCAAAGGAATGGTCTTTACATCAGATGGATGTAAAGAATGCCTTCTTGCATGGTGATTTGCTAGAAGAGGTATATATGGAGCAGCCACCAGGTTATATGCATGCTGTTCATCCTGAGTTTGTTTGCAGGTTGAAGAAAGCATTGTATGGCTTGAAGCAAGCACCTAGAGCATGGTCTGACAAGATAGGACAGTATCTTGTCACTATTGGCTTTCAGATTTCCAAGGCAGATTTCTCACTTTATGTGAGAAAAACAGAGAAAGGTATTATGCTACTTGTCATTTATGTTGATGATTTGATTATGACAGGTGACAGTGATGAAGATATCCTTCATGTGAAAATGCTATTGAAGTAGAAGTTTGAGATGAAGGATTTGGGAGAGCTGCGTTATTTCTTGGGCATTGAGGTGATTAGATCACCAAGTGGGATACGGCTCTTGTAGAGGCAGTATGGATTGGACATGCTGTCCAAATATGGGATGACAGGCTGTAAGCCTATTTCAGTTCCTTTGGAGCAGAATGTGAAGCTGAGCGCAGATGCAGGTGAGCTTCTGGAAGACCCTACTATGTACAGACACATAGTAGGAAGTTTGATTTATATAACTATTACCAGGCCAGATTTGAGCTATGTTGTTGGATTGGTAAGTCAGTTTATGCAGGCTCCAAGGAAACCACATTTGGATGCGGCTAGATGCATACTCAGGCATGTGAAGTCCACATTGCAGTATGGACTACTTTATGAGACTGGGGTTCAGATACAGTTGCATGGATACCCTGATGCTGATTGGGCTGGTAGTATTTCTGATAGACGATCTACCAGTGGATATGTGTTCTCTTTTGGGAGTACTGCAGTCACTTGGAGCACCAGGAAACAACCTACAGTTTCCTTGTCGAGCACAGAGGCTGAGTATAGGGGTGCAGCAATGGCTGCATGTGAGGTAGCTTGGTTGCATAAGCTACTTTATGATATGCATCAGCCTACAGATGGGCCAGTTGTCATTTATTGTGACAACATGAGTAGTATACACTTGGCAAATCACCTAGTCTATCATGCTAGAACAAAGCACATTGAGGTGCATTATCACTATGTGCGGGAGAGGGTTTTACTAGGTCTTATTGGTCTAGTTTATATTAGCACAGAGGATCAGATAGCTGACATATTCACGAAGGCATTGGGCACAAAGAAGCTGCGCAAGTTCAGAGACCTGCTTAGTGTGTAGGAATTGGGATTGAGCTCGAGGGGAAGTGTTGAGATATCGAGCTCCACTCGTGATATGTCACGGTGACCGTTGTGCATTTATGTCACCGATGTGTTAGTTGCAGATACGGTTGGTACACCACCCATGAATACTAGCTAGATGACAGCTATCCTTATCTACTCTAGTTCGTGGCTCAGTTAGTATGCCACCTTAGTTGAGTTTGGTTTGAGACCCATATATAGGGTTCTTCTATTTCTATGTACTAGAGTTCTTTTTGGCTTACACAACTAAGAAGAGGAAAACAGTTTTCAGCCTCCACCTTTGTGTGTATTCCCCCATTATGCAAACAAGAAAGCTACAAGTGAGACTCCTTCCTTCTCTCCCACAATCTTGACATTCACGTCCGGTCCTAAGTGCGAACGACCGGTACATCAGCTTCGGGGCAGACTCGAGAAGACTAGATCGCAAACCCTATGACATTCCTAACGAGTGCTAGGTGGCACTTTCTAGACTCCCCTCCTGATGGGCTGCTAAGATGTGTCCCACAAGTGGTCAAGCGAATACGTTACAGCAATATATCCCATTTATCTAGGCATTTCATAGGGCACTGTCTAGAAAAGTAAAAAAGGATAATCCGATAAGAATAATAACTCTAATAAGCAAAACTCAAAAAAGTCTCAGTGCACAGAGGAAGCCTCTACATCAAATTGATATCATAATAGGTCTAGAGGTATTCAAAAGGCTAAGCCTCTGAAAGAGAACCCAAAATTGGTTGGTAAGAAGAATCTAGAGATTTTGATCTAGAAGGACGTGCCTCCAAAACCTAAAAGCAATTAGGAAAAGCCTAACTCTCAAAAATCTTGCACAACTAGCTTTGATTAATTATAACACATATGCTTCCTTAGGTGATGTTGTTAATGAGATTTTTGATTTGCAACATGAAATCTATGGATAATATAGTTGAGATGATCTATGCTCTAACTTTAAACGCTAGAGAGCTATGCTTGACAAGAGGAAAGAAATTTATATGATTATAATCCAAAGGAGAAGCTTGTCATCCTTTCCCTTAAGGAGGTCAAACTTACAACTAGGCGACTAGAAGGGGACTATCCTATAGACAAAGAAATCATAGGCCAAGTCTTAAATGCTATGATGAAGATAGCTATGTGGTGGCTATTGTCTTTTCCATATGTCATTCCAAGCTTGAAATAATTTTAGTTTATGTTTCTAATTAAAAGAAACAAGATTCATCCATAAGAATTAGTTGATTGTGCTCTAATGTTGGGAGATTGGAACAAGAGATGATTGTGATTGATTGCATGCACGCAACACATGATATTGGAGGAGCATGAGAAATCCAATTTCCTTTGTCACTTGCGCAATATTGTAAATGCCATTCATATCATGGCTTCTCTTGATAACCATGATTAATTGACACAAGGAAAATTCTTGGAGGGTAGCCAAATTGGACAAGGGTTACTTTAATGATGGTGGTTGTTGAATGGCTCTTTACCCCAAATTAAGAAACATCTTAGATTGCATTTTGCTTCTAAACTTGCCAGCCCTTAGAAGTGCTATTGAAGATGATTACCCCTTCCATTGTAATCATTGTCTTTTTTCATTTCAAGTAAATGTATCCTTCTTAAATGATATGCCCAACTCAAGGATTATAGGGAAACTATACTCAAGGAGTATATGAGTATAGGGAAGCTATAAGCAAATAGCATTCATATCCCTTCTTGAGAATCTAAGAGTGCATCCAAGAGACTATTGATAATGCAAAGAAATATGATTTAGCTAAGAAGGATGAAAGGCCTTGACTAGAGTGGTTAAGTGCAAAATATATATATCATTAATGCTCTTTAACATGTGTCTCCTAATAATGATATTATGCCAAATATTTCCTTAAGGACTAAGAAATGGCTAGGATTAAGAGAGTGCTAGGATACAATTGAAGGGGTCTTGGATGTTATGTGAGAATGCATCTATCCTAAATTTCTATCAAGCCCTCCATTCCAAACCAAATAAAAAAATAACTACAATGATCGACGATGAATTTGTGCTTTTCCACTTTTCCGACTTTTTCTTGTGTTGAGGTTAACAAAGGGATCAAGAAGACAAAACTCCTTGTTTTCTAGATGTTTCTAGCCATCATGGCCTCAAAATGATCATGGTAAGAAAATTCTCATAGTGCTCTAATTCATGCTACATATTCCATTAATGTGGGAGTTGTATGAGGGGTTTCCAAACGATGTGGAATATGGAGAAAAGAAAACATAAATGCTTGCAATATATCCCATTAATCTAGGCATTTCATAGGGGACTGACTAGAAAAGTAAATAAGGATAATCCGATGAGAATAATAACTCTAATAAGCAAAACTCAAAAAAGTCTCAGTGCACAGAGGAAGCCTCTACATCAAATTGATATCACAATAGGTCTAGAGGTATTCAAAAGGCTAAGCCTCTGAAAGAGAACCCAAAATTGGTTGGTAAGAAGAATCTAGAGATTTTGATCTAGAGGGAAGTGCCTCCAAAACCTAAAAGCAATTAGGAAAAGCCTAACTCTCAAAAATCTTGCACAACTAGCTTTGATTAATTATAACACATATGCTTCCTTAGGTGATGTTGTTAATGAGATTTTTGATTTGGAACATGAAATCTATGGATAATATAGTTGAGATGATCTATGCTCTAACTTTAAACGCTAGAGAGCTATGCTTGACAAGAGGAAAGAAATTTATATGATTATAATCCAAAGGAGAAGCTTGTCATCCTTTCCCTTAAGGAGGTCAAACTTACAACTAGGCGACTAGAAGGGGACTATGCTATAGACAAAGAAATCATAGGCCAAGTCTTAAATGCTATGATGAAGATAGCTATGTGGTGGCTATTGTCTTTTCCATATGTCATTCCAAGCTTGAAATAATTTTAGTTTATGTTTCTAATTAAAAGAAACAAGATTCATCCATAAGAATTAGTTGATTGTGCTCTAATGTTGGGAGATTGGAACAAGAGATGATTGTGATTGATTGCATGCACGCAACACATGATGTTGGAGGAGCATGAGAAATCCAATTTCCTTTGTCACTTGCGCAATATTGTAAATGCCATTCATATCATGGCTTCTCTTGATAACCATGATTAATTGACACAAGGAAAATTCTTGGAGGGTAGCCAAATTGGACAAGGGTTACTTTAATGATGGTGGTTGTTGAATGGCTCTTTACCCCAAGTTAAGAAACATCTTAGATTGCATTTTGCTTCTAAACTTGCCAGCCCTTAGAAGTGCTATTGAAGATGATTACCCCTTCCATTGTAATCATTGTCTTTTTTCATTTCAAGTAAATGTATCCTTCTTAAATGATATGCCCAACTCAAGGATTATAGGGAAACTATACTCAAGGAGTATATGAGTATAGGGAAGCTATAAGAAAATAGCATTCATATCCCTTCTTGAGAATCTAAGAGTGCATCCAAGAGACTATTGATAATGCAAAGAAATATGATTTAGCTAAGAAGGATGAAAGGCCTTGACTAGAGTGGTTAAGTGCAAAATATATATATCATTAATGCTCTTTAACATGTGTCTCCTAATAATGATATTATGCCAAATATTTCCTTAAGGACTAAGAAATGGCTAGGATTAAGAGAGTGCTAGGATACAATTGAAGGGGTCTTGGATGTTATGTGAGAATGCATCTATCCTAAATTTCTATCAAGCCCTCCATTCCAAACCAAATAAAAAAATAACTACAATGATCGACGATGAATTTGTGCTTTTCCACTTTTTCGACTTTTTCTTGTGTTGAGGTTAAAAAAGGGATAAAGAAGACAAAACTCCTTGTTTTCTAGATGTTTCTAGAGTGCTAGGATACAATTGAAGGGGTCTTGGATGTTATGTGAGAATGCATCTATCCTAAATTTCTATCAAGCCCTCCATTCCAAACCAAATAAAAAAATAACTACAATGATCGACGATGAATTTGTGCTTTTCCACTTTTCCGACTTTTTCTTGTGTTGAGGTTAACAAAGGGATAAAGAAGACAAAACTTCTTGTTTTCTAGATGTTTCTAGCCATCATGGCCTCAAAATGATCATGGTAAGAAAATTCTCATAGTTCTCTAATTCATGCTACATATTCCATTAATGTGGGAGTTGTATGAGGGGTTTCCAAACAATGTGGAATATGGAGAAAAGAAAACATAAATGCTTGCAATATATCCCATTAATCTAGGCATTTCATAGGGGACTGACTAGAAAAGTAAATAAGGATAATCCGATGAGAATGATAACTCTAATAAGCAAAACTCAAAAAAGTCTCAGTGCACAGAGGAAGCCTCTACATCAAATTGATATCATAATAGGTCTAGAGGTATTCAAAAGGCTAAGCCTCTGAAAGAGAACCCAAAATTGGTTGGTAAGAAGAATCTAGAGATTTTGATCTAGAAGGAAGTGCCTCCAAAACCTAAAAGCAATTAGGAAAAGCCTAACTCTCAAAAATCTTGCACAACTAGCTTTGATTAATTATAACACATATGCTTCCTTAGGTGATGTTGTTAATGAGATTTTTGATTTGGAACATGAACTCTATGGATAATATAGTTGAGTTTATCTATGCTCTAACTTTAAACGCTAGAGAGCTATGATTGACAAGAGGAAATAAATTTATATGATTATAATCCAAAGGAGAAGCTTGTCATCCTTTCCCTTAAGGAGGTCAAACTTACAACTAGGCGACTAGAAGGGGACTATGCTATAGACAAAGAAATCATAGGCCAAGTCTTAAATGCTATGATGAAGATAGCTATGTGGTGGCTATTGTCTTTTCCATATGTCATTCCAAGCTTGAAATAATTTTAGTTTATGTTTCTAATTAAAAGAAACAAGATTCATCCATAAGAATTAGTTGATTGTGCTCTAATGTTGGGAGATTGGAACAAGAGATGATTGTGATTGATTGCATGCACGCAACACATGATGTTGGAGGAGCATGAGAAATCCAATTTCCTTTGTCACTTGCGCAATATTGTAAATGCCATTCATATCATGGCTTCTCTTGATAACCATGATTAATTGACACAAGGAAAATTCTTGGAGGGTATCCAAATTGGACAAGGGTTACTCTAGTCATGGTGGTTGTTGAATGGCTCTTTACCCCAAGTTAAGAAACATCTTAGATTGCATTTTGCTTCTAAACTTGCCAGCCCTTAGAAGTGCTATTGAAGATGATTACCCCTTCCATTGTAATCATTGTCTTTTTTCATTTCAAGTAAATGTATCCTTCTTAAATGATATGCCCAACTCAAGGATTATAGGGAAACCATACTCAAGGAGTATATGAGTATAGGGAAACTATAAGCAAATAGCATTCATATCCCTTCTTGAGAATCTAAGAGTGCATCCAAGAGACTATTGATAATGCAAAGAAATATTATTTAGCTAAGAAGGATGAAAGGCCTTGACTAGAGTCGTTAAGTGCAAAATATATATATCATTAATGCTCTTTAACATGTGTCTCCTAATAATGATATTATGCCAAATATTTCCTTAAGGACTAAGAAATGGCTAGGATTAAGAGAGTGCTAGGATACAATTGAAGGGGTCTTGGATGTTATGTGAGAATGCATCTATCCTAAATTTCTATCAAGCCCTCCATTCCAAACCAAATAAAAAAATAACTACAATGATCGACGATGAATTTGTGCTTTTCCACTTTTTCGACTTTTTCTTGTGTTGAGGTTAACAAAGGGATAAAGAAGACAAAACTTCTTGTTTTCTAGATGTTTCTAGCCATCATGGCCTCAAAATGATCATGGTAAGAAAATTCTCATAGTTCTCTAATTCATGCCACATATTCCATTAATGTGGGAGTTGTATGAGGGGTTTCCAAACAATGTGGAATATGGAGAAAAGAAAACATAAATGCTTGCAATATATCCCATTAATCTAGGCATCTCATAGGGGACTGACTAGAAAAGTAAATAAGGATAATCCGATGAGAATGATAACTCTAATAAGCAAAACTCAAAAAAGTCTCAGTGCACAGAGGAAGCCTCTACATCAAATTGATATCATAATAGGTCTAGAGGTATTCAAAAGGCTAAGCCTCTGAAAGAGAACCCAAAATTGGTTGGTAAGAAGAATCTAGAGATTTTGATCTAGAAGGAAGTGCCTCCAAAACCTAAAAGCAATTAGGAAAAGCCTAACTCTCAAAAATCTTGCACAACTAGCTTTGATTAATTATAACACATATGCTTCCTTAGGTGATGTTGTTAATGAGATTTTTGATTTGGAACATGAAATCTATGGATAATATAGTTGAGATGATCTATGCTCTAACTTTAAACGCTAGAGAGCTATGCTTGACAAGAGGAAAGAAATTTATATGATTATAATCCAAAGGAGAAGCTTGTCATCCTTTCCCTTAAGGAGGTCAAACTTACAACTAGGCGACTAGAAGGGGACTATGCTATAGACAAAGAAATCATAGGCCAAGTCTTAAATGCTATGATGAAGATAGCTATGTGGTGGCTATTGTCTTTTCCATATGTCATTCCAAGCTTGAAATAATTTTAGTTTATGTTTCTAATTAAAAGAAACAAGATTCATCCATAAGAATTAGTTGATTGTGCTCTAATGTTGGGAGATTGGAACAAGAGATGATTGTGATTGATTGCATGCACGCAACACATGATGTTGGAGGAGCATGAGAAATCCAATTTCCTTTGTCACTTGCGCAATATTGTAAATGCCATTCATATCATGGCTTCTCTTGATAACCATGATTAATTGACACAAGGAAAATTCTTGGAGGGTAGCCAAATTGGACAAGGGTTACTTTAATGATGGTGGTTGTTGAATGGCTCTTTACCCCAAGTTAAGAAACATCTTAGATTGCATTTTGCTTCTAAACTTGCCAGCCCTTAGAAGTGCTATTGAAGATGATTACCCCTTCCATTGTAATCATTGTCTTTTTTCATTTCAAGTAAATGTATCCTTCTTAAATGATATGCCCAACTCAAGGATTATAGGGAAACTATACTCAAGGAGTATATGAGTATAGGGAAGCTATAAGAAAATAGCATTCATATCCCTTCTTGAGAATCTAAGAGTGCATCCAAGAGACTATTGATAATGCAAAGAAATATGATTTAGCTAAGAAGGATGAAAGGCCTTGACTAGAGTGGTTAAGTGCAAAATATATATATCATTAATGCTCTTTAACATGTGTCTCCTAATAATGATATTATGCCAAATATTTCCTTAAGGACTAAGAAATGGCTAGGATTAAGAGAGTGCTAGGATACAATTGAAGGGGTCTTGGATGTTATGTGAGAATGCATCTATCCTAAATTTCTATCAAGCCCTCCATTCCAAACCAAATAAAAAAATAACTACAATGATCGACGATGAATTTGTGCTTTTCCACTTTTTCGACTTTTTCTTGTGTTGAGGTTAAAAAAGGGATAAAGAAGACAAAACTCCTTGTTTTCTAGATGTTTCTAGAGTGCTAGGATACAATTGAAGGGGTCTTGGATGTTATGTGAGAATGCATCTATCCTAAATTTCTATCAAGCCCTCCATTCCAAACCAAATAAAAAAATAACTACAATGATCGACGATGAATTTGTGCTTTTCCACTTTTCCGACTTTTTCTTGTGTTGAGGTTAACAAAGGGATAAAGAAGACAAAACTTCTTGTTTTCTAGATGTTTCTAGCCATCATGGCCTCAAAATGATCATGGTAAGAAAATTCTCATAGTTCTCTAATTCATGCTACATATTCCATTAATGTGGGAGTTGTATGAGGGGTTTCCAAACAATGTGGAATATGGAGAAAAGAAAACATAAATGCTTGCAATATATCCCATTAATCTAGGCATTTCATAGGGGACTGACTAGAAAAGTAAATAAGGATAATCCGATGAGAATGATAACTCTAATAAGCAAAACTCAAAAAAGTCTCAGTGCACAGAGGAAGCCTCTACATCAAATTGATATCATAATAGGTCTAGAGGTATTCAAAAGGCTAAGCCTCTGAAAGAGAACCCAAAATTGGTTGGTAAGAAGAATCTAGAGATTTTGATCTAGAAGGAAGTGCCTCCAAAACCTAAAAGCAATTAGGAAAAGCCTAACTCTCAAAAATCTTGCACAACTAGCTTTGATTAATTATAACACATATGCTTCCTTAGGTGATGTTGTTAATGAGATTTTTGATTTGGAACATGAACTCTATGGATAATATAGTTGAGTTTATCTATGCTCTAACTTTAAACGCTAGAGAGCTATGCTTGACAAGAGGAAATAAATTTATATGATTATAATCCAAAGGAGAAGCTTGTCATCCTTTCCCTTAAGGAGGTCAAACTTACAACTAGGCGACTAGAAGGGGACTATGCTATAGACAAAGAAATCATAGGCCAAGTCTTAAATGCTATGATGAAGATAGCTATGTGGTGGCTATTGTCTTTTCCATATGTCATTCCAAGCTTGAAATAATTTTAGTTTATGTTTCTAATTAAAAGAAACAAGATTCATCCATAAGAATTAGTTGATTGTGCTCTAATGTTGGGAGATTGGAACAAGAGATGATTGTGATTGATTGCATGCACGCAACACATGATGTTGGAGGAGCATGAGAAATCCAATTTCCTTTGTCACTTGCGCAATATTGTAAATGCCATTCATATCATGGCTTCTCTTGATAACCATGATTAATTGACACAAGGAAAATTCTTGGAGGGTATCCAAATTGGACAAGGGTTACTCTAGTCATGGTGGTTGTTGAATGGCTCTTTACCCCAAGTTAAGAAACATCTTAGATTGCATTTTGCTTCTAAACTTGCCAGCCCTTAGAAGTGCTATTGAAGATGATTACCCCTTCCATTGTAATCATTGTCTTTTTTCATTTCAAGTAAATGTATCCTTCTTAAATGATATGCCCAACTCAAGGATTATAGGGAAACCATACTCAAGGAGTATATGAGTATAGGGAAACTATAAGCAAATAGCATTCATATCCCTTCTTGAGAATCTAAGAGTGCATCCAAGAGACTATTGATAATGCAAAGAAATATTATTTAGCTAAGAAGGATGAAAGGCCTTGACTAGAGTCGTTAAGTGCAAAATATATATATCATTAATGCTCTTTAACATGTGTCTCCTAATAATGATATTATGCCAAATATTTCCTTAAGGACTAAGAAATGGCTAGGATTAAGAGAGTGCTAGGATACAATTGAAGGGGTCTTGGATGTTATGTGAGAATGCATCTATCCTAAATTTCTATCAAGCCCTCCATTCCAAACCAAATAAAAAAATAACTACAATGATCGACGATGAATTTGTGCTTTTCCACTTTTTCGACTTTTTCTTGTGTTGAGGTTAACAAAGGGATAAAGAAGACAAAACTTCTTGTTTTCTAGATGTTTCTAGCCATCATGGCCTCAAAATGATCATGGTAAGAAAATTCTCATAGTTCTCTAATTCATGCCACATATTCCATTAATGTGGGAGTTGTATGAGGGGTTTCCAAACAATGTGGAATATGGAGAAAAGAAAACATAAATGCTTGCAATATATCCCATTAATCTAGGCATTTCATAGGGGACTGACTAGAAAAGTAAATAAGGATAATCCGATGAGAATGATAACTCTAATAAGCAAAACTCAAAAAAGTCTCAGTGCACAGAGGAAGCCTCTACATCAAATTGATATCATAATAGGTCTAGAGGTATTCAAAAGGCTAAGCCTCTGAAAGAGAACCCAAAATTGGTTGGTAAGAAGAATCTAGAGATTTTGATCTAGAAGGAAGTGCCTCCAAAACCTAAAAGCAATTAGGAAAAGCCTAACTCTCAAAAATCTTGCACAACTAGCTTTGATTAATTATAACACATATGCTTCCTTAGGTGATAATGTTAATGAGATTTTTGATTTGGAACATGAACTCTATGGATAATATAGTTGAGTTTATCTATGCTCTAACTTTAAACGCTAGAGAGCTATGCTTGACAAGAGGAAATAAATTTATATGATTATAATCCAAAGGAGAAGCTTGTCATTCTTTCCCTTAAGGAGGTCAAACTTACAACTAGGCGACTAGAAGGCGATTATGCTATAGACAAAGAAATCATAGGCCAAGTCTTAAATGCTATGATGAAGATAGCTATGTGGTGGCTATTGTCTTTTCCATATGTCATTCCAAGCTTGAAATAATTTTAGTTTATGTTTCTAATTAAAAGAAACAAGATTCATCCATAAGAATTAGTTGATTGTGCTCTAATGTTGGGAGATTGGAACAAGAGATGATTGTGATTGATTGCATGCACGCAACACATGATATTGGAGGAGCATGAGAAATCCAATTTCCTTTGTCACTTGCGCAATATTGTAAATGCCATTCATATCATGGCTTCTCTTGATAACCATGATTAATTGACACAAGGAAAATTCTTGGAGGGTAGCCAAATTGGACAAGGGTTACTTTAATGATGGTGGTTGTTGAATGGCTCTTTACCCCAAGTTAAGAAACATCTTAGATTGCATTTTGCTTCTAAACTTGCCAGCCCTTAGAAGTGCTATTGAAGATGATTACCCCTTCCATTGTAATCATTGTCTTTTTTCATTTCAAGTAAATGTATCCTTCTTAAATGATATGCCCAACTCAAGGATTATAGGGAAACTATACTCAAGGAGTATATGAGTATAGGGAAGCTATAAGAAAATAGCATTCATATCCCTTCTTGAGAATCTAAGAGTGCATCCAAGAGACTATTGATAATGCAAAGAAATATGATTTAGCTAAGAAGGATGAAAGGCCTTGACTAGAGTGGTTAAGTGCAAAATATATATATCATTAATGCTCTTTAACATGTGTCTCCTAATAATGATATTATGCCAAATATTTCCTTAAGGACTAAGAAATGGCTAGGATTAAGAGAGTGCTAGGATACAATTGAAGGGGTCTTGGATGTTATGTGAGAATGCATCTATCCTAAATTTCTATCAAGCCCTCCATTCCAAACCAAATAAAAAAATAACTACAATGATCGACGATGAATTTGTGCTTTTCCACTTTTCCGACTTTTTCTTGTGTTGAGGTTAACAAAGGGATAAAGAAGACAAAACTCCTTGTTTTCTAGATGTTTCTAGAGTGCTAGGATACAATTGAAGGGGTCTTGGATGTTATGTGAGAATGCATCTATCCTAAATTTCTATCAAGCCCTCCATTCCAAACCAAATAAAAAAATAACTACAATGACCGACGATGAATTTGTGCTTTTCCACTTTTCCGACTTTTTCTTGTGTTGAGGTTAACAAAGGGATAAAGAAGACAAAACTTCTTGTTTTCTAGATGTTTCTAGCCATCATGGCCTCAAAATGATCATGGTAAGAAAATTCTCATAGTTCTCTAATTCATGCTACATATTCCATTAATGTGGGAGTTGTATGAGGGGTTTCCAAACAATGTGGAATATGGAGAAAAGAAAACATAAATGCTTGCAATATATCCCATTAATCTAGGCATTTCATAGGGGACTGACTAGAAAAGTAAATAAGGATAATCCGATGAGAATGATAACTCTAATAAGCAAAACTCAAAAAAGTCTCAGTGCACAGAGGAAGCCTCTACATCAAATTGATATCATAATAGGTCTAGAGGTATTCAAAAGGCTAAGCCTCTGAAAGAGAACCCAAAATTGGTTGGTAAGAAGAATCTAGAGATTTTGATCTAGAAGGAAGTGCCTCCAAAACCTAAAAGCAATTAGGAAAAGCCTAACTCTCAAAAATCTTGCACAACTAGCTTTGATTAATTATAACACATATGCTTCCTTAGGTGATGTTGTTAATGAGATTTTTGATTTGGAACATGAACTCTATGGATAATATAGTTGAGTTTATCTATGCTCTAACTTTAAACGCTAGAGAGCTATGCTTGACAAGAGGAAATAAATTTATATGATTATAATCCAAAGGAGAAGCTTGTCATCCTTTCCCTTAAGGAGGTCAAACTTACAACTAGGCGACTAGAAGGGGACTATGCTATAGACAAAGAAATCATAGGCCAAGTCTTAAATGCTATGATGAAGATAGCTATGTGGTGGCTATTGTCTTTTCCATATGTCATTCCAAGCTTGAAATAATTTTAGTTTATGTTTCTAATTAAAAGAAACAAGATTCATCCATAAGAATTAGTTGATTGTGCTCTAATGTTGGGAGATTGGAACAAGAGATGATTGTGATTGATTGCATGCACGCAACACATGATGTTGGAGGAGCATGAGAAATCCAATTTCCTTTGTCACTTGCGCAATATTGTAAATGCCATTCATATCATGGCTTCTCTTGATAACCATGATTAATTGACACAAGGAAAATTCTTGGAGGGTATCCAAATTGGACAAGGGTTACTCTAGTCATGGTGGTTGTTGAATGGCTCTTTACCCCAAGTTAAGAAACATCTTAGATTGCATTTTGCTTCTAAACTTGCCAGCCCTTAGAAGTGCTATTGAAGATGATTACCCCTTCCATTGTAATCATTGTCTTTTTTCATTTCAAGTAAATGTATCCTTCTTAAATGATATGCCCAACTCAAGGATTATAGGGAAACCATACTCAAGGAGTATATGAGTATAGGGAAACTATAAGCAAATAGCATTCATATCCCTTCTTGAGAATCTAAGAGTGCATCCAAGAGACTATTGATAATGCAAAGAAATATTATTTAGCTAAGAAGGATGAAAGGCCTTGACTAGAGTCGTTAAGTGCAAAATATATATATCATTAATGCTCTTTAACATGTGTCTCCTAATAATGATATTATGCCAAATATTTCCTTAAGGACTAAGAAATGGCTAGGATTAAGAGAGTGCTAGGATACAATTGAAGGGGTCTTGGATGTTATGTGAGAATGCATCTATCCTAAATTTCTATCAAGCCCTCCATTCCAAACCAAATAAAAAAATAACTACAATGATCGACGATGAATTTGTGCTTTTCCACTTTTTCGACTTTTTCTTGTGTTGAGGTTAACAAAGGGATAAAGAAGACAAAACTTCTTGTTTTCTAGATGTTTCTAGCCATCATGGCCTCAAAATGATCATGGTAAGAAAATTCTCATAGTTCTCTAATTCATGCCACATATTCCATTAATGTGGGAGTTGTATGAGGGGTTTCCAAACAATGTGGAATATGGAGAAAAGAAAACATAAATGCTTGCAATATATCCCATTAATCTAGGCATTTCATAGGGGACTGACTAGAAAAGTAAATAAGGATAATCCGATGAGAATGATAACTCTAATAAGCAAAACTCAAAAAAGTCTCAGTGCACAGAGGAAGCCTCTACATCAAATTGATATCATAATAGGTCTAGAGGTATTCAAAAGGCTAAGCCTCTGAAAGAGAACCCAAAATTGGTTGGTAAGAAGAATCTAGAGATTTTGATCTAGAAGGAAGTGCCTCCAAAACCTGAAAGCAATTAGGAAAAGCCTAACTCTCAAAAATCTTGCACAACTAGCTTTGATTAATTATAACACATATGCTTCCTTAGGTGATAATGTTAATGAGATTTTTGATTTGGAACATGAACTCTATGGATAATATAGTTGAGTTTATCTATGCTCTAACTTTAAACGCTAGAGAGCTATGCTTGACAAGAGGAAATAAATTTATATGATTATAATCCAAAGGAGAAGCTTGTCATTCTTTCCCTTAAGGAGGTCAAACTTACAACTAGGCGACTAGAAGGCGATTATGCTATAGACAAAGAAATCATAGGCCAAGTCTTAAATGCTATGATGAAGATAGCTATGTGGTGGCTATTGTCTTTTCCATATGTCATTCCAAGCTTGAAATAATTTTAGTTTATGTTTCTAATTAAAAGAAACAAGATTCATCCATAAGAATTAGTTGATTGTGCTCTAATGTTGGGAGATTGGAACAAGAGATGATTGTGATTGATTGCATGCACGCAACACATGATATTGGAGGAGCATGAGAAATCCAATTTCCTTTGTCACTTGCGCAATATTGTAAATGCCATTCATATCATGGCTTCTCTTGATAACCATGATTAATTGACACAAGGAAAATTCTTGGAGGGTAGCCAAATTGGACAAGGGTTACTTTAATGATGGTGGTTGTTGAATGGCTCTTTACCCCAAGTTAAGAAACATCTTAGATTGCATTTTGCTTCTAAACTTGCCAGCCCTTAGAAGTGCTATTGAAGATGATTACCCCTTCCATTGTAATCATTGTCTTTTTTCATTTCAAGTAAATGTATCCTTCTTAAATGATATGCCCAACTCAAGGATTATAGGGAAACTATACTCAAGGAGTATATGAGTATAGGGAAGCTATAAGAAAATAGCATTCATATCCCTTCTTGAGAATCTAAGAGTGCATCCAAGAGACTATTGATAATGCAAAGAAATATGATTTAGCTAAGAAGGATGAAAGGCCTTGACTAGAGTGGTTAAGTGCAAAATATATATATCATTAATGCTCTTTAACATGTGTCTCCTAATAATGATATTATGCCAAATATTTCCTTAAGGACTAAGAAATGGCTAGGATTAAGAGAGTGCTAGGATACAATTGAAGGGGTCTTGGATGTTATGTGAGAATGCATCTATCCTAAATTTCTATCAAGCCCTCCATTCCAAACCAAATAAAAAAATAACTACAATGATCGACGATGAATTTGTGCTTTTCCACTTTTCCGACTTTTTCTTGTGTTGAGGTTAACAAAGGGATAAAGAAGACAAAACTCCTTGTTTTCTAGATGTTTCTAGAGTGCTAGGATACAATTGAAGGGGTCTTGGATGTTATGTGAGAATGCATCTATCCTAAATTTCTATCAAGCCCTCCATTCCAAACCAAATAAAAAAATAACTACAATGACCGACGATGAATTTGTGCTTTTCCACTTTTCCGACTTTTTCTTGTGTTGAGGTTAACAAAGGGATAAAGAAGACAAAACTTCTTGTTTTCTAGATGTTTCTAGCCATCATGGCCTCAAAATGATCATGGTAAGAAAATTCTCATAGTTCTCTAATTCATGCTACATATTCCATTAATGTGGGAGTTGTATGAGGGGTTTCCAAACAATGTGGAATATGGAGAAAAGAAAACATAAATGCTTGCAATATATCCCATTAATCTAGGCATTTCATAGGGGACTGACTAGAAAAGTAAATAAGGATAATCCGATGAGAATGATAACTCTAATAAGCAAAACTCAAAAAAGTCTCAGTGCACAGAGGAAGCCTCTACATCAAATTGATATCATAATAGGTCTAGAGGTATTCAAAAGGCTAAGCCTCTGAAAGAGAACCCAAAATTGGTTGGTAAGAAGAATCTAGAGATTTTGATCTAGAAGGAAGTGCCTCCAAAACCTAAAAGCAATTAGGAAAAGCCTAACTCTCAAAAATCTTGCACAACTAGCTTTGATTAATTATAACACATATGCTTCCTTAGGTGATGTTGTTAATGAGATTTTTGATTTGGAACATGAACTCTATGGATAATATAGTTGAGTTTATCTATGCTCTAACTTTAAACGCTAGAGAGCTATGCTTGACAAGAGGAAATAAATTTATATGATTATAATCCAAAGGAGAAGCTTGTCATCCTTTCCCTTAAGGAGGTCAAACTTACAACTAGGCGACTAGAAGGGGACTATGCTATAGACAAAGAAATCATAGGCCAAGTCTTAAATGCTATGATGAAGATAGCTATGTGGTGGCTATTGTCTTTTCCATATGTCATTCCAAGCTTGAAATAATTTTAGTTTATGTTTCTAATTAAAAGAAACAAGATTCATCCATAAGAATTAGTTGATTGTGCTCTAATGTTGGGAGATTGGAACAAGAGATGATTGTGATTGATTGCATGCACGCAACACATGATGTTGGAGGAGCATGAGAAATCCAATTTCCTTTGTCACTTGCGCAATATTGTAAATGCCATTCATATCATGGCTTCTCTTGATAACCATGATTAATTGACACAAGGAAAATTCTTGGAGGGTATCCAAATTGGACAAGGGTTACTCTAGTCATGGTGGTTGTTGAATGGCTCTTTACCCCAAGTTAAGAAACATCTTAGATTGCATTTTGCTTCTAAACTTGCCAGCCCTTAGAAGTGCTATTGAAGATGATTACCCCTTCCATTGTAATCATTGTCTTTTTTCATTTCAAGTAAATGTATCCTTCTTAAATGATATGCCCAACTCAAGGATTATAGGGAAACCATACTCAAGGAGTATATGAGTATAGGGAAACTATAAGCAAATAGCATTCATATCCCTTCTTGAGAATCTAAGAGTGCATCCAAGAGACTATTGATAATGCAAAGAAATATTATTTAGCTAAGAAGGATGAAAGGCCTTGACTAGAGTCGTTAAGTGCAAAATATATATATCATTAATGCTCTTTAACATGTGTCTCCTAATAATGATATTATGCCAAATATTTCCTTAAGGACTAAGAAATGGCTAGGATTAAGAGAGTGCTAGGATACAATTGAAGGGGTCTTGGATGTTATGTGAGAATGCATCTATCCTAAATTTCTATCAAGCCCTCCATTCCAAACCAAATAAAAAAATAACTACAATGATCGACGATGAATTTGTGCTTTTCCACTTTTTCGACTTTTTCTTGTGTTGAGGTTAACAAAGGGATAAAGAAGACAAAACTTCTTGTTTTCTAGATGTTTCTAGCCATCATGGCCTCAAAATGATCATGGTAAGAAAATTCTCATAGTTCTCTAATTCATGCCACATATTCCATTAATGTGGGAGTTGTATGAGGGGTTTCCAAACAATGTGGAATATGGAGAAAAGAAAACATAAATGCTTGCAATATATCCCATTAATCTAGGCATTTCATAGGGGACTGACTAGAAAAGTAAATAAGGATAATCCGATGAGAATGATAACTCTAATAAGCAAAACTCAAAAAAGTCTCAGTGCACAGAGGAAGCCTCTACATCAAATTGATATCATAATAGGTCTAGAGGTATTCAAAAGGCTAAGCCTCTGAAAGAGAACCCAAAATTGGTTGGTAAGAAGAATCTAGAGATTTTGATCTAGAAGGAAGTGCCTCCAAAACCTAAAAGCAATTAGGAAAAGCCTAACTCTCAAAAATCTTGCACAACTAGCTTTGATTAATTATAACACATATGCTTCCTTAGGTGATGTTGCTAATGAGATTTTTGATTTGGAACATGAACTCTATGGATAATATAGTTGAGTTTATCTATGCTCTAACTTTAAACGCTAGAGAGCTATGCTTGACAAGAGGAAATAAATTTATATGATTATAATCCAAAGGAGAAGCTTGTCATTCTTTCCCTTAAGGAGGTCAAACTTACAACTAGGCGACTAGAAGACGATTATGCTATAGACAAAGAAATCATAGGCCAAGTCTTAAATGCTATGATGAAGATAGCTATGTGGTGGCTATTGTCTTTTCCATATGTCATTCCAAGCTTGAAATAATTTTAGTTTATGTTTCTAATTAAAAGAAACAAGATTCATCCATAAGAATTAGTTGATTGTGCTCTAATGTTGGGAGATTGGAACAAGAGATGATTGTGATTGATTGCATGCACGCAACACATGATGTTGGAGGAGCATGAGAAATCCAATTTCCTTTGTCACTTGCGCAATATTGTAAATGCCATTCATATCATGGCTTCTCTTGATAACCATGATTAATTGACACAAGGAAAATTCTTGGAGGGTAGCCAAATTGGACAAGGGTTACTTTAATGATGGTGGTTGTTGAATGGCTCTTTACCCCAAGTTAAGAAACATCTTAGATTGCATTTTGCTTCTAAACTTGCCAGCCCTTAGAAGTGCTATTGAAGATGATTACCCCTTCCATTGTAATCATTGTCTTTTTTCATTTCAAGTAAATGTATCCTTCTTAAATGATATGCCCAACTCAAGGATTATAGGGAAACTATACTCAAGGAGTATATGAGTATAGGGAAGCTATAAGAAAATAGCATTCATATCCCTTCTTGAGAATCTAAGAGTGCATCCAAGAGACTATTGATAATGCAAAGAAATATGATTTAGCTAAGAAGGATGAAAGGCCTTGACTAGAGTGGTTAAGTGCAAAATATATATATCATTAATGCTCTTTAACATGTGTCTCCTAATAATGATATTATGCCAAATATTTCCTTAAGGACTAAGAAATGGCTAGGATTAAGAGAGTGCTAGGATACAATTGAAGGGGTCTTGGATGTTATGTGAGAATGCATCTATCCTAAATTTCTATCAAGCCCTCCATTCCAAACCAAATAAAAAAATAACTACAATGATCGACGATGAATTTGTGCTTTTCCACTTTTTCGACTTTTTCTTGTGTTGAGGTTAAAATAGGGATAAAGAAGACAAAACTCCTTGTTTTCTAGATGTTTCTAGAGTGCTAGGATACAATTGAAGGGGTCTTGGATGTTATGTGAGAATGCATCTATCCTAAATTTCTATCAAGCCCTCCATTCCAAACCAAATAAAAAAATAACTACAATGACCGACGATGAATTTGTGCTTTTCCACTTTTCCGACTTTTTCTTGTGTTGAGGTTAACAAAGGGATAAAGAAGACAAAACTTCTTGTTTTCTAGATGTTTCTAGCCATCATGGCCTCAAAATGATCATGGTAAGAAAATTCTCATAGTTCTCTAATTCATGCTACATATTCCATTAATGTGGGAGTTGTATGAGGGGTTTCCAAACAATGTGGAATATGGAGAAAAGAAAACATAAATGCTTGCAATATATCCCATTAATCTAGGCATTTCATAGGGGACTGACTAGAAAAGTAAATAAGGATAATCCGATGAGAATGATAACTCTAATAAGCAAAACTCAAAAAAGTCTCAGTGCACAGAGGAAGCCTCTACATCAAATTGATATCATAATAGGTCTAGAGGTATTCAAAAGGCTAAGCCTCTGAAAGAGAACCCAAAATTGGTTGGTAAGAAGAATCTAGAGATTTTGATCTAGAAGGAAGTGCCTCCAAAACCTAAAAGCAATTAGGAAAAGCCTAACTCTCAAAAATCTTGCACAACTAGCTTTGATTAATTATAACACATATGCTTCCTTAGGTGATGTTGTTAATGAGATTTTTGATTTGGAACATGAACTCTATGGATAATATAGTTGAGTTTATCTATGCTCTAACTTTAAACGCTAGAGAGCTATGCTTGACAAGAGGAAATAAATTTATATGATTATAATCCAAAGGAGAAGCTTGTCATCCTTTCCCTTAAGGAGGTCAAACTTACAACTAGGCGACTAGAAGGGGACTATGCTATAGACAAAGAAATCATAGGCCAAGTCTTAAATGCTATGATGAAGATAGCTATGTGGTGGCTATTGTCTTTTCCATATGTCATTCCAAGCTTGAAATAATTTTAGTTTATGTTTCTAATTAAAAGAAACAAGATTCATCCATAAGAATTAGTTGATTGTGCTCTAATGTTGGGAGATTGGAACAAGAGATGATTGTGATTGATTGCATGCACGCAACACATGATGTTGGAGGAGCATGAGAAATCCAATTTCCTTTGTCACTTGCGCAATATTGTAAATGCCATTCATATCATGGCTTCTCTTGATAACCATGATTAATTGACACAAGGAAAATTCTTGGAGGGTATCCAAATTGGACAAGGGTTACTCTAGTCATGGTGGTTGTTGAATGGCTCTTTACCCCAAGTTAAGAAACATCTTAGATTGCATTTTGCTTCTAAACTTGCCAGCCCTTAGAAGTGCTATTGAAGATGATTACCCCTTCCATTGTAATCATTGTCTTTTTTCATTTCAAGTAAATGTATCCTTCTTAAATGATATGCCCAACTCAAGGATTATAGGGAAACCATACTCAAGGAGTATATGAGTATAGGGAAACTATAAGCAAATAGCATTCATATCCCTTCTTGAGAATCTAAGAGTGCATCCAAGAGACTATTGATAATGCAAAGAAATATTATTTAGCTAAGAAGGATGAAAGGCCTTGACTAGAGTCGTTAAGTGCAAAATATATATATCATTAATGCTCTTTAACATGTGTCTCCTAATAATGATATTATGCCAAATATTTCCTTAAGGACTAAGAAATGGCTAGGATTAAGAGAGTGCTAGGATACAATTGAAGGGGTCTTGGATGTTATGTGAGAATGCATCTATCCTAAATTTCTATCAAGCCCTCCATTCCAAACCAAATAAAAAAATAACTACAATGATCGACGATGAATTTGTGCTTTTCCACTTTTTCGACTTTTTCTTGTGTTGAGGTTAACAAAGGGATAAAGAAGACAAAACTTCTTGTTTTCTAGATGTTTCTAGCCATCATGGCCTCAAAATGATCATGGTAAGAAAATTCTCATAGTTCTCTAATTCATGCCACATATTCCATTAATGTGGGAGTTGTATGAGGGGTTTCCAAACAATGTGGAATATGGAGAAAAGAAAACATAAATGCTTGCAATATATCCCATTAATCTAGGCATCTCATAGGGGACTGACTAGAAAAGTAAATAAGGATAATCCGATGAGAATGATAACTCTAATAAGCAAAACTCAAAAAAGTCTCAGTGCACAGAGGAAGCCTCTACATCAAATTGATATCATAATAGGTCTAGAGGTATTCAAAAGGCTAAGCCTCTGAAAGAGAACCCAAAATTGGTTGGTAAGAAGAATCTAGAGATTTTGATCTAGAAGGAAGTGCCTCCAAAACCTAAAAGCAATTAGGAAAAGCCTAACTCTCAAAAATCTTGCACAACTAGCTTTGATTAATTATAACACATATGCTTCCTTAGGTGATGTTGCTAATGAGATTTTTGATTTGGAACATGAACTCTATGGATAATATAGTTGAGTTTATCTATGCTCTAACTTTAAACGCTAGAGAGCTATGCTTGACAAGAGGAAATAAATTTATATGATTATAATCCAAAGGAGAAGCTTGTCATTCTTTCCCTTAAGGAGGTCAAACTTACAACTAGGCGACTAGAAGACGATTATGCTATAGACAAAGAAATCATAGGCCAAGTCTTAAATGCTATGATGAAGATAGCTATGTGGTGGCTATTGTCTTTTCCATATGTCATTCCAAGCTTGAAATAATTTTAGTTTATGTTTCTAATTAAAAGAAACAAGATTCATCCATAAGAATTAGTTGATTGTGCTCTAATGTTGGGAGATTGGAACAAGAGATGATTGTGATTGATTGCATGCACGCAACACATGATATTGGAGGAGCATGAGAAATCCAATTTCCTTTGTCACTTGCGCAATATTGTAAATGCCATTCATATCATGGATTCTCTTGATAACCATGATTAATTGACACAAGGAAAATTCTTGGAGGGTAGCCAAATTGGACAAGGGTTACTCTAGTCATGGTGGTTGTTGAATGGCTCTTTACCCCAAGTTAAGAAACATCTTAGATTGCATTTTGCTTCTAAACTTGCCAGCCCTTAGAAGTGCTATTGAAGATGATTACCCCTTCCATTGTAATCATTGTCTTTTTTCATTTCAAGTAAATGTATCCTTCTTAAATGATATGCCCAACTCAAGGATTATAGGGAAACTATACTCAAGGAGTATATGAGTATAGGGAAGCTATAAGAAAATAGCATTCATATCCCTTCTTGAGAATCTAAGAGTGCATCCAAGAGACTATTGATAATGCAAAGAAATATGATTTAGCTAAGAAGGATGAAAGGCCTTGACTAGAGTGGTTAAGTGCAAAATATATATATCATTAATGCTCTTTAACATGTGTCTCCTAATAATGATATTATGCCAAATATTTCCTTAAGGACTAAGAAATGGCTAGGATTAAGAGAGTGCTAGGATACAATTGAAGGGGTCTTGGATGTTATGTGAGAATGCATCTATCCTAAATTTCTATCAAGCCCTCCATTCCAAACCAAATAAAAAAATAACTACAATGATCGACGATGAATTTGTGCTTTTCCACTTTTTCGACTTTTTCTTGTGTTGAGGTTAAAATAGGGATAAAGAAGACAAAACTCCTTGTTTTCTAGATGTTTCTAGAGTGCTAGGATACAATTGAAGGGGTCTTGGATGTTATGTGAGAATGCATCTATCCTAAATTTCTATCAAGCCCTCCATTCCAAACCAAATAAAAAAATAACTACAATGACCGACGATGAATTTGTGCTTTTCCACTTTTCCGACTTTTTCTTGTGTTGAGGTTAACAAAGGGATAAAGAAGACAAAACTTCTTGTTTTCTAGATGTTTCTAGCCATCATGGCCTCAAAATGATCATGGTAAGAAAATTCTCATAGTTCTCTAATTCATGCTACATATTCCATTAATGTGGGAGTTGTATGAGGGGTTTCCAAACAATGTGGAATATGGAGAAAAGAAAACATAAATGCTTGCAATATATCCCATTAATCTAGGCATTTCATAGGGGACTGACTAGAAAAGTAAATAAGGATAATCCGATGAGAATGATAACTCTAATAAGCAAAACTCAAAAAAGTCTCAGTGCACAGAGGAAGCCTCTACATCAAATTGATATCATAATAGGTCTAGAGGTATTCAAAAGGCTAAGCCTCTGAAAGAGAACCCAAAATTGGTTGGTAAGAAGAATCTAGAGATTTTGATCTAGAAGGAAGTGCCTCCAAAACCTAAAAGCAATTAGGAAAAGCCTAACTCTCAAAAATCTTGCACAACTAGCTTTGATTAATTATAACACATATGCTTCCTTAGGTGATGTTGTTAATGAGATTTTTGATTTGGAACATGAACTCTATGGATAATATAGTTGAGTTTATCTATGCTCTAACTTTAAACGCTAGAGAGCTATGCTTGACAAGAGGAAATAAATTTATATGATTATAATCCAAAGGAGAAGCTTGTCATCCTTTCCCTTAAGGAGGTCAAACTTACAACTAGGCGACTAGAAGGGGACTATGCTATAGACAAAGAAATCATAGGCCAAGTCTTAAATGCTATGATGAAGATAGCTATGTGGTGGCTATTGTCTTTTCCATATGTCATTCCAAGCTTGAAATAATTTTAGTTTATGTTTCTAATTAAAAGAAACAAGATTCATCCATAAGAATTAGTTGATTGTGCTCTAATGTTGGGAGATTGGAACAAGAGATGATTGTGATTGATTGCATGCACGCAACACATGATATTGGAGGAGCATGAGAAATCCAATTTCCTTTGTCACTTGCGCAATATTGTAAATGCCATTCATATCATGGCTTCTCTTGATAACCATGATTAATTGACACAAGGAAAATTCTTGGAGGGTAGCCAAATTGGACAAGGGTTACTTTAATGATGGTGGTTGTTGAATGGCTCTTTACCCCAAGTTAAGAAACATCTTAGATTGCATTTTGCTTCTAAACTTGCCAGCCCTTAGAAGTGCTATTGAAGATGATTACCCCTTCCATTGTAATCATTGTCTTTTTTCATTTCAAGTAAATGTATCCTTCTTAAATGATATGCCCAACTCAAGGATTATAGGGAAACTATACTCAAGGAGTATATGAGTATAGGGAAGCTATAAGCAAATAGCATTCATATCCCTTCTTGAGAATCTAAGAGTGCATCCAAGAGACTATTGATAATGCAAAGAAATATGATTTAGCTAAGAAGGATGAAAGGCCTTGACTAGAGTGGTTAAGTGCAAAATATATATATCATTAATGCTCTTTAACATGTGTCTCCTAATAATGATATTATGCCAAATATTTCCTTAAGGACTAAGAAATGGCTAGGATTAAGAGAGTGCTAGGATACAATTGAAGGGGTCTTGGATGTTATGTGAGAATGCATCTATCCTAAATTTCTATCAAGCCCTCCATTCCAAACCAAATAAAAAAATAACTACAATGATCGACGATGAATTTGTGCTTTTCCACTTTTTCGACTTTTTCTTGTGTTGAGGTTAACAAAGGGATAAAGAAGACAAAACTTCTTGTTTTCTAGATGTTTCTAGCCATCATGGCCTCAAAATGATCATGGTAAGAAAATTCTCATAGTTCTCTAATTCATGCCACATATTCCATTAATGTGGGAGTTGTATGAGGGGTTTCCAAACAATGTGGAATATGGAGAAAAGAAAACATAAATGCTTGCAATATATCCCATTAATCTAGGCATTTCATAGGGGACTGACTAGAAAAGTAAATAAGGATAATCCAATGAGAATGATAACTCTAATAAGCAAAACTCAAAAAAGTCTCAGTGCACAGAGGAAGCCTCTACATCAAATTGATATCATAATAGGTCTAGAGGTATTCAAAAGGCTAAGCCTCTGAAAGAGAACCCAAAATTGGTTGGTAAGAAGAATCTAGAGATTTTGATCTAGAAGGAAGTGCCTCCAAAACCTAAAAGCAATTAGGAAAAGCCTAACTCTCAAAAATCTTGCACAACTAGCTTTGATTAATTATAACACATATGCTTCCTTAGGTGATGTTGCTAATGAGATTTTTGATTTGGAACATGAACTCTATGGATAATATAGTTGAGTTTATCTATGCTCTAACTTTAAACGCTAGAGAGCTATGCTTGACAAGAGGAAATAAATTTATATGATTATAATCCAAAGGAGAAGCTTGTCATTCTTTCCCTTAAGGAGGTCAAACTTACAACTAGGCGACTAGAAGACGATTATGCTATAGACAAAGAAATCATAGGCCAAGTCTTAAATGCTATGATGAAGATAGCTATGTGGTGGCTATTGTCTTTTCCATATGTCATTCCAAGCTTGAAATAATTTTAGTTTATGTTTCTAATTAAAAGAAACAAGATTCATCCATAAGAATTAGTTGATTGTGCTCTAATGTTGGGAGATTGGAACAAGAGATGATTGTGATTGATTGCATGCACGCAACACATGATATTGGAGGAGCATGAGAAATCCAATTTCCTTTGTCACTTGCGCAATATTGTAAATGCCATTCATATCATGGATTCTCTTGATAACCATGATTAATTGACACAAGGAAAATTCCTGGAGGGTAGCCAAATTGGACAAGGGTTACTCTAGTCATGGTGGTTGTTGAATGGCTCTTTACCCCAAGTTAAGAAACATCTTAGATTGCATTTTGCTTCTAAACTTGCCAGCCCTTAGAAGTGCTATTGAAGATGATTACCCCTTCCATTGTAATCATTGTCTTTTTTCATTTCAAGTAAATGTATCCTTCTTAAATGATATGCCCAACTCAAGGATTATAGGGAAACTATACTCAAGGAGTATATGAGTATAGGGAAGCTATAAGAAAATAGCATTCATATCCCTTCTTGAGAATCTAAGAGTGCATCCAAGAGACTATTGATAATGCAAAGAAATATGATTTAGCTAAGAAGGATGAAAGGCCTTGACTAGAGTGGTTAAGTGCAAAATATATATATCATTAATGCTCTTTAACATGTGTCTCCTAATAATGATATTATGCCAAATATTTCCTTAAGGACTAAGAAATGGCTAGGATTAAGAGAGTGCTAGGATACAATTGAAGGGGTCTTGGATGTTATGTGAGAATGCATCTATCCTAAATTTCTATCAAGCCCTCCATTCCAAACCAAATAAAAAAATAACTACAATGATCGACGATGAATTTGTGCTTTTCCACTTTTCCGACTTTTTCTTGTGTTGAGGTTAACAAAGGGATAAAGAAGACAAAACTCCTTGTTTTCTAGATGTTTCTAGAGTGCCAGGATACAATTGAAGGGGTCTTGGATGTTATGTGAGAATGCATCTACCCTAAATTTCTATCAAGCCCTGCATTCCAATCCAAATAAAAAAATAACTACAATGATCGACGATGAATTTGTGCTTTTCCACTTTTCCGACTTTTTCTTGTGTTGAGGTTAACAAAGGGATCAAGAAGACAAAACTCCTTGGTTTCTAGATGTTTCTGGCCATCATGGCCTCAAAATGATCATGGTAAGAAAATTCTCATAGTACTCTAATTCATGCTACATATTCCATTAATGTGGGAGTTGTATGAGGGGTTTCCAAACAATGTGGAATATGGAGAAAAGAAAACATAAATGCTTGCAATATATCCCATTAATCTAGGCATTTCATAGGGGACTGACTAGAAAAGTAAATAAGGATAATCCGATGAGAATGATAACTCTAATAAGCAAAACTCAAAAAAGTCTCAGTGCACAGAGGAAGCCTCTACATCAAATTGATATCATAATAGGTCTAGAGGTATTCAAAAGGCTAAGCCTCTGAAAGAGAACCCAAAATTGGTTGGTAAGAAGAATCTAGAGATTTTGATCTAGAAGGAAGTGCCTCCAAAACCTAAAAGCAATTAGGAAAAGCCTAACTCTCAAAAATCTTGCACAACTAGCTTTGATTAATTATAACACATATGCTTCCTTAGGTGATAATGTTAATGAGATTTTTGATTTGGAACATGAACTCTATGGATAATATAGTTGAGTTTATCTATGCTCTAACTTTAAACGCTAGAGAGCTATGCTTGACAAGAGGAAATAAATTTATATGATTATAATCCAAAGGAGAAGCTTGTCATTCTTTCCCTTAAGGAGGTCAAACTTACAACTAGGCGACTAGAAGGCGATTATGCTATAGACAAAGAAATCATAGGCCAAGTCTTAAATGCTATGATGAAGATAGCTATGTGGTGGCTATTGTCTTTTCCATATGTCATTCCAAGCTTGAAATAATTTTAGTTTATGTTTCTAATTAAAAGAAACAAGATTCATCCATAAGAATTAGTTGATTGTGCTCTAATGTTGGGAGATTGGAACAAGAGATGATTGTGATTGATTGCATGCACGCAACACATGATATTGGAGGAGCATGAGAAATCCAATTTCCTTTGTCACTTGCGCAATATTGTAAATGCCATTCATATCATGGCTTCTCTTGATAACCATGATTAATTGACACAAGGAAAATTCTTGGAGGGTAGCCAAATTGGACAAGGGTTACTTTAATGATGGTGGTTGTTGAATGGCTCTTTACCCCAAGTTAAGAAACATCTTAGATTGCATTTTGCTTCTAAACTTGCCAGCCCTTAGAAGTGCTATTGAAGATGATTACCCCTTCCATTGTAATCATTGTCTTTTTTCATTTCAAGTAAATGTATCCTTCTTAAATGATATGCCCAACTCAAGGATTATAGGGAAACTATACTCAAGGAGTATATGAGTATAGGGAAGCTATAAGAAAATAGCATTCATATCCCTTCTTGAGAATCTAAGAGTGCATCCAAGAGACTATTGATAATGCAAAGAAATATGATTTAGCTAAGAAGGATGAAAGGCCTTGACTAGAGTGGTTAAGTGCAAAATATATATATCATTAATGCTCTTTAACATGTGTCTCCTAATAATGATATTATGCCAAATATTTCCTTAAGGACTAAGAAATGGCTAGGATTAAGAGAGTGCTAGGATACAATTGAAGGGGTCTTGGATGTTATGTGAGAATGCATCTATCCTAAATTTCTATCAAGCCCTCCATTCCAAACCAAATAAAAAAATAACTACAATGATCGACGATGAATTTGTGCTTTTCCACTTTTCCGACTTTTTCTTGTGTTGAGGTTAACAAAGGGATAAAGAAGACAAAACTCCTTGTTTTCTAGATGTTTCTAGAGTGCTAGGATACAATTGAAGGGGTCTTGGATGTTATGTGAGAATGCATCTACCCTAAATTTCTATCAAGCCCTGCATTCCAATCCAAATAAAAAAATAACTACAATGATCGACGATGAATTTGTGCTTTTCCACTTTTCCGACTTTTTCTTGTGTTGAGGTTAACAAAGGGATCAAGAAGACAAAACTCCTTGGTTTCTAGATGTTTCTGGCCATCATGGCCTCAAAATGGTTGTGGTAGGAAAATTCTCATAGTACTCTAATTCATGCTACATATTCCATTAATGTGGGAGTTGTATGAGGGGTTTCCAAACAATGTGGAATATGGAGAAAAGAAAACATAAATGCTTGCAATATATCCCATTAATCTAGGCATTTCATAGGGGACTGACTAGAAAAGTAAATAAGGATAATCCGATGAGAATGATAACTCTAATAAGCAAAACTCAAAAAAGTCTCAGTGCACAGAGGAAGCCTCTACATCAAATTGATATCATAATATTTCTAGAGGTATTCAAAAGGCTAAGCCTCTGAAAGAGAACCCAAAATTGGTTGGTAAGAAGAATCTAGAGATTTTGATCTAGAAGGAAGTGCCTCCAAAACCTAAAAGCAATTAGGAAAAGCCTAACTCTCAAAAATCTTGCACAACTAGCTTTGATTAATTATAACACATATGCTTCCTTAGGTGATGTTGTTAATGAGATTTTTGATTTGGAACATGAACTCTATGGATAATATAGTTGAGTTTATCTATGCTCTAACTTTAAACGCTAGAGAGCTATGCTTGACAAGAGGAAATAAATTGATATGATTATAATCCAAAGGAGAAGCTTGTCATTCTTTCCCTTAAGGAGGTCAAACTTACAACTAGGCGATTAGAAGGGGATTATGCTATAGACAAAGAAATCATAGGCCAAGTCTTAAATGCTATGATGAATATAGCTATGTGGTGGCTATTGTCTTTTCCATATGTAATTCCAAGCTGGAAATAAATTTAGTTTATGTTTCTAATTAAAAGAAACAAGATTCATCCATAAGAATTAGTTGATTGTGCTCTAATGTTAGGAGATTGGAACAAGAGATGATTGTGATTGATTGCATGCACGCAACACATGATATTGGAGGAGCATGAGAAATCCAATTTCCTTTGTCACTTGCGCAATATTGTAAATGCCATTCATATCATGGCTTCTCTTGATAACCATGATTAATTGACACAAGGAAAATTCTTGGAGGGTAGCCAAATTGGACAAGGGTTACTTTAATGATTGTGGTTGTTGAATGGCTCTTTACCCCAAGTTAAGAAACATCTTAGATTCCATTTTGCTTCTAAACTTGCCAGCCCTTAGAAGTGCTATTGAAGATGATTACCCCTTCCATTGTAATCATTGTCTTTTTTCATTTCAAATAAATGTATCCTTCTTAAATGATATGCCCAACTCAAGGATTATAGGGAAACTATACTCAAGGAGTATATGAGTATAGGGAAACTATAAGCAAATAGCATTCATATCCCTTCTTGAGAATCTAAGAGTGCATCCAAGAGACTATTGATAATGCAAAGAAATATTATTTAGCTAAGAAGGATGAAAGGCCTTGACTAGAGTGGTTAAGTGCAAAATATATATATCATTAATGCTCTTTAACATGTGTCTCCTAATAATGATATTATGCCAAATATTTCCTTAAGGACTAAGAAATGGCTAGGATTAAGAGAGTGTTAGGATACAATTGAAGGGGTCTTGGATGTTATGTGAGAATGCATCTACCCTAAATTTCTATCGAGCCCTGCATTCCAATCCAAATAAAAAAATAACTACAATGATCGACGATGAATTTGTGCTTTTCCACTTTTCCGACTTTTTCTTGTGTTGAGGTTAACAAAGGGATAAAGAAGACAAAACTCCTTGTTTTCTAGATGTTTCTGGCCATCATGGCCTCAAAATGGTTGTGGTAGGAAAATTCTCATAGTGCTCTAATTCATGCTACATATTCCATTAATGTGGGAGTTGTATGAGGGGTTTCCAAACAATGTGGAATATGGAGAAAAGAAAACATAAATGCTTGCAATATATCCCATTAATCTAGGCATTTCATAGGGGACTGACTAGAAAAGTAAATAAGGATAATCCGATGAGAATAATAACTCTAATAAGCAAAACTCAAAAAAGTCTCAGTGCACAGAGGAAGCCTCTACATCAAATTGATATCACAATAGGTCTAGAGGTATTCAAAAGGCTAAGCCTCTGAAAGAGAACCCAAAATTGGTTGGTAAGAAGAATCTAGAGATTTTGATCTAGAAGGAAGTGCCTCCAAAACCTAAAAGCAATTAGGAAAGGCCTAACTCACAAAAATCTTGCACAACTACCTTTGATTAATTATAACACATATGCTTCCTTAGGTGATGTTGTTAATGAGATTTTTGATTTGGAACATGAAATCTATGGATAATATAGTTGAGTTTATCTATGCTCTAACTTTAAATGCTAGAGAGCTATGCTTGACAAGAGGAAATAAATTTATACGATTATAATCCAAAGGAGAAGCTTGTCATTATTTCCCTTGAGGAGGTCAAACTTACAACTAGGCGACTAGAAGGGGGCTATGCTATAGACAAAGAAATCATAGGCCAAGTCTTAAATGCTATGATGAAGATAGCTATGTGGTGGCTATTGTCTTTTCCATATGTAATTCCAAGCTTGAAATAATTTTAGTTTATGTTTCTAATTATTAGATGGTGAGGTAAAAGAAATAGGATTCATCCATAAGAATTAGTTGATTGTGCTCTAATGTTGGGAGATTGGAACATGAGATGATTGTGATTGATTGCATGCACGCAACACATGATATTGGAGGAGCACGAGAAATCCAATTTCCTTTGTCACTTGCACAATATTGTAAATGCCATTCATATCATGGCTTCTCTTGATAACCATGATTAATTGACACAAGGAAAATTCTTGGAGGGTATCCAAATTGGACAAGGGTTACTCTAGTCATGGTGGTTGTTGAATGGCTCTTTACCCCAAGTTAAGAAACATCTTAGATTGCATTTTGCTTCTAAACTTGCCAGCCCTTAGAAGTGCTATTGAAGATGATTACCCCTTCCATTGTAATCATTGTCTTTTTTAATTTCAAGTAAATGTATCCTTCTTAAATGATATGCCCAACTCAAGGATTATAGGGAAACTATACTCAAGGAGTATATGAGTATAGGGAAACTATAAGCAAATAGCATTCATATCCCTTCTTGAGAATCTAAGAGTGCATCCAAGAGACTATTGATAATGCAAAGAAATATGATTTAGGTAAGAAGGATGAAAGGCCTTGACTAGAGTCGTTAAGTGGCAAAAATACATATCATTAATGCTCTTTAACATTTGTCTCCTAATAATGATATTATGCCAAATATTTCCTTAAGGACTAAGAAGTGGCTAGGATTAAGAGAGTGCTAGGATACAATTGAAGGGGTATTGGATGTTATGTGCGAATGCATCTACCCTAAATTTCTATCAAGCCCTGCATTCCAAACCAAATAAAAACATAACTACAATGATCGACGATGAATTTGTGCTTTTCCACTTTTCCGACTTTTTCTTGTGTTGAGGTTAACAAAGGGATAAAGAAGACAAAACTCCTTGTTTTCTAGATTTTTTTGGTCATCATGGCCTCAAAATGATCATGGTAACAAAATTCTCATAGTGCTCTAATTCATGCTACATATTCCATTAATGTGGGAGTTGTATGAGGGGTTTCCAAACAATGTGGAATAGGAAGAAAAGAGAACATAAATGCTTGCAATATATCCCATTAATCTAGGCATTTCATAGGGGACTGAATAGAAAAGTAAATATGGATAATCCGATGAGAATAATAACTCTAATAAGCAAAACCCAAAAAAGTCTCAGTGTATTGAGGAAGCCTCTACGTCAAATTGATACCACAATAGGTCTAGAGGTATTCAAAAGGCTAAGCCTCTGAAAGAGAACCCAAAATTGGTTGCTAAGAGGAATCTAGAGATTTTGATCTAGAAGGAAGTGCCTCCAAAACCTAAAAGCAATTAGGAAAAGCCTAACTCTCAAAAATCTTGCACAAGTAGCTTTGATTAATTATAACACATATGCTTCCTTAGGTGATGTTGTTAATGAGCATTTTGATTTGGAACATGAAATCTGTGGATAATATAGTTGAGATGATCTATGCTCTAACTTTAAACGCTAGAGAGCTATGCTTGACAAGAGGAAATAAATTTATATGATTATAATCCAAAGGAGAAGCTTGTCATTCTTTCCATTGAGGAGGTCAAAGTTACAACTAGGGGACTAGAAGGGGGCTATGCTATAGACAAAGAAATCATAGGCCAAGTCCTAAATGCTATGATGAAGATAGCTATGTGGTGGCTATTGTCTTTTCCATATGTAATTCCAAGCTTGAAAAATTTTGAGTTTATGTTTCTAATTATTCATCAATGGTGAGGTAAAAGAAACAGGATTCATCCATAAGAATTAGTTGATTGTGCTCTAATGTTGGGAGATTGGAACATGAGATGATTGTGATTGATTGCATGCACACAACACATGATATTGGAGGAGCATGAGAAATGTGATTTCCTTTGTCACTTGCACAATATTGTAAATGCCATTCATATCATGGCTTCTCTTGATAACCATGATTAATTGACACAAGGAAAATTCTTGGAGGGTAGCCAAATTGGACAAGGGTTAGTCTAGTCATAGTGGTTGTTGAATGGCTCTTTACCTCAAGTTATGAAACATCTTAGATTGCATTTTGCTTCTAAACTTGCGAGCCCCTTAGAAGTGCTATTGAAGATTATTACCCCTTCCATTGTAATCATTGTCTTTTTTCATTTCAAGTAGATGTATTCTTCTTAAATGATATGCCCAACTCAAGGATTATAGGGAAACTATACTCAAGGAGTATATGAGTATAGGGAAACTATAAGCAAATAGCATTCACATCCCTTCTTGAGAATCTAAGAGTTTATCCACGAGACTATTGATAATGCAAAGAAATATGATTTAGCTGCCTGAGAAGGATGAAAAGCCTTGACTAGAGTCGTTGCTGCCTGAGAAGGATGAAAAGCCTTGACTAGAGTCGTTAAGTGCCAAAAATACACATCATTAATGCTCTTTAACATGTGTCTCCTAATAATGATATTATGCCAAATATTTCCTTAAGGACTAAGAAATGGCTGGGATTAAGAGAGTGCTAGGATACAATTGAAGGGGTATTGGATGTTATGTGAGAATGCATCTACCCTAAATTTCTATCAAGCCCTACATTCCAAACCAAATGAAAAAATAACTACAATGATCGACGATGTATTTGTGCTTTTCCAATTTTCTGACTTTTTCTTGTGTTGAGGTTAACAAAGGGATAAAGAAGACAAAACTCCTTGTTTTCTAGATGTTTCTGGTCATCATGGCCTCAAAATGATTGTGGTAAGAAAATTCTCATAGTGCTCTAATGCATGCTACATATTCCATGAATGTGGGAGTTGTATGAGGGGTTTCCAAACAATGTGGAATAGGAAGAAAAGAAAACATAAATGCTTGCAATATATCCCATTAATCTAGACATTTCATAGGGGACTGACTAGAAAAGTAAATAAGGATAATCCGATGAGAATAATAACTCTAATAAGCAAAACTCAAAAAAGTGTCATTGCACAAAGGAAGCCTCTACATCAAATTGATACCACAATAGGCCTAGAGGTATTTAAAAGGCTAAGCCTCTGAAAGAGAACCCAAAATTGGTTGCTAAGAAGAATCTAGAGATTTTGATCTAGAAGGAAGTGCCTCCAAAACCTAAAAGAAATTAGGAAAAGCCTAACTCTAAAAAATCTTGCACAAGTAGCTTTGATTAATTATAACACATATGCTTCCTTAGGTGATGTTGTTAATGAGCGTTTTGATTTGGAACATGAAATCTATGGATAATATAGTTGAGATGATCTATGCTCTAACTTTAAACGCTAGAGAGCTATGCTTGACAAGAGGAAATACATTTATATGATTATAATCAAAAGGAGAAGCTTGTCATTCTTTCCCTTGAGGAGGTCAAACTTACAACTAGGGGACTAGAAGGGGGCTATGCTATAGACAAAGAAATCATAGGCCAAGTCCTAAATGCTATGATGAAGACAGCTATGTGGTGGCTATTGTCTTTTCCATATGTAATTCCAAGCTTGAAATAATTTTAGTTTATGTTTCTAATTATTCGATGGTGAGGTAAAAGAAACAGGATTCATCCATAAGAATTAGCTGATTGTGCTCTAATGTTGGGAGATTGGAACATGAGATGATTGTGATTGATTGCATGCACACAACACATGATATTGGAGGAGCACGAGAAATGTGATTTCCTTTGTCACTTGCACAATATTGTAAATGCCATTCATATCATGGGTTCTCTTGATAACCATGATTAATTGACACAAGGAACATTCTTGGAGAGTAGCCAAATTGGACAAGGGTTACTCTAGTCATGGTGGTTGTTGAATGGCTCTTTACCCCAAGTTAAGAAACATCCTAGATTGCATTTTGCTTCTAAACTTGTGAGCCCCTTAGAAGTGCTATTGAAGATTATTACCCCTTCCATTGTAATCATTGCCTTTTTTCATTTCAACTAAATGTATCCTTCTTAAATGATATGCCCAACTCAAGGATTATAGGGAAACTATACTCAAGGAGTATATGAGTATAGGGAAACTATAGCAAATAGCATTCATATTCCTTCTTGAGAATCTAAGAGTACATCTAAGAGACTATTGATAATGCAAAGAAATATGATTTAGCTAAGGAGGATGAAAGGCCTTGACTAGAGTCGTTAAGTGCCAAAAATATATATCATTAATGCTCTTTAACATGTGTCTCCTAATAATGATATTATGCCAAATATTTCCTTAAGGACTAAGAAATGGCTAGCATTAAGAGAGTGCTATGATACAATTGAAGGGGTATTGGATGTTATGTGAGAATGCATCTACCCTAAATTTCTATCAAGCCTTGCATTCCAAACCAAATAAAAAAATAACTACAATGATTGACGATGAATTTGGGGTTCCCCAAACAAATGACTTCTCCATACCTTGGAATTCGTGAAGCATTTTTTAGCTATAGTTAAGTCAAAACTACCAATTTACCCTAACTTCTCCAAAAGGCTTGAAGGATTTCTTCACCCTTTGACAAACGTGACTTCTATTGAAAATGCTATCTTGGTAGATCATCCTTTCTAAAAGTATGTGCTTAGGTTTTTTGTGAAGAAGATGAAGAAATAAAAATCTCTAGGGTCAGATGGACCTCCTAGTTGAATTTTATGACACCATGCATGACATTTGTGATATGGCCAATAAATTTAGGATTATTAGGTTTCTACCTTTCTCTTTTCATGAAGGATGGATTAAGCCCCTACAATGCCCATTGCCATGGTCAAACTTCACTAGTGGAGACTGCTTACTATGTTCAATGTCTTCTATAAGATCATTGTATCAAACTTTTTCTTCCTAAAACTTCCTAACAATTTATGCCCTTAGCCAACATAGATTCATATTAGGTTGCAAAATCCATGATGCCATTCTCAATTGTATGATCTCTTTGGAGCATGCCTTGGAAAGGAAGGGATCAATGTGTATAAACCAAGGTTGAAATTTACATTGTTTGAAAATCATTTTCTTCATAAATAATTGCCAAATTTTACATTAGTAATCAAAATTTGGGTATATTATTTAAGGGCCTGTCACCTTTAGGAAATGATTGAGTAGTGCTTACATTTTGATCAAAAAGCTTTTAGATTGAAAATATTTTGATTGAAAATACTTCGTTCCAAATTTAAAAGGTTATAACCATTAGAATTCCCCTCTTTTCTCATATCATAGTTATTTATAATTTTGATCGAAAAGCTTTAGATTGAAATGTTTTTTATCAAGTGATTTTCAATCAAAAATCTTTTCAATCAAAATGCTTTTTTTATTTGAACTTATATATATTATTTGGCAAAAACTTGAATAATAGCATATTATCATTTAGAAAGACTTAATAATGCTACCTATATATAGACAAGGCCTACGAACATATTAAATGGGATTAGTTATTAGTTGTCTTAAGTAACCTTGCTTTGGTGTAATGTATTGCAACATGCTAGGGGATTTTTCCACTAATAGCTTAGCTTTATTAGGAGTCCAAGACATGAGATGGCCTTACAACCTAGTCTAGTTCTAATCTCTCATGCATTTCAACTTCATAGATCAATTAGATGGGGGTGCCCCCTTATCTCGTTTTCACTCACAATTGCTATTGATATGCTATGTAGAATGTTAGACTAGACTTTAGAATCTAGAAAGGGGATGTGAAAGGCCTCCCCTTTTTAGACTCTGTTAGAAATGATCAATGCCCCACCCTCATTAGGTGCTACCAATGATCCATGGTGCTCAAAGTTGTAAGGCTCCCATTATGAGGAGAAGCCAAATGTGAGCCCGGACATTGGTTGAGTCCTGACTTGTATATCAAATGAGGTCTATGTGACCGGATGGCAAAAAGGTGACCGTTGTGGGTCTAATCTTTGGGTTAGATGGAGTGGTTAAGCTGGTAGCAACTCAAGGCGCATTGCATCGAGTTGCGGTGTAAGGGAGTTAAAAGGGGCCCCTATTGTGGGGTCCGGGGGCCGCGGAAGCGGCCCCTGGCTGGGGGGTCCCCGGCCCGATGGTAAAGGGAATATTCCATGGCCGACTAGTGGAGGCTCATATGGTAGGTTGGTTAGCAGGCCGACCTAACGACCTTCGCGGGCTATAAAAGCTAAACCCCTTCGCAGCCATCTCTCACTCATCTTTCACCCAGTCAGAGTTGTTGTTCCAGCTAGCCTTAAGCTCTTCACCTATCTTCTGTCCAGATTGCTATCTAAGCTTCACATAGTGGAAGCGCACGGGTGGACAAAGCCATCTTTGTATCAGCTGTTTGGAGTTAAAGAATTTACTGATTCTCCTCTTTTTTATTGTGTACTCTCTATCTCTTTCTTAGATTCGGTTCGCTGCGCGGTGTAATATTTTACAGACTCTAGAAAGGGGATATGAAAAACTCTACTGATATGCTACTTAGAATAATGGACTAGACTTTAGAAAGGGGATATAAAATAAAATGCCTTTGTTTCTTAGATATGTCTCGGTTATGCTTGCAAACTATTTGCAAATGATGATTTCAACAAGTCAATGGGAAATTTTAAAAACTCTTCACACACACACACACACACACACACACACACACACACACACACACATACCCTTGCCTTCAAGATAACTAATGTTGGCATTGCTTCTAGCTATCTTTCCTTTCTAGCTGGGTTGGCATTTCCTCAACTCATAATGTTAGTGGTTGCTAGAGAAGCTAAATATCAGTATCCAAAATAGATCTCCTTCCGCTAATTTTTGAAGGAATGTTAGCGGTATTTTATAATGTACTCTTTATATTCATTATGTTTGAGGCAAGTAGAATCCCTCTTTAGAAAGTGTTGTGAGACAAGCTTGCCATTAATTGAGGGGTTTTCTTTGTATCTTTGGGCCTAATGGATGATGGTATGCTATCTAATGGGATGTGATTAACACTCCTAAGAGATGTGCAAGCTTAGATGTGAAGCCTCTAGAATCCAAAGCACACACACATACTTTTAGCTTGTTGAAAAGGATGTGAAGATCAGCTAATGATTACCAGTTGTAAGTTGAATATCCATAGTCTCCCATAGTGTATACTTGAGTTGATTATTGAAAGGGTGTGATTGAGCACATGAGTCAGTAGAATAAGGACTGCAAGAATAAATATATTGTGTCCTTAGGCTATATGGTTCTTTGTGGGTGTAGTCAATAATGAGTTCTCCCTTTATAAAGGAGCCAAGGATCTTCGGTTTATATGACAAAGGTGTTACTAGATGGATTCACATTGGGGATAGTGAAAGCCATGACTTAATCCCAATGAATGGTACTATTGAAGCTTTTGAATTGAATGTTAGGAAAATGAACTACCTAAATGCATTACATTTGAAGAAAAGTGATAGTTGGTCAAGCTAGCTATTAAGATGAAAAAAATAGAAGATTTTAGTTGAGGATCCATCGCACCTTTTCTTAAGCCATAAGAGGAATTAAGAGAGCTCTACCTACACTTTCTTAATCCATAATAAGAATCAAGATATCTCTACCTACTCACATTAAGGTGTACTTAGAAGGCTACACCATCTGCTAGCATAATTTGCTTGCATGGGAGATCATAACCATTAATTTCCCTACTACGGATAGAAGATCAAAGTTTAAAAGGGTCTCACCTTTTCACCTACTCAACCTCATAAAGAGACAATCACTCACATGTTGGGCCAATATGTCAGTCTCAACTATTTTGTATGCATGTGCATTTCATGTTTTGAATATAGAGGAGACAACTATTATTCTATTGCTCCAAAGTAGAAAATTGGTTCAAATATGTTAATCTCAACTTTTTTGTTGGCATGTTCATTTTTTGTCTTGAAGATAAAGGAGTGATGGATGATGAGAGTTTGAAGTTATGGAATATCATTAGAACTATAATCTTGGAGTGTATTTGGATGCCTAGGAATAGAGTTTTGATGCAAAATGCCAAATTCTATGCCTTATAGTATTTTTCTTGTAGATATTGTGCCATTGAGCTCTTAGCCTTGTCCCAAGGCCTTAGAAAATGTAGTCCCATGTTGCCTTCATACTCTTGCACATTTGCCAATGGGGTCATGGTCTAGTGGACTGGTGTGCATTGAGTTCAATGGGTGCGTGAGTTCAATCCCTACATCTCACATCCCCAGAGGCACAAATCTATTCATGTCCAAACTTAGACACAAAAGAAGATCCACATTTAAGTTGCAAGAGGCTTATACACTCTAAATAAATGTTTTTATATTCGAAAGCCTACTTGATTTGAACTTCTTAACAATGGTTAGGTTTTTATATGGGTGTGTGAATTCAATCCCTACATCTCACATCCCCAGAGGCACAAATCTATTCACGTCCAAACTTAGACACAAAAGAAGATCCACATTTAAGTTGCAAGAGGCTTATACACTCCAAATAAATGTTTTTATATTCGAAAGCCTACTTGATTTGAACTTCTTAACAATGGTTAGGTTTGTATGTTGCTTATGATGACACGGCTCATGAGGCAAGAAGGCTATTAAATTTTTTATAAATTATCATAATGCATAGTATTAAGTAGTTTAAATGATAATGATCTTGATTTATATCATATAAAGCTTTAATAAAGTTGAATAGTGGCTTGAAGCCACACACAAGTGGCTAAATAACAAATATGTTAGAATATGGTATTTAAAGATAGACGTTTGAGGATGGTGTCAAAATATCTAAATGCCAAAAATTTTCAATAGTAATGTATGATAATTGTGATAAATATCTAAATGCCAAAAAAAATGTTAAAAGTACTTTATGATAAATGTGAGTCACAATTGTTGCATAAACTCTTGTACATATTATATGAATCAACTACAAGAGACTTGAAACATGAGAGGAGAAGTATATTGGGGTGGGGGAGAGAGAGAGAGAGAGAGAGAAAGAGAGAGAGAGAGAGAGAGAGAGAGAGAGAGAGAGAGAGAGAGAGAGAGAGAGAGAGAGAGAGAGAGAGAGAGAGAGAGAGAGAGAGAGAGAGAGATTTCAAGACCACCAAATCTATTAATATAGCTAATGGTTGTTTCCAACATAGCTACAAATGAGCTTCCTCCATGATGTAATTTAAAAACACATAAATCTTAGAAGATGTGGGTAAGCAACTAAATAGGCTAGATAGAATGCATGCTATAAAAGTAAGGGTTTAGACAACGGTAAGATATTGAACCCCTTTTTATTCAAGAAGTAGATTGGTGGTGACTTCTTGTAAGGAGGAAACATATAGTTTTTCTAGTAGGGCTAAGAAAGCTAAATTCATGTACCTCTTTGTCAATTAGTTATTTCTCTAAGGATTAGCTTGTCATGTTCCATCAAGCCTTGTGAACTATATAGTTTTTCTCATAGAATCTTGCGAAAGATTTTAGATTTCCTATATGAAATGGCCCATTGAATTTTCTTATATTAGAATCCATGTCCTATTGAAAAAAATCCTAATTTTCCTATCATTGTCTACCTCCATGCTTATATTAAACAAATGTGCATGCCGTGCATTTAGAATTTCCTAGAAACTTGTGGATCTAATTGAAGCATAGCAAGTGGACAAAGAAATCGAGGCACATGTGTCTACTATTGCCTTGGCCCACCTCCAACTACATGATACTCATTTTTGGAAAGATATACAAAAGAACATGAGAAGAGTAGAGTAATATATAATGGTCCATCCATGCACAATAGACTCTAATTAACTTAATGCAATTCATGGTCTTTATCAAAGAGCACATCAACCACTTTAAGAACATGACCTTAAAAGAAATTTTGATAAAAATTTCTAGATGATCCTCATTTCACCATTTTTAATGCTAAAAGATCTATTTGTTATGATATATAATAATCCACATTGTTGACTTTTTCTTCAAAGTCTAGTGCTTGTGTCTTTAACAATGGAAACTTGTGCATATTGTCAAAATAAAAGATCCTACTTGCCAAGTATCTATCTAGATGGTAGGTAGAAAGGAGCCTAATTACCATGCCTCAAAAGCTAGTTGACTTTGGTCATGAGGCAATATCCATGAAGACTACTTTAGACAAAGAAATGATCAACAAGCCTAATCTTAATAATCAGTTATATAAAAGAATATAGGACAAATCAATGAGATGTAACTTTTTCCTACATAGTCCTTGTAAGAGAGTGTGAGTAAGGGATTAAGAGTGAAGAAGCTCATATTCATCTCTATCTTCTTCTTCTTCCATATTCTCCTCTTCATGGAGCACTTGAGGTGTGCAAGGGTGGCAAAGGAGTGAAGGGAGTAGATTGAGGGAGCTCCATTCTGATGCATGTTGTCCATTTTCAAGGTGTCATGGGCACACAAGGGTAAGAATGTGAGTTTACTACAAGCTTGTTGTTGTTCCTTTCTTTCTTGATTAGGAGAGTGAGAGGAGACTAGATGTGGTAAGATCAGAGTGAGAATAGACCATGTGAGAGGTGGTTGAGTGTGAGAGTAGTAACGCTCCTAAAACAATAGGAGTTCTATCCAATTCAAGCATGTTATGGAGCGTTAACCACAATAGTGAAAGAAGGATGCAAGTTAGGCACAACATGCAAAAATTAATTCAAAAATATTTATATTTTTGGATCACTCTATGTTATTCTAGGTCCCACCATTTGCAATGTACTTAAATAATCCAACTAATTGCCACTCCTATTTGTTAGGGTTTTGTGAAGGCATTTCCTTATTTGTCTCCTCCCTTCTTCTTTTTGACACAATGTTTCTTTTCTTATTGCTCGAGGCAAAGTGCCTTTCTTTTCTGTCACATTTGCTAATTGAACACCGAGTTATAACATTTTAAAAGTAGGTCCTATTGGCTTTTGACCTTGAGATGGCTGAAGAATATATGGTTATGCAAGGTGTTGCTTTTAGTTCAACCAATTGGGACTCTTCCATGGTTCATTTTTGAGTTGTCCTCTATTGTATCCTTTCCCCCACCTTGGGACCTTCCTTGGACTAGTGACCTCATGTTTAAAGTTCTTTGCCTCCTTATGGGCCTCCTAGTGTCCTTGCATCGAGATGCCACAAACTTCTCTAGGTACCCATATTCACCACAACATGTGGGTGGCATGGTTCTCCCATTTTCCTTCTTGGGTGTGTTTTTCTTAGAGGGTCCTTGTTGGTGGCATGTGAGAACTCCCTTGGAGGCCTTAAGGTTGGTAGGAAATCTTCTTAACCCATCTCGAGGGCATGATGTAAAGGCTTGTGTTGATCCAACTTGGATGGCTTGATTTCCTTCCTTGCTACTCTTGTTCCATCATCCACTTTTTTGCATGTGGAGGGTTGGTAGTATTTGATCCTTCATCCATTCCATAAATCTAATCTAGCAACCCCCCATGTCGTGCATTTTCCACTTGTAGTAGAGCTATGGGAGGACCCAACCACTTTTACACCATGGGAAACCACTGATTGTTCATTTCTTATTATAGCCCTTCTTTACTCTATTGAATTGAGTAGGATAGGGCTGTTAATTTTTCTAAGGCATGGGCATCTTTGCTCTTGTCCAACCACCCAAATACTATAGTCCCAAGTTTACCCAATTCAGCTAACTCATGTCCCCTTTAGTCATTTCATGATAACTATGCAAGAACTTTGGCAGCTTCTTGAGATGGTTGTTGAGAATTTGATGCTCCTTGGCCATGTGGGTATTTGTGCTTTGTTTGAGACTCTTTTTTATATATCATGAATATCTTGTACTATTAAGAGTTATGGGTGTTTGGCCTAATGTCTTTCCTTTGTGTATGCTTTGTATATGTTGGAAGTTGGGTAGTGATAGGTACAATCTCAGGACTTTCCCATAAGCATGTGCACTCACACATTTTGTGGTCTCTAATGACTTGATTGGTTAGTGAGGGTATTTTCTATTGCCTTGAATTATTCTAGTGTCATAGTTATCAGTCTTAGCTATTTCTCTTGGTGGTCTTTGAGAACTCCATGGTCTATTTTGTCTTCATGCCCTCATGCTTTGGTCTAGTGGTTAGTCTTCTACTCCCATTGGGTCATATGTAAAGCTGAATGTATTGCTTAGTATTCTCCCAAGGCTAATTGATGGAGTATTAGACTAAACACTTGGTGAGTTATGGTCAAATGAAGTGGAAACTCTCTAGAGCTCAACTCTCAAATTTGAATGGGTTTAGGCAAGTAGGCTCTCTAGGGTTTAGGCAAGTCGGCTCTCTAGGGTTTGCTAACTCAAGTAGCTTGAGCCTTGAGTAGTCTTGGTTCATAATTATGAACTCTTGTAATCGGTTACATAAATTTTTGGCTTTCATCTTGGCTCTCTATCATTTGCACCCTTGGATGTGTTTTTTAGAAAGATATGTAGCACTTCAACACATAGTGTTCCTTGCCCAAGGTTGTCTACTCATATGGGATTGTAGTGGTGCATTGTGAACTTGAGAAGTACACCTTATAGAACATGTAAGATACCATGTGAGTTCAAAATAAATGGTATTATATTTAGTAAAATTTATAGGATTATACTTATAAAAGGGATTTTAATTACAATTTGAAAAAAATCTATAAGTTGAGTAAAGTAAAAGGGGTCATTTTAAGACCTTATATCATGTAAAGAAATGATATTTCTTAATATCCTTTGAATGCATGATATATAGATAATTTCTAATAGATGGACCCCTCAAGATTATGACAATCTAATGCACGTGCTAAAATGAGGTGGGAACAAAAAGCTAGTGCTTATAAGGAGTTTGTTACCTTAATTCAAATGTGTCTATGAGAGCCTTTATTCTAAGTGGGTCTAGGCATGTGAGCAAGTAGATATAAGGTGACATTAAGGTGTGCAAAAAAGGCATGACCAAGTGTGAAAAACCCATATCTATAGTGGAATGCAAGTTGGCTAAGGATGAGATGCCCTAAGTGAATATGCACCTACTTGCTAATGTGCAAGGGCTTGCCTATGTGGGGTGTGAAGAATCCAAGTTTGATGCAATTAGGCCTCTTATTAAGTGCCTAAATCTACAAGCATAAGTGTTGTGTAGGTGAGCTACAATCTATTCTAAGGAAGTAGAATAGGTGTATCCCTATTGAGCAGGGCTCATGAGAACCTATTTTAGCTCTAGGATCATGTTTAAGCAATGCATACACCTCGAGATTATTTGACCTAAGGTACACCAAGGGATGCCTAGGGGTAAGTTTCCATGCATGTCTTGAACCCTAGCTTATTTCATGATCCTAACCTATGGAAGTTGATGTTCTAAGCACATAAAATTCAAGGAGGTATGAATTCACATGTGTGTCCACCATGATCCTAACTAGTCTTAGGGTTCTAAACACCTATGGAAACACGGTGTATCCTAGAAATGTGCTATGAGTGAGCCCATTCTACATGTGAGAGCATTTAAGTGCAAGAGCTAATGTGTATGCTTGGAGGGGTGATGGTGCTAACCATATCTAGGAAAGAAAGGATGAAGGTGAGATACACAAGGAGAATCACAAAATGTTTGGAAAAAGAAGGTTGATCAAGTGCTTGTAATTTTAAGAAGAAAATTATTTTGTACATTATTTAGGAGATCTAGGCTTGCTCTTGTATAGATTGTAATAATATTTTGAGTGAGACATGAGTGTAACACTCTTCAATCAACAAGTTAGAAAAGGTTTGTAAGCAATGGAGCATGAACAAGTGAGAAAGGGCTAAATTAAGCCAATGAGATGGGAAGGGGCCCAAAAGTCATGGCCATGTATAAAAACTAAGAAATAAAAGGATAAGCTCATTGCTATTGTGTACAATCTTGTGGAACTCTCTTCTTTCTTATTGCTTGCATCTTGCTTATATAAGAAAGGGAGAGAGTGAGAGAGGGAGAGTGTGAGTTAGAATGAGGGACTAGTGTGGGTGAAGCTCTTTCTTCTTCACCTATGCGAAGCTCATGCAAGGATGAAGATGGAGCTTGCTTAAGGTGCATCACTCAAGTCATAGATCCATTAATGAACCTTTTGAAATAGACTACAAAAAGAAGGTAAATTGGTGAGTTCCCTATGTTTTTTTTGAGAGCGTGCAATGTGTGAGGTGTTCGCCACAGGGCACACGTTTTAGTAGTCCATTAGTAGGTTTTCCGAAATGATACCGCCCGGTGCTCCCTTGAAGTATCACAGGGTTTGTCACTTAGGCCCTACTGAGACTACATCGCAACGGAAGAGTTCCAACTGAACCCACTAGGATCGACTTGAAATTTCGGGTTTCTAAAATCAGACAGGTCTCCTAACGGTTAGCTAGGATTAGTAATTTTGAGTTCCTAAAATCAAAAGGATCTCCACTAGGATTACTCGAATGGAAGCAGACTTTCCATTACACTTGCTTCAAAGAGAATGGGAGATGGAGGAGAGTGCAGTATGCCAACCCTCCTGTCCATAAGGAAGAATCCCATTCCGGCCCCCTAAAATAATTCAAGTTGGTTCTACCTAACGACTAGTTGGTCAATTTATTTGGTCAATTTATTTGGTCAATTTATCATCTTCCTATTTCTATCGTTGATTTAGAAAAGCTCCCAGCTAACCAGGACCACCCTACTGTTGGATGATGGACCCATCAGGGGTCATGCCCACCCTCTTTCCTTTGATGACAGTATCATCTTTAGTTTTTAATTACCTACAGCACATTTATTGAAACATATACAACTAGCTTCCTTAATTAGTTCGTAGGTGCCTTCATGTAATTTATTTCATGGATATGCATACAATTCAAACAACCCTTGAATTTAAAAAATTTTCTTTTATTATATTGAAATTTTATAACAATTGCCATCTTTTTTATCCTACAGAAGATATACAAAATTCCAAGAGGGTATTTTGTCCACCAAGATTCCTCCCTTGTAACTAGTATTAGGGTTCCAAGATCCATCCTGAGTCCCAAAGGGGCTTGTTAGATTTTGTCGTGAAGGGGCTTGTTAGATTTTGTCGTGAAGGGGCTTGTTAGATTCTAGGAGTAATGCAAATTTTACGGCCAGAGTCCCCCTTGGAATCCACATTTCCTACCTGCTCGAGACTATCCATACGGATAGACCTTTTTGTTATGGGGCTAGTTTGAGCCTCTCGAAGCTATAATCATGACCCCCTTGGAGTAGGGTCTCGTAGCTAGCTTGGGGGTAGCCTAGCCCAAATTTTTCTTTTATCCTATTTTTCAATGTTTTTAATTAGAGATCTAGATTCTAGCAAACATAGACAATCATTTCAAACAATGATAATCACACCATCGTGTAGTTCACACCTTCACATAGGCAAGGTCGATCCTTAACCCAAAGTAACCTTATATTCTAACGAGGATTATTCTTCCCATAAAGAAGTGTTGAGTGCAAATATTTCAATGTTGTTAAGCAAGATACGAATTTCCTGTTTAGGGCTAACTTACCCAACATAAGAATATTTCCTTTAGTTGGTACTTAGAGAAATATTGCGATAGTAATTTAATGAGATGATTTATAAGATTCTTTAAATATCCTTTCACTTTTTAAGCATTAATGAACACTTAATCATTGTCGGTTTGGCAATAAATATATCGAGTTATTTTACTAATTTTGAGTGCGCATAATGTCTTTTACTCATTTCGTGCAATAACCTCCTACAAATACTTCCATCATGATTCTACAGATTATAATCTCGATTAATCTATCTACAAATCATAGGTAGTAGTTAACCGTTTGTGAATGCATTAATATGCTCTCTAGATGAAACTAGCATCTCGTGTAAGTGTAAATACAAAAGCTAACATTTTATGTATGAATGTCATTTACCACCACTAGAAATGCATTCTGACTTGACGACCTTGTCCCACAGGTTTCTTGTGACATTTTTCCTTTTCATTGTACTCCATTTAGATCCACATATTTTCTCGTATTAATTTTTGACTCTATTTTTATTTGTGTTTTTGTTGTTTTTTCCATGTGAATGTGCCATACCGCCCCTAGAACCACGTACTACCTTACCCATCAATTTTGTCACTTTCTTGCAGGCATTTTTCATTTTCATTATTCCTTGTTTCAATTGCCAAATTTTTTCATATTAATTTTTATTCCCCTTTTTGGGTGAGTTTTCTTCCTTTTTCCCATGAGAATGGGTCTTATCCTTGTCAACACTGTTTTTTGAGGTGACAGTCTATTCGTCACATTGTCTCAGAATATTTTTCCTTTTGATTGCCCTTCGTTTTGGCCAACGAATTTTCCAGTTTTAATTTTCGTGTGTGTTTTTAGGCCTAATTTTTACCTTTTTTCCATGTGAACACCCTTAATTGTCACCCCACATCTCGTTTCATTTTTTCTCCCTCTTCCTCTCATCTTTCAACATATTTTTCATTTTTACCATTCATTCATCCAGTGCTCGATTTAATCATTATTAAATTTTCCATCATTTGCATTTTGTTGTTTTGCGTGTTTTCGCGCGAACACTTGTGTTTTCGCAAATTTCCATTCATTGATGTGTTTGTGCCTACATAAAAAGGGAAAGCATCAAGAAGGTCTGGGTCATCCTGTTCTTCTTCATCATTCTAAGGGATTTTTGAGACAAATGATCAACCAGGACATGGGATCAACTGGGTTTGGTAACCACTTCAAAATTGAATTCCTGAAACAAAGGAGCCATCTCATCATTCTTCCCTTCACATCTGCTTTCTTCATTAAGAAGGACAGAGCCTCATGGTCCACATAGAATTTGAAATGCATCAACACAGCAGGTAGTGTCAAAACTTCTCCAAGGCAAACACCATTGCCAGGTACTCAAGCTCTATCATGGTATAATTCCTTTCTTTGTTGATTACTTTTCACCTTGCATAATAGATAGGTTGATCCAACTTTGAGGAGCCTTTTTGGCATAAGACTGTGCCTAGGCCTTCTACAAATGCATCACTATGCACATGGAACTCCTTCGTCCAATTAGGAGGTTTTAGGATGGGTACTTCAATTAGGCACTATTTTAGAGTGTTGAATGTCTCGTCACAATCATTGGTCCACGTGAACTCTACATCTTTTCTTAGGAGCTTATGCAAGGGGGGCTGTCTTTGTCACAAAGTGTGCAATGAATATTCTATAGTAGCCCACATGGCCAAGGAATCCCCTCAACTTTTTGAGGTTAGTTGGCGTTGTTAAGGTTGCGATCGTCTTGATCTTTGCAGGGTCTATTGTTGCTATCCCTTGTGCAGAGACAATGTGGCCCAAAAAAGAACTCCTGACGAGACTTTGAAGATGCATTTGTCGGGGTTGATAGAGATACCATACTCTTGACATCTATTAAAGCACTGTTCTAGGTGCCCCCAATACTCATGGATTAGGCTATAGACATAGAAGTCATCTAAGTACACCTCAATGAAGTCACGCAGATGGTTTTGGAATGCAGCCATCATCACTCATTGGAAGGTAGGAGAAGCATTACAGAGCCCAAACGGCCTCACTACATAAGCATAGGTTCCCCATTTTGTTGTGAAGGTTGTTTTGGATTGAACTTTTTTTGTGATCTCAACTTGATTGTATCCACTAAATCTGTCCAAGAGGGAATAGAGTTCTTGGCTTGCCATTGTGTCCAATAGTTAGTCTGTGAAAGGAATAGGGAAATGATCCTAAGTTAGTCTTGGATTTCAACTTCTGAAAGTCCACACATATTCATAGCTTTCCATTCTTCTTGGGTACTACCACAATGGGCAAAACCCATTCACTATTGACCACCACTAGATAGATAAACTCAGCTTCAAGGAGCTTCAACAATTCAACTTTCACAAGGGTGGAGTAATTTGGATTCATGCACCTCTATCTTTGCCTCACATGCTTGGCATTAGGCTCTAGGTCGATGTGATTTTGACACACTGTAGGATTAATCCCCTTCATATCTTTGTAGGACCATGCAAACATGTCCAAGTTCTCTTTCAAAAGGTCATGCAGGACTGACAACTCTTCTTTTGGAAGACTGATAGCCACCTTCAAATGACATTCAATACCTTCAACATCCATGAAAGTTAATTGCTTTTCACCTTCCACTTCATGAATGAAGGTCCCACAAACTGATTCTGGGTAGAGATCTGTAACTCCTTCAAGGGAGTAGTCTCCTCTTTTGATGCTCCATTGGATCTCTGTTATGCCCTCTACCTCTGCTTCTGCTTCTGCTCCTATCTTTGTCTCTACTTCTGCCTCTGTTTCTATCTTTGTTACTACCATGTAACAAGGAGAGCAATACATCCATGCTTCTATCTCACTATCAGAGGTGACTTCAGAAGTCATTTTGGGTTCATGCAGAAGGTATTCATCCATAGACAAAGACTTTGCTTCTTGCAAGAGTTGGCTTACAGTGCCCACTGTTAGTAGGGACTATGCCTCTGTTTTCTTGGGAAAGATTTGTTTGATGGCTTCTTCATCTCTTGATGTGCCATGTGTTACTTCATTGGCAGAGTTTGTTATGACTTCAATGGAAGTGGATCCATTACCTTTTTGATATGCGTACAACTTCAACACCATTTTCTTGGGTCCTTTGCCTAAGGTTAGGGTTCCTTTGAACCAATCCATCTGTGCCCTTGCTTCAAAAAGCTAAGGTATTCCTAGTAGAGTAGAGGGTATGAGGTCCCATAAGAATTTTATTTGACCACCAGATAGGTCAGCCAATAGTCTCTTCTTGCTAGGGTTGTCTTTACATATGGGAGAATGCCTAAAGGTGGCTTGATTCTACTTTAGTCTACCAATCGGATAAGCCACTATGTAGGCTGCATAACTTGCAAGCCTAGATCCTTCATTGTCACATCTGTCATTATGTTTACTGGTGAGCCTCTATCAATCAATGCATCTATAATAAAGCATCCTTCAATCCACATGCTAATCTTTGGGGTACCAAGGTCCAAGAAGGCATTAGCCACATCCACCTCTTTCATAGGCTCTAGGGCTTTGTTGGACTTGGTTGCTGTGGAAAGAGCAATATTTAGGCCTCTTCTTCTTGTCAATATGCTTTTGAATTTCTTTCAGCAACTAGGAGACAACATCAATAACAACATTGTCAGAATGTTAGGTTTGGTTTGAAGGTATCTAGGTCTTTGACCAAGTCATATTCTTTGATAGGATCCACTAGCTTCTCTAATCGGCTAGGAAATGGGTCAACAACCACTTTTATCTTCCCTCCTTCCTCAAGAGAGAAAACCTCTGGTGACCAAGGCATACATTTCATTAATAAGGTCATCATGTACCTATTGTCTACTTTTTTGGTTATCCACGAGAAATCTTCCCCCTACTACCCACAAGTCAATGGCTAGGGTGAAGCAACAAACAAGTTCCTAATCAATTCAGCTTCTTAGAGTGAGATAGTAGACTTATGGTAGCAGTGTGGGCATATCATATAGCCTACAAGACTGCAACTAGAAAAACTCCATTTAAATTGGCATGTAGCATTGATACCATCATATTGGTTGAATTCTTTGTTCCAACTTTAAGAATGGTTGTACACAAGAGATGGAAAGGTTAGAAATCTTGGAGCAACCGCTTGGTGGAGCTAGAGCAATTATTTAAGATATATTACCAACAATATATGCTCTCATATATGAGAAATATTGATAGAAGGCCTAGTTCAAGGGCCTAGTTTAACAAGCATATTAAACAAAGATATTTCCAAAAAGAAAACCTACTGTTGCTTCATTCTATTAAGGGATATACATAGAAATTGAAGTTTAGGAGCCTAGCTACATTTCCATGTGCAATCAATCAATATAATTAGCAATTTGGAACTTGAAACACTTGATAGGGAAGGCATATGTTTTGTCAACAATAGGTGAATCAAAATATATTACCCACTACTAACACACACCCACTGCACAAACCTCCAATGGAGTTGCTACCAATTCCATACGAGTTATCAAAATCACCAAGCTTGAGTGCTAAGATGAAGAGCCAATACTTATTACTTATCTTAGGATCAAGCTAACACCGAATAAATCACAAAAATCTATGCCTTGATTGATGAAGGTGCTAATTGTAATGTCATGACACATGATGATTGGATAAGCGTTTAGTAACCTCCACTAATTTTGGTAACTATGAAGTTGAATCCGTACAGAGTCACTCCTTATGCATTGTTGGAAAAGTTCCAAATAACATTGACCATCAAAAATGAAAGTTTACTTACCCTCTTCTATGTGCTATATCAAGGCAAGCTAACACCATGTTACCAAATAGGACTCTTGGTTGAACTATTAATCTTCTATGTTCTGCTAAAACAACAAGTCAAAGGTCCCTAACTCTGATCCTTCCTATTTTTTAAAAAAATTTCTTGTCCTTTGATTCAAACAAATATATATCTTTATTCTTCATCCCAAAAGGCCCCACCCCAAAGAGATGTAAGGTATTAGATGAAGGGCACCCATCAAAGAAATCCCTACAACCTACCAGGACCTCAAAGATGATAGATATCTTCTTTTTAAAAATATATAATTTGTTTTAAAGGATTTTTTTTCTCCTTTGAAAAATAAATAGATATACTCTTCTAAAATTTATTTTAAAACATTTGGGCTCCTTCAACCTCAATTTCTTTTTAGACTTGTAAAACTAGACCCCTTGAATGAAAAAGTGCCTGATAATAATCAAGAGACTGTATTGATTGTTAGCATGTCCAAAGTATGTATTGAGACCTAAAATTTCATCTAGAGAGGGCAAGGTTATAACTAGTGACTTAAAGGACAAGGTAGGTATATATGGGCTAGAAAAGCCATTGGATATACCAAATATATCTTGGCATTGAGCTCCTTGCAATCGATAAAATTATCCAAGTGGAGGAAATTGTGTCATTATTTGGGGAGGTTTTAGTCCCATCTTATGCATGAATTTGCAAACATTTTATAGAAAGAGGTGTGGACCTAATTGTGATTTCAGCTCATGACATTGAAGTCCCATCTTATGCATGAATTTGCAAACATTTTATAGAAAGAGGTGTGGACCTAATTGTGATTTTAGCTCATGACATTGAAGAATACAAGCCTAAGCTCACAATATCATATTAATCTCTAGACATAATTTTTCTAAATTATTGTATGTTGAATGATGGATGGAATGTAAGTAAAGAGGAGGCATCATGGATATTGATACCCTTACTTATGGAGATACATGTATAGAGGCCTTAATAGTCCATCCCTTAGTCTACGAGATTTGTAGGGAGAAAGGGAGTGTTTCTTAGCACAATGGTGCTGAATAATATGCTATCTTGATATATTTAATTAAGCCAAGAGGACTATTTCATTTCCTTTCTTGACTATGGCAACTTTAGACACGTGTATTGTTGTTTACTTTTATTATTCAAGTTGTTCGGTTTGCATTCAAGGAGGGTTCCAAGCATTGTGACATAGATTCTTATTGGTATTAGGTGTCAATATTGACTTGTCCTTGCTTTATTTGTTATTTTTATTTGTGAGGTAAGGAGTAGGGATTATTTGTGATATGCTATGTGGATCTAATGCCAAGAGTTGACCTAGGAATCGAGTGGGGTTCTTAAGGTGGATGCCTTTCTTGCTTCTCCTTTCTTAACGATGCTCATAAGTTGACCATGAGCATCATTTTAGCTAGCTTGACAGTCTTAAGTGGGCTGTGAGCATCATTTTAGCTAGCTTAATGGTCAATAGATGTTAGCCTTTCTCATGTAAGGTACCTAGTCTAGGTGGGATTTCCTAGCTAGTCCTTTATCATGATAAAGTCTTGTAGTGGATGAGGAGCTAGGTTTCAAGTGTGGCATATGGGCTTAAATCAATTGAGAGTCCCATCACAAGGGGAAAGAAAAAAAGGCTAGAAGATACTTATTATCTTGTGAAGCTTGATAGGTTCTTGAGTTTTGAGACAGTAGGCCCAAGGCTGATGCGATGTTCTCCTTAGGACAAGGCCTAGCCATGGTGTTTTAGAAAGAAATGAAGAAAATGGAAAATCTATATGTCACCTTGCAAGGTTTTGGTAGGTTCTTGGGTTTGAGAGGCCAATGCCAATCTCCTTGGGCATGGTAGAATAAGAAATGGTCAATGAGCCATCCCTACACACACACACACACACACACACACACACACACACACATAGGGAGAGAGAAAAATAAAGGATTATAGTGTTTTATTTTTTGATACTAGTGGGTCCTAAGTGATAAGAAGTTGGCTTGGGATTCCTCCTAGTGTTAATGTATCTTATATGGGGGGTAGGATAATTCCAAGGTGCCTATTCAAATAGCCTAGAATGTCCTCTAGATTGACTAAGGTTTGCTTGTATTCTCATAGGGTGCACTCTCATTTGGGGTCCTAGTTTTGATATTGGACCCATATTTGTGGGGTTGAGTGTTTGATTGATTTTGTCATTTCTAGTTGTATCTTTTCTTGTCAATGTACTTTCACACTTTGTTTTGTTTTGACAAGATTTGATCATGGATTCGCTAGTCTAGTCGCCCTATCCTGCTATCACCAATGAGGGATGGGTTTAAGAGAAAATTTCAAGCCATTTTGTGGGAATGAAATACAATGTTCATGAGAAAACTATTCTTGAGATTATTATTTCTATTATTTCATGCAATGAAAGAATAGAAAGAAATGAAATGATAAATCTTCAATATATATTCCTCTATGTCGAGTTTGCATATTGTGGATCTTTGTATTCTTTAGGTATATCAGAATTTGAATACACTTAGCAACCATGATGATCTTTCCCCATGTCATGAGTTTGTATGCACACACATTCTTACAGTTTGGTGACACCCCTCACTACTCATATGGTTGGGCACCATTCATGGCATGAGCCAAGGTGGGCTTGTACTTAGGAGGTTTCTGGCTTGCAAAGTTCTCAGAGTGATGAAAAGCCTAATGCCGAAGGGATTCCTATGCCATCACACCCTTATCGATCATGTTTGCTTCCTCCAACTTGGGGATCTCCATTGATTCCACTTGTTGCCTCTCAAACTAGAATAAAAGTAGCTGGACAATTCTTCTCCTTGGTTGTTTCGATTGTTGTTCCTTCTATTCCTCCTTTCCATCATCTGATGGTGCCTAAGGTGGATTTTTTGCATTTTAAAAGGATTGGAGTCCCATGATCTAGATTCCTTTATCGAAGATGGCTTACAATATTAATTTTCCCAATCAAAATCATCCAAACCATCAAGTGGTGGTGTTTGAATCATATATTTGGAAAAAGGCTATGGCATGTCTGGTAGAGGAGCAGGGGTGGCCTACATATATGGAAGAAAAGGAAAATTTAACCAAGAGATTTTAGTAGGATAGGATTGATACTTAGAATCTGAACTATTTGCAGAGTTTGAAGCAAGATTATTCCAATGCTTCAAATTGCATTGCCAAATTCATTGACTAGAGTTAGCACTTAGGTTAATAAGCCATCAAACATAATGCTTCATTTTGTGTATGCCTAAGGGTTACAACATGATCTCCATCATGCATTGGATACAAAGGAGCTGACGTCACATGATTTGAATCATGTCATTCAAGAAGCTCTATGGGCAAAGTTAGTGCTTTCTAAACATAAGAAAGGAAAGGGAAAGAAGTCAAGAAAGTTTGATATGACAAAGGTCATAGTTCAAATGATAGTGACTTGAATTCAAAATTGACTTTGAGGGAGATAGTAGTAGTGGTGAGGACTCTAGGTCCAAGAACTCCTTCTTCTTGGACTTCTTGGACCCAAGAAGTCCAAGAAGAAGGACAAGGGCCACAAATCCTTAGAGGGTGCTCAAAAATCTACCATAATGATACTTTGGTGTACCAAGTGCGCCAATTGTGGCCTCAATCAATGATGGTGTGGAATCTATAAAATTTCTACCCACACTGCCAAGGTTTGTTGGTACAATTCACATAGTCCGATGGTGTACGAGGGGAGATGACAAGGCAGGGAGGTAACTCACATGCCAATTAGAGTGCTCTAGGACCATCAATAATGTAGGCATCAGTAGTCACCTATACTTTGCAAGGTTATCCATCATCGGCATGGGCTAAGGAGGTTGCAAATGGGGTCAAGGTGGTCATGCTAGTATTCCTTGCCCTCTTGGAGAGAATTTTTTTTCTACATGCAAGAAGGGAACTAGAGGGTGGATTATCCCCTAATGCCTAGTCCTATGCTACTAAAAAACTTAAAGAATATGATAAAGGCTTCATACATTCTATGAGCAGTGTGGAAATTGAAGAGATTTCAGAGCCAACGGTACATGTGGTGACCTACTCCAATAAAAATCTTAAAGTGGAATCTGACAAACCTACAAGTTCACATTGGGTAGAACATGAAGTGATCCATCATTAGGTGGCAAGATAGTCCACAAGAGAGTTGATAGTGATGCAAGATATAGTCCACAAGAGAGTTGATAGTGATGTAAGATATGCAGTCCATTCTTATTTCATCAGTTGCACAATAGCCACTTGATTAGGGAGATTCAACAATAAAAAATTTGGCAACCCCGCCATTCGAATCTAATCCAATGCAATTCATGGTAGGCTTAGGGTGTCTATCATTCTCAATAACTAATTCTTTGGGTCCTTTGTTAGAATTGGTTCTAGCATTTAAGGATGATATCTTAAGAATGATTGAATTGCACCATCTTGTATAGCCAATGCAAGAGGTTGTGGTTATGACAATAGAGGTGATCTTAGAAGAAATTTAGAAGTTATAGCAAAAGCTTGTTTTCATTAATGATGTCCTCTTAGATAGTGGATCATGAGTCAATATCATTATGGTGGTGACATGAAAAGCTTTTAGGTTGATGGAAAAGGAACTAGTCCCATTTCTAATCTTCATAGCTAATCAATAATGGTTGTGGCCACCACTGGGGATTCTCCTCTCTATTGAGAAAGAAGTGTCTGGTATCTCCTTCTTGATTTCTTTAGTGGTTCTCAACATGGATCATGCAGGAGAAGATTACCGCTTCTTGCTAGGAAGGCCTTGGTTGTTGTAATCTAGGATCAATCATAACTAGGATCAAGATAAATTGACCATCATCCATGGTCATCACAATGTTTTTTTCTCATTGAATAAGATTCCTTCCCCACCAGCAATATTTAGGCCAGTATAGCTGAGATAGTCAATATGGTGGAGAGATTGGATGAGAATGAGGAAGCCACTTTCTTGGCAACTAACACCAATCTAGAACAATTTGTTGGGTGGATATTCTGCAAAAAAATCAATAATATCTTGTTTGCCATTGTTGGCTACTCTCCTTCTAGAGGATGTTCCAAAGATGGAAGAGATGGCATTAGGGTAAGAACTAGTGGAATTATTTGGCCTGGATTCAAGAGAAGATGATATTAAAGCTGTAGAAATTGTGAATTTTGATGTGGAAAAAGTGCTATGGCAAGAGAGGGAGTTTAAGTCTAGTTGCTAGTAGAAGGTGAGAAGAGTCACTAAAGTCTATCTAGGTCCAAATAATATTGGAGTTGATACAGTCTCTCTAGTTGCTAGTAGAAGGTGAGAAGAGTCACTAAAGATGGAGTTGATACAGTCTATCTAGGTCCAAATAATATTGAATTTCTGTGATCAACCGATATCTTTGTGAAAGGAATTGATAGATATCTTTGCTTGGGATTACTATGATATAAAAGGCTTAGATCCTTATTTTTACCAACATTGGATTCCACTTAAACCAACCATAGTTCTGATTATGAATCTGCATATGACAAAGCTAGAAAAACCATTCTAAGCCATGTTCCTTTGCCTTATCTAGATAATGTTTTGAATGAAGTACTTGCCACACTAAATATATTCCATCTTGGATGGTTTTAGTGGATACAATTGGGTTTGACTTACTTAGAATATCAGCCCAAGACAAATTTTATTACGACCCAGAATTGTTTGTTTGCACAGTCATTTGACTTAAACTCAAGAACACTCTAGCATATTTTCACTAAGACATGTAGAAAACCTTTGGGCTGTACCTAACAGATTTTATGAAGGTATTCTTTGATGACTTCAATGTGCTCGAGACTATGTACCTACATCTTCACTATCTACTACAGTTCTATCTTACTCAATATCAGGAGGCTAGCCTCAACCTTAACCTAATGAAGAGTGTGTTCATTGTGCAAAGAGGTATGCTTTTGAAACATGTTATCCTAGGGGATATAATTGTTGTTGACCAATAGAAGCTAACCGAGGTAATGTTGGCAAAACTCCCAAACTCTCCATTGAATATTTTTTAAAGAAAGACAATTTCTCATAACCAAGAAATATAAGAAATACTCAAGAAAATATGAAATAGTCATGATCAATGCAATCATAACTAATGTTCAACTTTCATATGAATGAATTACATTGATGGAAATTGTGGTTGGCCAGTGGGAAATCACCGTTACAATAATGGAGCAAGGTACTCACCCCTTAGCTATGGTGGGAGTTCAAAACAAGGAAGCCTCAAGATAATATTTAATTAATTGGTAAAAAGATAACAAACATTTTTATGTCTTAGCCTTTTATACTCTTTCCTAAACCTTTGCCTCATTACAAGCCTACTCAACCTGATATGAAATTTTACAATAGAATATACAAAAGAACTTTAGATAGATCAATGCTAAGAATGAAGACAATAATCTAAAGAAGGTTCCCTGTCAAGAAAAAATTACAAATAAGTAAAATAAGTGCAGAGACTACTATAATTGTCCAGTAGGATAGTCAAAAGAAAAAATGCTACTACTTAGGATATCCATCGCCAAATCTAGCAAATGATATGCCATGAGAAAATAGACACCATATAGAAGCTTCTCCATCCATAAATATGAATTTTTGACCAAGCTAGGGCAATTTAATTTGTGACAAAAGTTTAATACATCAAGCCATCCTATTAAAAAAATCATTGTTCTTCATATAAGAGCCAAGGAAAGGACTAAAGATATGAGGATGACTACCAAGTGGACTTTTGAAGAGGTAAACCTTGGCATTTAATAAGATATTCTAACAATGCTCAATTTCTCAAAACTTTCTCTTACTTTTTAATGACTTTTTTTTGGCTCATAGATGATGAGACCATATTCATCTATGGGAGGCAATTCTTCCAAAACTTGAATAGCTAGACCCATATACTTCTTTAGTTGGGAAACATAGAACTTATCATAAATGCCCATTGAAGAAGGAAACTCAAGCCTATAGGCAAGCTCTTCAAACCTGTTGAGGATTTGAGGACCATAAAACCGATGAGCTAGCTTGTTATTGCTGCCTTTTAAGGGTTCATACCTAGGCTTAGGTACCTTGAGAAAAGCCCAATCACCTTCTTCAAATTCTAGTGATCTTCTTTTCTAGTCTACATAAGCCTTCATGAAATCTTGAGCTTTGTAAATATTTTCCTTGCATTAACTCATCAAACCTTCCATCTTCTCAAGTTCAATATTAGCTTGTGGATTCACTCTATCTTTGAAAAGAGTGGAAGGTATTTGCAACTTACCTATAGAGTGCTTCAAATGGCAACATGCAAATGCTCATGTGATGAGTGGTATTATAGAAAAATTCATCTAAGTGTAACCATTGGTCCCAAGAAGCTTCAATATCATGGGAAAAGTAACAAAGATGGATTTCTAACCACTTATTGGCATGCTCTATTTGCCCATCCACTTGGGGATGATATGTTATGCTATGAGTCAATTTGGTGCCTATAAAAGAGAATAGACTCTACCAAAATTTTTCCATATATTTAGTATGATGATCAGATACAAACTTTAATGGCATCCGATGAAGTTTGAATGCACTCTTCATGAATTTATTTGTTTGGTAGAAAATTGGATCTTGGTTGGGATGAAATGGGCTGATTTTGTATCTATTCCATCCATGCTTCATTGTAGGTTATCCCATCCTTTGTACCATAATAGTCCATTACGTCTCTTCACCTCTTCTATGTTATTAAAGTGCTCTCATTATAGTGGTTGCATTTTCGTCAAGCAAATACTCTTCTCGTATGTCATGGATCCAATATTTATATAGAGTAGAGATCAAAGAAAGTGAACATGTTCAAATTCTTAGTAAAGCATTCTCCACAACATTATCTTTATTCCCCATGTAAGATATTGCTCTTAACCTTGAAATGGCTGCCATAGATGTACATTGTTTCTTCTTTGGGTCCACTCTAACCTCACTATAGTTGACTATGTGGCGCAAATATTCTAGCTCATCCTCTATAAAAGAACACTTTGATTCCTTTTCAAAGATTTTGTGCTTTCTTAATATGTCAAAGACCTCCTGCTATAACATGCCTTAAATATTCTTCCTTATATTTGCTATATATGAGAATGTCATCAAGGAAAACAAGGACCATTTTGAACAAGAATGGTTGCAAAATGTTATTCATAAGAAAAGTGATTGAAGTGTTTGATAGTCTAAAATGCATCACCAATAATTGATATAATCCCATTTTAGTCCTAAATGTAGTCTTGTATTCATCTCCCTCTTTAATGTAGATTTGATGGTATCCTAAACATAGATCTATCTTGGTGAAAACCATTACATCCTTTAGTTCATCCAAGAGATCATTGATACAAGGAATGTGATATCTATTTTTTATGGTGGAGTTGATTAACTTCCTATAATCAATGCACATACATAATGTCCCATCCTTCATCTTCACTAGTAGCACTAGAGAAGAAGAAGGTGACGAACTTAGGTGGATCAATGCCATCTGCAAAAACTCTTGACTTGTTGTGCTCCTCACACTATGCTTGGTAATAGGGACCAAGTTAATAAGATGATCAACCTTTCTCTTAGGTGGTAATGAAGATGGGGATTGAAATGAGTCTTTGTATTGTTCTAACAACTTGCTCAATGTTAAATTCTTCTTCTTTGAAGTGGCTATGGAATAATATTTGTCATTTTTAGAAATAAGAAGAGTGAATACACAAGACTTAGAATTGATCTCTCTTTAACTACTTCATAGGAATGAGCTCCATTTTGCTTATGATCCACCCTATGCAAAGTAACTTGTTGTCCATCCCAAGAAAATTCCATTTGCATTAAATTCAAACCCATGGTGAACCTTCCAATTTTTTTTCAACCAATCACAACCAAGGACTATATTAATGGATCCCATCTCTAAAGCTACAAGTTAAACTTGAATGGTACATGATAGTGATAACTTGATAGGAATGCATGGACACACTTCATGACTAGCTTCAATTTCTTGATTGGTGACTTATACCTTTAATGGTGCCTCTATATCCTTAGGTAGTAGCATCAACCCATCCAAATATTTTGTATTCACAAAACTGTGTGATGCTACTCGTATCCACAAGAATGTATGCAACTCTATCATTCAAATCCCTTTGATTCAAAGCATTTTTTAAGCTCTATGACTCATCCATGCATCATGAGAGATAGTGCATAGAAGAACCACGCAGATCAAAAGGAAACCCATCCATAGGATCATAAAGGTCCTCATTTGCAACTTTTTCATCTTCATGTGGCTCCTCTAATGTAGACATAGATGTCATTTGAAACAACTCACTCTTATGTGCTTCTTCATTTGATCCATCTTCTATGATCATGCTAATTTTAGCACTCTTTGATTTTCACTTAGCCTTATGGTTAGGGGTCCACTTCTCCCAACACTTGAAACATAAGACTTTGGTGTACATCTCTTTCAGTTTATCATTAGATACATGATTCCCTTGTGTATTATTAGCTGTAGATTTTTATTTTGGTATTAGAACTGAAAATCATTCCTTGCTTTGCACCATAAACTATAAGAAATGTTGGAACTTTGATATAAGAGTTTTGGAACCTTCCTTCTTGTCTAAATAGCTTTCTTTGCTGGCTAAATTGCTATCCCAACCTTGAAGACTAATATATCTTTCAACTAGTTGAATTGCTTCATATATATTCTTGGGTTGCATGGCACTGACCTCCAAAGAAAGATGTAAATCAATAGTGCATTGACTTCTTGTTTGACATTAGCAAAGTACTCTATAGGCTTTGGTAGTTGCTTCATTCTCTTCAATTCCATTAGCCTTTTTCCATGATTGATTGCATCCTCCTCACTAGAACAATGTTTTATTTGTCTTTCATCCCAGCCTCATTCAGGAAGATGTCACTACCCCTCATTTCCTTAGAATGTGTTGTTGTTGGGGTTGTAAACCAATATCGTAAACTAGAGCCTACTTCAAATCTCCAAAAGTAGCATAGGTGGCACATGAGCTGATAGTTCCAACTGCACAAAGATTCAAGCCAGATCTCCTATTGGTGTTTGTTGGATATGACAATCATGTTCTAGAGACTCCCTTCAAGTTTGCAATATACAACAAGGACATACTACCGTTTGCCTGCTAACTGAGAGCGGAATTTTGGTGCTGAGAAGTGCTTAAAAATAGCTAAAAATTACAAATATCAAGGGAAAAATATTCAATGTCGAAGGCGGCGGCTCGATCTAGGACAATTTTAAGCATCAAAGTGCTCTAAGGACGCCCGTACAACACTTCCCAAATTTTAGTAAATTTTTTGTGCGCCAGTACGAGTCATAGAAATTGGCAACCAGTGCGGGACCTCAAGACGAGCTCATAGAAATTTTGGGACTGTAAAACGGACGCCGGAAACTAGAGTTAGGCTAAAAATTGGCCGGTCAAGGGAGAAATGAAAGGGTGCCGCCCTTTGGGCCCCAAATTCAACGCGAACGGGGGGGGGGAGCAAGGCGACGTGGAGAGGTGGAGAGCCTTAGGGCACTGAAATACACCCATACCATCTAAAGCCAGGGCTGAAATCCCTATTCTCTCCACTCCGTATCGCCTCCTCTCGCACGCAGAATGGTGGACTGTAGAGAGAGAGAGAGAGAAAATCAGTATTGTTGAGAATCAGCAATCACACTCAAACAGCCTCTTTGTATGGAGTCTCAGGGTCAAGGATATGCAGGCTAACTTATCCCATATGCACAATGGTGCCTACTGCAATTTCCTACTTTCCTATAAAGCATTGTACTTGCTTCCTTTCTTAATGCAATGATAGTACTCTTTTCATTTCAGTAAAGTGTCAATGTCATTGTCCACATACACAAGATTGTGTTTATGAGTCCAAGTCTCAATCATGGAACCTAATTCACTTGTGTAACAAACAGTGTCCTTTCCATCATGAGTCTACACTTCTTTTTCCATCCTCCATAGCTTCCGTTTTTGCCATGCTCTAGATCCCGCATTTCTCACATGGTATCAGAGCCCAGTTGGGCATGGAATTGCTTGTCTAGCCTCTCTTGATTCCTTTCAACCTCAGTCTAGCTCAATGTCAGCTCATGACTTCATCTCCCAACTCTACTCTCACTGAAGCTTCCATGGCAGCCATAGCCAGCAACACCCTGTCAGATTGAGCTGCTTATATCTCACTCCATAGGTCAAATCTCTTGGAGCTTCCTTCTGGAAAAGTATTCCCCAACTCACAAAGCTTCCCTGTATCACATCAATCCAGGACATTGGACCATCTGGAGCTCAGCATTGTGAAAATCCTCAATCTCTGCTCTGTGTCTGCCATAGCCAGTCAAATAAAAACCCGCAAAAGACGGTAATATACTTTTCATAAAGAAAAATGGTGTTTTTATGCAATTTGCTTCATGGAAATTTGTTCCTATGGGCTGATATTTAAATACAATGATGTTTGTGATGGTTACTATCAGTTTATCATTAAAAAATTAGAAATTCATTTGTTGTATGGCTGGAAATAGTGAAATAAAACACGAAAATACACGAAATATGGGAAAATTGGGGGTTTTTTAGATATAAATAGCAAAATATAACAAGACACACCAACTAAATTTGTGTTTTTACTGCAAATGAACCTAATGGCCACAGCCCACAACTCATTTTGAATTTACAATTATTTAATATTGCAAAAAATACAAGAAAAATAGGAAAAATGAAAAAAAATAAGGGAAAAATGGATTTTGAGTGCCGAAAATTAAGGAAAAATAAGAACCATGTTTGTGGATGTATGGGGGGTCTGAAGTATGAGGTTTAGCCTCAGTTCAGCCCTACCTTTATGTTTTAGTGAGTTTTTATGGCTTTTCATACAATAAAAAACATGGAAAGGAACCCTAAACCTATGCACCATGCACAACCTAAACGGGTGAGGGGGTAGAGTGTATAAAAAGTGTTTAAATGTTGAATGAAATGATGAAAAGCTTGCTGGTTTTTTTAATGCATACCATTTAGGTTGATCAATAATTAAGAATTAAGAACCTAGTAGCACGAGGGTTTCTCGGTGCTAGGTTCATGCAACGCCGCATACGAGCGATAGTCGAAATCATTAAAAGAAATGTTTTCCACATGTGCACCAATGCTGATTTTCTTAATTGCTTGAGCACATGGACATTCACAATTTGCATGAATCATAAAGAAATTTAAAAGGTATCAGACAATACCTCCTGGATGCATGGCAATTGCTTTTTAGAGGAACATGACCAACGTTAAGTGAGACAGGTTATCCAAGCTGTAGGCTAGGCATTGGGTATAAGGGGAAAGAAAGTGAGGTATGGTACATTCTTGGATACGATCAATTGGTACCTTGAGTGGAAATGTGTGCGATGTTGTGTTATATATGTTTAGCGACGCATCGAGGGGCCAATCTCCAAGGTGTAGGAGAGTCGCAGTGAGGTAGCGGTAGTCAGTCGTGGGAGGACCTCCTATGTTTGTGCTTCCGCTATTTGCCAATGTGCTGGGACTCCCTCTGAGGAGTGTTAATTGGGTTAGAGTTGGACTACGAGACGTGATACAAATGCAAGATTTTTAGGAAGATGATGTATGTGTCATCCAGGCTCCTGGCCGTGAGGCCATGGGGTTGTTGAGCACATGATAGAGGTCCGGCTAGTGCATGAGCCAGTGCCGGCCCGTTTTAGGTCCCATCACAAACATTAGAGAGCTAGCCTCTAAGCTCTATGGAGGCCGTTGTTTCTTCTTTTTGGAGGGAGGCTATAGTCTTAAGTCACTTTCTAATTCAATATCAAAATTCTTTCATGCTTTTCTGGGTGAGCATGGCCTATAGTCTTAACCTATAGTCAGTTGCCCTTCTCAATAACTATACATCATACTCTTTGCCAAAGACAATCTATTGCCTCATACCTCTAGCAAGTCTTTAATTGCCTCTCCCATTGCAATGTCAACTACTCTTGTACTTCCCTCATCTTTGTCTATGTCAACTATGGGAATGCCTCCCATCACCTCTATCTCTACCAAAAGATATAGTGTGATTGTATCTCGCCTAATAACTATACATTTGGAGCCCCAAGAAAACACTAAGAAAAATAGGGAATCTGTTGCAAGAAAAGCTATATTGTCACAACAAGCATGTTCTTCATATTTTAATCAACCACAAGAAGAAAAAAACAACACCAATTTTCACAAATCCTCATGCAACATCATGTAACACTATATTAGAAAATTTGGGAATTTCCATGCACTTTGGGAACCCCAATATCTTTCTTATTTGACCACATGGTCAAATTTTGTTGTCTTGCTTAAAGGTGGAGTCTACCCTAAATATTATATAAGCTACCTTCGCAAATTCTACTTTTAAATATGGATCAAGATTTAGCCACGTGGTCAAATATTTATCACTTATTTGAAAATAAGACTTGAAAATTTCCCAAATTCTCTGATATGGTGTTATATAGCGATTCTCCCACAGATTTATCACAATAAATCTTTAGCACATTCTTCATATTCTTCATAGAAACCATAAAAGAACTACATTGATACAAAAGAAATATCAACTTTGAATGGAATTCATCACATAGGATTCATCTTTCATCATCTTCATAGTCTCTCTCATGTACATACAATGTTTCTCATAGAAAATTGACTCTCTCCTGCACTCTATCTCTCTTACATATGCTGATCTCTCTCAATAGTACATTGGAATTATAATGAGTAATATTCAATATTCCTCTATTGGTCGTAGATGCCTCTCCCAAGAGGTATGCCTGATATGAAGAGTCACCAGAGCCACTACAGTGTGTCCCTTGAGAGCTCACTATTGTTACTATCACTATAATCTTCACTTCAAGTCTTATTCAGCTAATTCTTTTTCTTCTTCGAGCTATTTTGAGCTTGTATTATTCCTCCTCCAAGATTACAAAACAATCCGCACGTTAAATATTCATCCATCAGTACATATATAGAAGCAAATAGAGGCTTATAGAACAAAGACAGAGGCTCAATAGAACACTATAGAGGATCATAAAAACCATACAACTCCAAACAAAATCACTTCAAACCATTCAAAATCATTCAACATTCTATCGATCATTCCTAATAAAAAGACATATTCACAATCCCAACCTCACAAGTAGAAAGAAAATAGATCACAACAAAGGCAAAATAGATCCTATCAGAACCAAATAAACACATTACAAAACCATTACAACATCATATCTCAACCAAAAACCATCATGATCTTCTCAAACATACTCAACCCATCCCAACACATTCCAAAAAACTTCAAAATCAACAAAAATCAATCAATAAACCCTCAAAATCAACCATTCAACTCACGAAAATAACATAAATCAACCCAAAAAACAAGCCATTTCAACCCTCAGCATATCCCCACATTTAATCAAGGAGCATCCTCATCCATGACCTTTAAATAAGGAAAAATAATAAGCCCAAAAACTAGCTCAAAAAGTGATTTCTCGAACATTGATCAATTAGCATCCACAAACCAACCTCAATCCCATCAATCTTCAAAATAACCTAGATCTAGTAAACAAATTGACGAAAGAAAAACACCTTAGAGCATAAACCAATTCTTAATTTTCAAAAGAAATTAGTAAATGATATAAAAGGCTCTTCCACTCCTTTGCAAGTCTTCAAAACTTGATTCATATCCATAAATCAAACTCTTCAAATCCATCTCACTTGCTTGAACCATAGCTTCAAATATACACAAACCAAACACACTAACACACTAACACACATATAACACAAACAAATATGAATGACACCTGAACAAAAGAGAATGAAAAAGAGAGATCTCATTAAAAGATAAATCCACCAAGTCACACATCCATAAAGAAATCATAAATGAAGATGTTCTCTTTTAAAGGCCTGATGATATCAAAACCTATCCATAGAAAGAGTTTCATCTACAAATATCTTGGGAGGATTTTGAAAGAATTGCAAACAACACATCCTCTCCACAAGGACAAGATATCTACTCGAAAGACAAAGGGCATGAAAGTACAAGATATCTAATTGATGGGGATCAATATCCACATTTGGATTCAAACACAACTTTGGAACTTACTTCTCATAATTATGAGAGTTTCAATGTATTTACACTAGGTACCAAGTAAAAGGAGCTATCAATCTAACTAAACGATTAGTAGATTGATGATAGATTTGGGAAAATTGCAAATAATTCTGATAAGCTTGGATAGGAGTATGCAAATCTCCTAGAATTACATGCTAATTAATATGAGGCCCTGTCAATGAATTAGTCTAGCGCCACCCTCTTTGTCTTTGTATCTATAGATCAAAACCAGAATGACTACTAATCAATTAAGGGGGGCTAGGAATAAAAGAGGTAGATGGAGGAGGTGGAACAAGGACCAAGGGATGAAGTGATGGATAGGCAAAATCATAAAAGGAAGAAAGAGCTAAGGATGGGGATTTGGATAATTTTCCTAAATCAGATAAGAAAGGGATTAGAAAATAGGTTGGAAAAGTGGAAAGGAGTGTAATAGATAGTATAGAAAACGAGGAGTAGGAGAGAAAACATGGTCCACAATAAATGTCCACAATAAATGGACAATGAGTAAAAATAGGAATTTGAGGATCACCTTGGGGTTGAAAAAGAAGAGGGAAAATGACATGAGGAGTTGTTTTGAGTATGGATAGATAAGAATCCAATCTATGGGACATCTATTGATCATAAGTAGGGGAAGGCAGTGGCGGACCTAGAACAAAGCAGCGATTATAAGCTGCAAAGAAGGAGGTATCAAAAGGAAATTGATTGGAAATATGGGCTAAAAGATCCTCCCTCAGTTGGTTAGTAGTTTGTAATTAGGCATGAGCTTTCAACTATCTCTAATTCCTAATTTAGTACTATAGAATCAATCATGGAATGCCAAGACACCTCAAGATTGACATCCACTTTAGAAGGATAGGATTGAAAAATCTCATCCATCTGCAACTCCAAGTGTCTAACATAGAGAACAACTTGCCACATCATATCCCCCACATACCAAGACATGTCCTCATCATCAAGAATTAGAAGATCACCTCTAAGGTACATATAATAAAATCAACATTGTGTTTGGTATGACTAAATCCAAAAAAACCATTCTTGCAAATTTTGCTAAAAGATTTGAAGACCAAGCACCACCTCATCCATCCTCTAGAGGAGAAAAATCCATACTAGATAGCTTCATGTAAAAAGCTAGCTTATGTTGGATAATAATGTACAAAGAAAGAATGATATGGTGAAATATATTCCAAAAATTACTCAAAATAAGACCATAGAAGATCCATTCTAGACTAAAGTCTTTCCACTTTAGCTTGGAACAACAAACATAAAGTAGCTTGACATTGAAGAGCAGCCAAGTCCATGGTTGACAAAGATGGTATTGATGGTACACTAGGACTTGAAGGAATGGATCATAGTTGAGTCAACTATTCATTTAATTCCTCAATCTTGGTGTTCTAATTCTCAATGGTACAATTGGCTAATTGTAATTCCACTATTTGGGCAACAATTAAAGCTTTGAGCTCTTAGGTTTCTTGAAAAAGATGGTCCTTATTCTCAGTGGTAGTAGCTACTTGAGCCTTTTCTTTAGTCGATTAAGCTTGCAAAGTGGAGATTTTTGCTTTTTGGGATTCTATCAATTTAGTCTATGACTCCAGCTGCTTGAAAAGGTAAAAAAGAACTTCCTTAGATGAGACAAGCTTAGTGGTAACTTTATGCAACTCCTCCTTGGAGTGTTGTATCTCTTCGTGAAAAGAAGAACATAGCTATTGAACACAAGTTGTAATTGAGATGTCTATAGAACTCTGAATATCCTTACAGAGAAAAGGTATAGTGTCTCCTAAAACTAGGCAATATAGAGAAGGAATTGGGATGTTCAAACTACAATCTCTGTGTGCCCTGAATAAATTTGGAGTTGTGAGGCATGGAGGAAGGGTACTACTCGATATAGAAAGGATTGGCATTGGAGGAACAAATGCAAGAATTTTTTCTGCTACTTGCTTTAAGCACTTCCTCTGAACAACCACAAGAGGAGGGGAGTCATAATCTTTAGGAATAGGCTCAGAATCCTCAACACAAGGAGGGGGAACCACCTGAGGGTTATCAAGAGGTGGTGGAATTTCTTTGGTAGGGAGCCTTAGCTCATTGTTGTTCTTCTTCCATTATTCTTCCATCATACTAACTGAAAGAGACTTACACACATAGGTATGACTAACCAAGGCTAACTGTGGTTAAGTCACTGACTACACCAACTTATTGAATGCCACACACGTGTACAACTGTATTGGTCTGACACATAACGATAGATTGACTGAAGAGTAATGTGAGCTTGATATTCTAACAAAAGGAGTATGCAAATTTATTTCAGATGCCTACAACCCTTTTCCATAAGAGATAAGTGGAGCACCCACTCAATCTAGAGCCCCATTCTAAGCTAGTGAATAAGCCATCTTATAGACTCTCCAAGTGTGAATGCGAAGAAGTTTCAAACAAAGTCAAAGAGTTACTTCAAATGGGGTTTATTGAACCAAGTTTCTCACCTTATGCATCTCTAGTCCTGCTAGTCAAGAAGAAAGATGGCTCTTTCCGCATGTGCATTGGCTATAAGGACTTGAATAAGATCATAGTCAAGAACCAGTATCCTATCCCACAAATTGATCACTTGTTGGATGATTTGAAAGGCACATGGTATTTTACTAAGATTGATCTGCACTCAGGATATCATTAGATATGTATGCAGGAGAGTAATGAGGTCAAAACAACTTTTAGAACTAAATCATGGGCTTTATCATTTTCTAGTGATGCCTTTTGAATTAACTAATATTCTTGCCACATTCTAGAGCCTTATGAATAAAATCTCACACCCCTTCCTTTCCAAGTTTGTGCTCGTATTCTTTGATGACATTATCATTTACAACAAATCACAAGAGGCGCACTTGAAACATGTTAGAAGGGTGTTTGATGTCTTAAGAGAGCATAGGATATTTGCTAAGGAAAGTAAGTGCATCTTCATGTAGACATTAGTGGGATACTTGGGGCACATTGTTAGTAAAAATGGCATATAGGCTGACCCCAAAAAGGTGTAATGTCTTAAGGATTGGCCCATACCATCTAGCACTACCTCATTACATGGTTTCCTTGGTCTCTCTTCATTTTATAGATGTTTTATTAAGCATTATGCTACCATTGTAGCCCCTTTGATAGTTTGATTAAAGAAGAAATCATTCTTTTGGGATACTATTACTAATCCCAGTTTTAAGTAGTTGAAGAAAACACTTACTTTAGCCCCCATCCTTGTATACCATGATTTCTCAAAAGATTTACCATTCAATATGATGCTAGTGGTTGAGGTATTGGTGCTATCTTGTTACAAGAGCATGGTGTGATTGCTATGTTTATGACTAAGAGATATTAGTCCTTCTTCATGCTATTAAGAAATGGTACCATTATCTATATGGCAGCCCATTTAGATTGAAGAGTGACCATCAAGTTCTCTAATACTTCTTGACTTAGTCTACTTTGACTCCTAAGTAGAGGAAACGGATGGCAACTTTGCCAAATTATGATTTTGATATCTCTCACAATAGGGGCAAAGACAATGTAGTGGCAGATTTACTATTATGGATGTGGGCATGCAAAGTGTCTTCCATATCAAAGTTGCATAGTGATTGGATTGAGGAGCTTCAAGAGGCCTATTTGCTGTGAGTCTAAGAACTTCAACCACAAATTTCAAAAAATTACAACATGGGATAATGGATGAAAACTCCCAATATCAACTAAAAAATGGCCTCACATGATCATGTCTTGGAAATATTGCCATTCCCTACACTTCTCCCTTTACACGAAAGATCGTGGAAGAGATGCATTCTTGCTCCATGGCTAGTCATTTGGGTGTTTTCAAAATATATGATAGGATTGCAAAGAGCTTTCACTGAAATGGCCTATGGAGGGATGTTAAGGATTTTATGGCTAGTTTTGTTCCATGCCAATAGAATAAGTACATCATGCTTAGACTTGCTGGTCTCTTGTAGCCCCTCCTATTTCTAAAGGAAAATGGACACATATCACTATGGGCTTCATTACTAGACTCTGCCCATCACCAAGAAAAGATGGAATGGTATATGTGGTAGTCGACTACCTCACTAAGATTGCCCACTTTATTCCAACTAAAACTCAGTATACCACATCCTAGGTGGCCATTTAATTTATAGAGAATGTGTATAAATTGCATGGATTACCGCACATCATAATGCATGATAGGGATGCCAAGTTTATGAGCAAATTTTGGCAAATGGTTTTCACATCTATGAATACCGATCTTGCTCCATCCATGACATATCATCCAAAAAGTGATGGTTAGTAGGACAAAAGGGTAAATAAATGGCTTGAGACCTACCTAAGGTACTTTTTCTATGATGTACAACACAATTGGGATATATGGCACCACTAGGCTGAACTTACATATAACAACTCCACCCACTCTAGCATTCAGGTTTCTCCTTTTGAGGCACTAGGTTCCCTTCCCTACAATCCTATTCAATAATGAGATCAACCCAAAATTAAAGAGAAGTTAGAGCATATGCATGCCCTACATCAATAAGGCAAAGTGAATCTTCAAAAGGCACAAGATCACATGAAGTTTTATGCTAATGAGAAAAGAAGACACTTGGAATTCCAAGAGGGAGAGTTGGTTCTATTGAAAGTGCCTAATTTCCTTACTCCACTCTCAAGGAGGGTAGCGTAACAAGTTGGCCCATTATTTATATCGTCCCTATGAGATCCTAAAGAAATTTGGTGACTTGGCTTACTAGTTAGAGCTTTCCCCCACCACCAAGATTCACAATGTGTTTCATGTCATTCAGTTGAAGCCCTTCATTGGCACCTTAGTGGACTACGTGAAAGAGCTACCTCCCATAGATGCAGAATGCATCATTTAGTATATCCCTAAGGCAATAATTGGGCACCAATATAAACAATTGAGATCTCTATCTATTAAGAAATAGCTTATTAAATGGCAAGGCCTACCCTTAGAAGAAGCTTCTTGGTGCCCAACCACTATCATGGAAGAGTTTCCTCACCTCTGAGAGGTCCAACGGTTTAGAGGGATATGCCTCGTTTTTACCCCACACTCCTATAGATTGCACATTGTTTTAGAATAATTTTTTACATGCATTAATTATAGCCATGCATTTTATACATGCAATAAATGTACTTGCTATAAGATGTGTTTTGATATGCAGCATGTCCCATTTGCAGTAGGCCATCAAAATTTATGACAAATTTACCTTAGCAGACATGTGGTGGATAACATGTTATCCATAGTCTTCATGCCCTCAGTTAAAGTGCATTGGTGGTAGCGTTCCTTTCAACCATACCCACGGCATATGCATATCAGTTATACCTTACCCAATGTCCCAATTCTACTTGGATACATATCCCTACCCTATCCAAACTTCTAATCGTAATGTTGATCAAAGTAGTACTTTGCAACCCCACCACTAGCCACTCTAACAAGTCCCTCCAATTATCTTTTGTTTTTTAGGGTAAAAATTTTCAAGGTTGAGATGGAATATAATGAGCAAGGTGCAAAGGAACTAGGGGTTAGATACCTAGTCAAACTAACTAGGGTATAATAGGTGTAAAAGACCTAGTTCAAGGCATCCACATAGACCTAGTTTAGGCATCTGCGTATAATCAAGAATTGACTCTTCACCTTCTCCTTTAGGTTTGATGGCTTCATTCCTCTTTCTCTCTCCTTTTCTAGTCTTTCTCTCTCTTTATTTTCTTTTATTTCTCCCTCTTCTACTCATTCTCCCCTCTCCTCTTAACCTCATTCATTACAAGTGGTATCTAGGCATTAGGCTTTGGTCCTTTCTCCCTTTCCTTTTTCTCAATCTAGATTTCTTTTCAAATCTAAAAAACCTAGTCACTCAAGCAACATGTACATGTATAGCAAGGAGGACTATAATTAGTGGTAGCTTTCTTGAAGGTAAGAAAGAGCTATGGCTAGAGCTTTCGACACATTTGGAGATAATGTGGTTAATTTAGTGAGTCATCGATATTTCCTATATAACTTTTAGGGGTTTCAAGACAAAGTTGGAGACTTAGGAGTTAGAGAAGGTTAAAACTCCATTTACTTTTTACTCTTGACCTTCTCTCTCTTCCTTTGTAAGCTACCATGACTATCATGAGTGAGAAATCCCAAGATCTTGTTCCCCCCTCCTCCAGGATATTAGCCACCACCACCACCATTTGAACTTGATCCTAGTAGACTAGTATCTTGGTGATGAGGATTTTTATCATGTTTTGGCCTTTCTTCCCTAACATTTGAGTTCCCCCTTCCTATAAACCCTAGCTCATTTCTGTACCTTATTTGTTCAGCCACCATTAAAGTTCAATCCAAGCTCTCAAATTACCCCATAACCTCTAAAATCTTAGTCCTTGAGAAGAGCTTCTTCAGCCATTCTTAGCAACATTAACTTGGATTGAAGACATGCATCTCAACATACAAAGGTTTTTCATGGGCAACCATGAATGATCCACTTGAAGCTCTCAACTCTTGAAGAGTAAGCTCAAGAGACCCCACCATCAAAGCAAGCATCAAACTCTTGAAGATTTTACCCATTGAAGATGTTTTTCTTCCTTAGGTTGAATTAATGGAGGATTGGGCCCATTGCTAGATCATGCTTAATTCATCTACTTTAAGCACTAAAGAAGTTTGTTAATTAAATCTTAATCTCTCAATTTAATCCAATTTCTAAGCTAAATCCTCTTGTTTAAAGATTTAAGAGTGCATATTGCCTTGTAAGTAGATTCCTTCATTGAATGCATGTTGCTACATTGAATCAATAGCTTTGCTTGCTAAGGTCAACTAGCATGTTACTTAAGTGTTAAGGTCAACTAGCATGAGATGCATGTGGAAAAATAAAAATTGGACCTTTTCATAAAATTCATGAATTTGACAAGAACTTGGATGGAGGGCTTACCTTGGAAGTCCAATGACTCGTTGACTGCCACTTACCCTTTTACAATGGCTTTGTCTAGAGATGTTTTTTGCCAAAGATAAGATTAAAAAATATAGAAAGTCAGCCAAACCTACTAATAAACCCTGTTGGATGGAAGCTAGCGAATCCATACAAATTTGAATACGGAGGAACTCATTAGCAGCAAAGTGAGGAGGAGGACTACGAGGAAGAGGAATGCCATAAGCTGAAAAAGTCTAAGAGAAAGAACAAGGCCCGAAAGCCTTTAGAGGGTACTTGAAAACTTATTCTCGAAACTCTTTGGTGTGCCAAGTATAGTAATCCGGTTCACTCATCTACACTAAATGATGTCACAATCAATGGTGGTGAGGCATCTGCCACACATCTACTCATAACACAACGATGTTTGTTGGTACAATACCCGTAGTCAAATGGGTAATACAAGGTCCTAGCTGGTGCCTAAAGAGTGTAGCCAACCAGCTGGAGTCTCCCCCTCTATTGCCATCGTGACCCTAGATGTCTCCTATATACAACAGTATTATTTGTCCCCCACATAGGCCATGGCGGGGAAGGATGAAATTGGGGAGGCCGAGGAGGATATTATTGCCCCCTGAATAAACAATGTTTTCTCTATATGCAAGAAGGCCATTGGATATTAGAATGTCTCAAGACCCAATAATACGATACTAGTCTCAAAACCCACTGTAGCAAAAGGGACCCACAGCAATATGATGCTAGTCTCTAGACACATATCAATACGACATTAATCTCCATACACACAGCAGTGAAAGGGACCATAATAACATCAATAGCACAATAGAGATTGCAACTACACATCCAAGATAGGAAGAAACTACCAAAGTATTGATTGTGATGCCACACCCACCACCTGACTCCTAATTCCCCCAAACCCATGAGGAAAGAAGGGAACCATCCTACTCAGCAAGCCAAGGATTTTACCTCTGCATAGATGGTTCCAAAGGAATCTGATATCTAGATTTCATGGGATTCTGTTTCCATTACAATCACACTAGGAGATTTATTGAGTTTTGTGCCCACATTTAAGGACCACCTATTGAAGATATTCCAGCCAGATCGGCCCATTTTATTGGAGCCCAAAGTAGAAGCACTAACTTCATTTGCATAAGAAGAAGTTTGAAAGGTGCAATAGGAGCCTATCCCTTCAAGACCATTGTCTGAGACCCTATCATTCTATTAATCTCTCTTAGATTCTAGAATCAAGTCGTCAACAATGTCCTATTAGATGGTGGACCCAAATTCAACATCATTACGGTGACCAATTGTAGAGATTTTAGGCTGATGAACTGGACGACAACACCATTTCTAGTCTGCATGGAAAATCAACAATAAGTGCCACTACTTGGTATCATCTGCTCTATTTTAATTGAGGTTTCTAGTGTGCCATTTCTAAATTCTCTGGTAGTTCTCAACATGGAGCATGTAGGTGAAGATTACTGCTTCTTGCTTGGATGACCCTAGTCTTGTGGCAATCATGATCACAATTGGGATTGTAACTGGCTGACTATACGTCGTCAAGGTCACAATAAAATCTAAATCTTTTTTAGCAAGATTCTACCTCTATTAGTAGCATGGAAACTAGTGGTTGTAGAGATCATTAATATGGTGGATGACCAGTATGATGATCAGGAAGCGACATTCCTAATGGCTACTGTCCATTGAAGCCCAAAGACTCCATAAAGGAATCTTGATAAAAATTATCCACTAACTTAGGTACAGCCCTGTATAGTGACTAAGAGAGTCAACTCAAAGTCCAAGTAGAGGTTTACAAATACATAGTGACTAAGCAATGACAACTCTTTAGAGAAGTAGCACTACTAGCTTGTACACCACAAATATAGGATCAAAGGAGCTTAAAGCACATTTAGGATTGATAACTAATACCTTGGAAAGCATGCAATAAACTTGTGAGATCAAATGATGTCACTTGAGCATACTAAAAGGAGGATTTGGTAGCTAAAGACAACCAATTTATAGTAACTAGAAACACATGGGCAAGGATCTAAGGTAGCTCTCAATCGACTCGTTATCATGACACTCTCAATAGACCTATCTAAACCTTCAAACTAGGATGCAAATGAAAGGAGAAATCAATCAAATATGATAAAAATTTAAGAGCAAAGTGAGGTATATGAGATAGTGGTGTAGAATTTCAAGGCCATAATCTCATAAAAAAGTAAAGCATCCACTCCTAGTAAAGATCATATCATAGGAACAAGAAGAAAATTGTGGACACACCATACAATAATATGAGAAAGACAATGACTCAATATTCGAGTTATATTTTAAATTTAAGATAAATGGAGATCAAAGGCTTAGGAGGCCACTTCCCTTGCACATTTTTTGATTTCTCATCAAGAGAAGGGGAACAGAGCAAATGAATAGCATAGCCACAAAGATCTCAAGTTCTACCAAAAATTGTACCAAGACCAAGGAACAAGAAGCATCTAACTCAAGAAGAAACCCATAGATGCATGTCTAGGGCAATTGGAATGGTGTTACCCTATCCTTAGTTTCAATAATTAAGTAGAAAACTCCTTACATCGCTAGTATCCATGAAGGTATGGCTGTGACTACAAAAAAGTGAGCATGAAAGGTATAACTTTCCAAGCCTCACAATATTAGTGAGTTTGGGAATCTTCCAATTCCCATTTTTGAGTACTAAAAAGGTGGCCCCCGGATAACATGCCTATAAGTTTCTCAAAACCATACGATGTGACCTATCATTGGAAAGCGCTTGAAAAATGGAATCTATTGAGCTATAGAGTGCTCAATTTGGAGTTATAATGTTCAAGTTATGATAAATCCAAATATTTGACCATGTGTCCTAAACTTATGGGAAATTCCCATATTCCCCAATATGGTGTTAGGATTCTAAATATGAGGACCACTCATATGGACTAGACTTATTTATTATAGCTCTCAAATCTAGTGCCTTTCTTTAACCACTTTGTATGTGACTTCACCCCAATACTTATTTTATCATTAACTATAACTATCTTAGGCTCCTAATCAAGATTCTACCAATAGCCAATCATACCTTATGAAGATGGGCTTCCATCATTATTTTTTGATGTAAATATAGGTTACTCACTATTTATTCATTTGTGTTTGTTCATAGAAGAAAAAAGAGAAGAAAAGAAACACAAATCCTCGTAACCACATATTCACTACACCTAGGGTTCCCAGGTTAGAAATGTCTAATGGCATTGGTTGGTGAGCCCCATCTCTAGCCCCCCTAGTCCTCATCCCCACAAAAAAATATCAAGGCACACATTAAGAGGAAGAAATCCTAGGATTGATTGGATGACTTGTCACCCTATGACTTGTACTACATAATAAAACCTTATACAAATTGATCCTCAAGTGTGGAACAAGATTCCATGTTCACTTGGAATTCAATGCACCTCCTAGTTGCTCTTTCATGTGCACTAGGCAGTGCACATGAGGTAGACATACCACTTAGGAAGAGCACAAATTGGCTTATAGGTTTGTGAAGGATCCTTTGAAGACCACTCAAAATGGATAGCCCCTACATTGTTATCACTATTCCATGATCTATGTCTTCTTCTTCCTCTGTGGCATAAGTTGATTCCAAAAAGTCATCAGCTCTCCACCCTTGAGATGTAGCCCCTTATTCATCAGCTTCAAACTTCAACAAGGTCCCATTCCATCTTTAGCTTTAATACTTAATTTAGTCATCACCTCTCCACCTTTCAGATGTAGCCCCTTACTCATGGCTTGATGGGACCTAAAATGGGCCGGCACTAGCTATGGCACTAGTCGGACCTCATGCATAAAACAGACAACCCCACCACACGGCCTCATGGGCCAGGGGCGTCTGTAATACACCAATGAACACTAGATAAACTTAATTATGCATTTGTAGCTGATATGTAGTCCAACGTTTATCTTCCCTTCTCCTCAGAGGGAGATCCCATAACATGTAGGCATAGTGACTCGTCACATAAACATCAGGAAGCTCCCCTTGGCTGATTATCGTGGCTCCACTGCGACTCTCCTACACCTCGGGGATTGGCCCCAAAATGTGTCACTTCAATATATAAGACACAACGCACAAAATTCACTCTTTTCTTGTTTTTTACGATCCAGGAATATATAAATCCTCACCAAACAGTCCCAAGGAAAGCGTACAACCGACCTATATCAAAGGCTCCTTTCCACTCAGCATATAAGTCATGTCCTAGGAAGACACATGCTATGCAATCCAGGACTGATACCATGCATCACGCATAGTGCATATGATCCTAGTGCGTAAAAAATATTTATCAAATCAACATTTTGTGATGTGGGAAAAATAGCCCTTTTATGCATTTCATTACACGTTTGCTTCGATGTATGGAGACTAGCACAAATTTCTCGTGCTACTAGCCCCTTAGACTCAATTGTCGCATTTCTAAATGAAATGCACAATCAAATGTTTCAAAAGTTCAAACCCTCTGCCCTCTTTATCTCTTAATCTTACCCTTTCCCTCTAATGTTTAGGTTATGTTGCGTTGCATATGTGTAAGATATTATTTTGTATGTATTTTTTGCATAAAACGAAAAAAAACCATGAACTATAACACATAAACAAAGCCAAATTGAAGCCAAAATTCATGCCTCAGCTTTTTTATATAGCCACAACCACGAATCGTAATTTTCTAGATTTTTATAATGTGAAAATCCTATTTTTTCCCTGTTTTCAGCTTTTTTCTCTATTTATTTGTACATAAAAATAGATTATTTTCTAATTTATGATTAGTGACTAATAATGAAGCTGAAAGATGTTTTGTCTCAGAATTTTATTCCATGCGCATCTCTTTTCCCCATCCAAAACCAATGAAACCTTCATTTTTACACTAAAAATGCACTTTTCGAGCTATAATTTAATTATTATGACTATTTATCATTACAGGTCTGCAATTTCTTTATGTATAGCCCTCAATCATAGTTCAAAAAAGATCCAAACAAATTTTTATTCCATATGAATTTCATTTAGACCATCAAACATCAACAAGAAGCAAATTTTCTTTGAAAAAATGAGACATACCACTTATTTGCATGTTGCGGGTTTTGTAATTAATTTTTTTGGGTTGCCAATGGACCGACCAATAGAAAATATTCAATGCTAAACATCTCCTCTCAGCCTCTTCTTGATCTTGGAGAAATCCAAGCATCCTTCAATCGATCTTCATTCTGCTTCATGGGCATGAACTACCCCTTAAGGGGAGAGAGAGGGAGGAGAGAGAAAGACCAGTTTTTAATCTCCATATCCAAACAGCCATCTTGTGTGTGAAGACCGGCAATTAGAAGTGAAGAGAAGATGCAGATCATCTGCGTAGTCAGACCAAGGGAGTTACTTTCAGGCCCCCATAGCCTCCCTTCCACACGTCTGTAGTGGGAGCTCACGCTCAACCACCAAGACCCACGGATCGCTTATTGCTTCAAGCATTTCAAGCAAGCTCTAATGGCTATCTCTCACCTAGCCGACATGCTGTTCATCCTACGCGTGTAGTGAGCTTACCTTGATGTTGATGTGAGTAGCCTCCTCCCTCGCACACCTTGGTAGCTCCACGATTCTTGATGCTAGCTCAAGCATCCTCAAGCCTCCTCCCTCTCCAAGCTCCATCCTCCATAGCCCCACGCACGAGAAAAGAGAAGAGAAGAGGAGATGGTGAAGAGCTTCACCCTCTTGATCCCTCACTTCCACACACTCACTCCCTCACACCCTCACACTCCCTCTCTCAAGAGCACACACAAGCAAGAAGAAGAGAAGAAGAGAAGAAGAAGAGAGCTCTTGTTAGTCACACACCAAAGAATGAGCTTCCATTCACTTTTTGAACTTTATATACAAACCCTAAAATCCCATGGGCACCCATTCCCTTTTTTACATGACCGGCCATTGTGGCAAGGTTTTTTTTCATTTCCTTCTTCTAGCCTTACACCTCTAGCCTATGCCCATCTAATATTTTACAATTGGCACAAGAGGGAGCCTGGCGCTCTTTTACAAGAGTTTTTCGAGTTTTTTGAGGCGCCTTTCATTTAAAATTGCGCCTTTGGTCTCGGCTTAGCTTTTAGAGGTCGCCTGCATATCTTTGCTCTTCTTCCATGCTTTTTCCGCTTTTTCCTTCATTTTCTACCATTTTGACTTGGGGTTAACATTACCCCCCTCTGAGACAGGTGCCAGTCCCATGGCACTTCTGTGTTGTTGTAGGGTGGTGGGCACTTGGGCAATGATGGTGTAAAGGGAAGGTCCACATGTAGATTCAGGTGCGTGTGGAAGCCGATGTTTGTTGGGGAATCCAGATGGATAGTGAGTGGTTGATGGGGGCCTTTGAAGTTGGTGGTTTGCCGCTTGTGTGATGCCTGAAAGGAGAAGGTGCAGTGCTCTTCCTAAGGGGATTGTCTACCTTACTGTGTTTGTGTAGTGTGCTCGTGCTAGTGGAATGGGGAGGTGGGTCTAATCGCAGGCAAGCCTGGGTGATGTCCCACACTTGAGGACCCCATTTGTGTTAAGGGAGGTGCGGTCCAAGTGGCTTAGGGTGATAGGTCTAACCATAGGTGAGTGTTAGCTCCCTAGGTATGTCCTACCCTTGATGTGCCCTAAGCACGAAGTGGGGCAGAAAAAAGGGCTAGGAGGTTAGGAGCGGAGCTAGCCAACCAAAGCCACCGAGCACGCCTAACTTGAGAACCCCTAAGTGCAGTGATAGTGCTCTATGTGGTGTTTAAGTGCTTCTGCAAGTCAGTGCTTATGTGCTTTTCCTTTTTTTTTTTTTTTTGGGCAGTTGTGGAATGACAGCTAGGCCTAATTGTCTTCATCTGAATGAGGAGGGGAAGGGGGTCGGATGGATTTGCTCAAAAATTGGTGACTTTGCATATAATCTTTCAAATTCATGCGGACATGAAGAGAAGTGATGGAGAGGAAAGGGTGATTGCACCTAGTGAATTGATTGTCATTCATATATTCTAGAAGGGCTAGGCAAAAAGAGGGGAGGAGACTAGCCCTCATCATAAGACAAGCCATGGCGCAGCTGTCAATAGAGTTAGGGTCAAAGAAGAGGGGAGGTAGGCCGCATTCTTGTGGAGTCGGCGGGTCCTACTTAAGGAGTAGCTTAAGTAACCTAAGATAATTACAGGTTGTTACAAAGGCGGGGTCAAGGCATGAGGAGAAATCCGCAAGAAAGCATGTCATAGAATCATCTAGGCTTTCGGAGGTAAAGAGAAGGGCATGCTCAAAGGATACTACATTAGAGTTATAAATAATAGGGAAGTCGTACCGCCAGTGGAGGGTGGCATCAAAATCCACCCCTACCCTTCGAGGGTATGCCATATAGATAGGGTTGTCCCGCTCGAATGGCAGGGTGTTACAAAACGCCATCTAGGCGAGCATATTGATGTCGCATACTCGCCTCCTCCACAGGGGTTGGCTTCTGTAGCCGTGTACAGTGTGTGGGACTTCAAAAACTTTGTTCTGCTAGTAATCAGCCACTTCTGTGCCCCGAGAGGTCCGGGTTTTTTCTCGCTCTTCTAGCCATCTTTGCCCCAACCGGCCACCGATCGCGATCACCTCATCCATCACCTTGAGCGGCAAGACCCTCCGCAGACTGTTGGGTAGGAGAAAACTAAAGGTGAATGGATCCTTTCCTTGTTATTATATCTCCCACAGCACCAGTTCTGCGTGGAATCCCACGGGGATATCATCAGGGCAAGGTGGGAGGGGTGTGGATGGCAACACGGCTGGTTTGGTTCTCAGCTATTTCCTGGCTTCCTCTACTAGCTTTCTGCGTCTTTCCCTCAATGCGGCTTGTCTTTCTGTAGATGGGTCTTCTTGTGGTGGCTCTTGAGATTGCGGCGAGGGGGGTTGTGGGACTACATCCTCCCTGAATCGGTTCATGTCGATCTCAAATTCAATTTCCTCCCCCTGTCGTTCTCCCTGTGGTGCTTCCTCTTCGAATCCAAGGGCGTCGATTTCATAGGGGGGTTAGGCCGGCCAGCAATAAGTATTTTTGTTGCAGTCTAACCTCCGCAGGTAGGGGTGGCATCTGCAATCCAGCATGTAAGGCTCTGCGTGCGATGCTGAGATTTCTTTGCATCACCTCCAATGACTCTCCTTGCGCTGAGCGGGTGGTGTCAAGGAAGGTTTTCTATTGGGCATCGAAGGCCACTTGGGCGGCTTCCGCCTTGCTCTCTGCAATGATTTTCTCCTTCTCTACCAAAGCAAGGCGCCATGCCAGTGTCTTCACCCTCTTTTCATTGTGCACAGTCCACTCCTCTGCTCTTTTGTTCATTTCTTCCATGCTTTCGCCTTACTTTAGGGTTAGTATCATGAATTTTTTCTTGTGGTCTTCTTTTTTAGAGTTTAGTTGATCTGTCAGGTGCTTGATCTCCTCTTGCTGCTCCTCTATGTCTTGTTTTCTCTTCTCATCTCTGGCATTTAGCTCAGCCACAAGCGCATCAACCTAAGCAGATTTCATAACGAGCTCCTTGTATTGCACTATCAGGAGCTTGTGCTCTCTTTGCATCTTCACTAGCTCCCGTGTTTCATTTTCAAGCTGTTGTCTCTAGTGCTCCTCCCTGTCATCCTTAGCCTTCATTTCTTGCTTGAGATCTGTGATCTCCCTTTGCTGCATGGCTATCATCCTCGTTTTATCTAGCTAGAAGGCGGCTACTGATTCCTTCTCAACTGCTAACTTTAGCCATGGCTATCTTGCGTTCCTACTTAGCTTTCTCCAATTAGGAGACCATCTCAGTGACGTACTCGTCGTAGTTAGCTGATGGTGTCATCGTTGTGTGGATGGGTGAGGTTGAGGCATCTACCTTCTGCCTTTTAGGATCTTGCCTAGATTCTGCATCAGTAGCTGGCCTCTTTTGTCCTGTGGCCGTGGGTCCTGTGCTCTGTCCCTGGGCCATCTCTTTGTTGATGAAGTATTGCATCCATGCCACGAAATTTGATGCATCGGCACTGGTCGGGATACTAGGGGTGATGGTGGTGGGTTCAGTGGAAGGTACCAGGAGGGTAGGAATCGGATGAATTGGGGCCTTGCCCTTGTCCTCAGTGACTGCAGGTGGCACGATCTCCGGCACCTGTGTGCTAGACCCTGCCCTTTCTTCTCTCTGTTGGCTCCAGTTTCCCAATTCATCAGCTCGGCTTTGTTGCTCGATGGACTGGCATGTGGCTTTAGCCAGGTCCTCTTCCTCCTTCCTTCTTAGTTCTTCCTCTTCCTCATCCGCCTTCCTTCTCCTTTCCTCCTCCGCTTTTCTCTACTCTTCCTTCTTTTTCTCTTTTTCTTCTTTTTCCTTTCTTTTCTTCTCCTCTGCTTCCTGTTTCGACGCCTTCTTTGCTTTCTATAATTCTTCTTTTTCCTTCTCTTCCTCTTATCTCTTCTTCCTCTCTCTCTCCTTGGCCTCTTTTAGGGACTCTTTCTTTGCCCTTTCCAAGTCTTCTCTCTCCTTCTTTCTGCCTTCGTCATCCTTCTTCTTTCTCTGCATTGTCTTCTTCTTGGGCTTCTTGGTTGTCTTTTTTCTTGTCTGTCCTTCCCCTTCTTTCTCTGTCTCAGTTCTATCGGTGGACCTATCCTTGTCCTGGTGAGGAGGCGACCTCTTTAGCATTTCTCCTTCTCCTTCTTATGCATCATGTGCTTCCTTCACTGCCTCCTAGATGAGCATAGTCAAGACACCTCCATACCCGATGAAGGAGGCTTTGGAGGAGAATTTCTTTCTTTCTATAGCTTTAGTGACTGGAGATTCTCCTCCTGCTGGCACACTTCCTAGGGCCAATGCCTTGGCTGCCTGGTCGATTGTTTTTCGCATATACCCATTCTAGTCTACTTCGTCTAGGGTGTGGGCTGCTACATTCTCCAGCACAGGTACGCTAATTCGATGCATCAATGAATTGTAGCGCTAGCTAGAGAAGAGCACATGTATCAGCTTGGCTTGCATCCTGGCTTCTGCGTCAGGGATATCCTGGATGCTTATGCCGTCATTTGTGAGCACATCTTCCTTCTTCATTTTAAGCATTGCATAAACATCCCTTTTCTGTTTCCTCTCCGTCTTTGGCACCAACCCCAAAGCCTTCTCCACCAAGGCTGGGTCTAAGCTGACTTGTACTTGCTTTGCATCTTCTCCTCTGCCCACCGTCACAGTATCACATTCTCGATTTGGGTTGTACGTTTTGAGGAACTCCACGCACTTCAGGTGGTTCGGCTCTTGCGAGAATTTTTCAAGATACTTCATGAGATTGCATTGTTCAACCACCCTCCTGATTGCTTCCTCCTTGGCCACCACAACTTCTATGTTGTGGATGGTTCGAAATTTAAGCTGGCTGAAGGCGCGGTTCTCTAGATGGATGCGGTATTGCTCTCTTTTCTCATCTGTGAACGGGAGTCGATGGGCACGGTCTTGCTGCAACATTTTATGCTCCTGCCATAAATCGTAACTTTCATTAGTACTTTCCACATTATTTCGTTGATTGCTAGAAAAGAAAAACTCTATGCTTTTTGAATGAATTCATTAAGAAGCAATGTATATTTTCCTTTTTAGACTTGGACTTTTTTCCCTTTACTTCAAATTTTTTATGCCCATTTTCCTACCCCATCCGTTTTTTCATAATATATGTTTATGTTTTTCACTAATTTTACTTTGATTTATCCCCTTTGATTCATTTCTCATCTGATTCATTTCACCTTACCCCCTCCCCTTCCATCTTGAGAAGAATCCTTCCTAGGATTGTGTTGAGTGTGAAATATGTTTGTTTTTGGGTTGATTTTTTATTGTTTTTGATGATAAATGGTTGTTTATTTTGAAGTGTTTGGAAAGGTTTGGATAAGTTTGAAGGGTTTTTTATGGTTTTTGATGAGGATATTTGGTTCTGTAAGGTCTGCTTTTCTTCTGTTTTGTTCCGTTTTGGTAGTAGAGATGGTTGAATAATATTTTGAGAGATGATTGAAGTTGTGTGAAGAGGTTTATGAAAGATTGAATTGGTTTTGTTTTGTTTTTTATGATTTTTATGGGTTCTGTTGATCTTTTGTGAAGTTCTATAAGCTTTTGTAGCTCTGTTGTTCAGTACTTCTGTTGCTTTGTGGTTCTGTTCTGTTGTTTCTGTTGAGTGTTATGATGGATGAGTGGATATTTTGGAAAGTGTTTTTTTCTTAGGAAAGGATGAATGGAAGCTCTATCCAAGCTAATTGAAGTGAAGAAGTAACTGTTGAAGATTCACAGAAGGTTACAGAAGACAGTGACAGAAAGCAGATCTCACAGGACACTATGAAGTCTCTAGTAACTCTTCATATCATACATACCTTTTGAAAGGTGTATCCACGACCTAAGAAGGATTATTGAGAGTGATTATTGATTATTATAGTGAGTATATGATGTACTATTGATGGAGGGAGAGAGAGAGAGTCAGAGATAGTCAAATTTATCAAAACAATGTGATGGTATATGAGAGATTGAGAGAGAGAACTATGAAGATATTGAAGATGAATAATATGTGATGTATTTCCAAGCAAAAGTGGTGTATTCCTTTGTGTTCTTTGTTCTTTTGATGGATATTATGAAGATTATGAAGAATATGGTTGATTTATCAAATCTGTGGGAGATCTACATGATGTTGCATGAAGATTTGTTGTGCCTAGTATTCTTTTCTTCATTGTGATCATATAAAACCTAATAAAAAAGCTTGTTGATGATGACAAGATATATTTTCTTGAAGTAGAAACCCTATTTCCTTGGTGTCTCTCTTGGGGCTCCATGTTTTTGGTGCGCAACCAGGGAAATACTGCCATCAACAAGCACAAACAGAGGCTGAAAATGGAAGAAGTGGCACTGTGGAAAAAGAAGTAAATCAATGGATAATAGAGTTCCTGCCACTGTTGAAGAATTGCAAGCCTTCATAGCCAAGGCAACATTCTACAAAAGATTCATTCCCCAATGGAGAAAGCACAATGCCATTCTGATGAAGTCCCTCTGTGACGGTCTGTTTTCACTACCCTTTGAAGCTGTAGAAAGTTGCATCACAATTGCAAAGTTCCTCCCACAAAACTGAAGAGTAGAACAGAGAGAATGAGTATCAATGGAAGATTTGGCCTTCATTGAAGAATTTCCAGACATCATTAAGTGGGAAATAGTCAAGAAGCTTCAGGATTCGTGGTCTGTGGAGGTTCACAAAAATAAGAAGGAACAGAGCTGGGACTTGTTCATAGATGCTCAACAGCAAGATACATGGGATGCTTGGTGTTCTAACAATCTTTTGTTTGTCCAACGGCAACCCACTGGAAGTTGGTAGACAAAGTGTTCTTTACAACATACACTGTTGAAACCATCAGGAGCTGGCACTACTATGATGATGGCACCACTACAATGCTTAGACGTATGCATTTTGACACCTTCAGATCCAAATACCTTCCTCTGTGCAGTGGCATGAAAGCAGAATTCAGAGACGTTGAAAATGAAGAAGTAGAAGAAATGCTGGTAAGAGAGTCCTCCAGAGACTGAAGCCTTCTGTTATCCTTCTGTGGAGCACTAACAACATAGTGGATTCAACCCCCTGATGAATGATGCAATAAAGAGGCAAGCGTTAGAACGAGTCCAAAGGTATGTGAGAAGAGAGAAAGCAAGAATCAAAGCCAAGAACGAGCTAGTAGGAGAAGCCGCCTTTGACGCCCTTGCGGAACTCTTTACAGAAGTCCTAATGGCACATCAAGCCCTTCCTCCTCTTGCTGGAGGTCCATTTCCAAGCCAGATCCATCCTAGAAATATTGATGACAGGCCAGCGAATGTAGTCCCGTTGCCAATTTTTAAGGGAGAGTACAATGAAGACCCCCATCTTCATGTAGCAGAGTTTATGGTAGCATGTGTGGCTAACAATGCCAGAACCCCCAAGCATTGGTTAGCAATATTCCCTGCCACTTTCAAGGGCGCGGCGTTTCAGTGGTATGAGAGACAAGCAGCAGGAAATTTTGGCACATGGGACGACCTGAAGTTGGCCTTCCTCACTAAATTCAAGCGTGAAGGTTTTGAAGAGCGGATGCAAGAAGAATTCATGAATTTAAGTCAGTCCTCTGGAGAAAGAGTAGAAGCTTATGTCTTGCGAATGGAATCCATCCTGAAGAGATGGACCAACCATAATCTAGATGATGGCAGGGCAGCAGTGACCAGTTGAAATAATTTCCCTTCACGGTCAGTGAAGGTCAAGATGGAGTCCCCCTCATCCATGTACAATACCTTGGTGAAACCAAAACTTTCACTCCCACACAAATTCTTGGCCTGAGCTTGGCGAATCTCAAGAGTATTGCCAAGAAGAACCTTCAAACTAATGTGGCTGATTATGTGATTGCAATACGAGTATTCTTCACAGAGATTCACAGGAGGGCCATCTTGGTTGCCACAGCTATTGCAGGCCTCCTCCCGTTGCAATTGATGCATGAGATTTTCTCCGCAGAGCACACAAAGATCAAACCAGGAGTATGCCTTCAGCTCCATTTTCGTCAGCATCCACTAAATTTCTCATTGTTATCATAGATCTGCCATCTCTCCCATTATAAGAACCAATTGGAGAAAGCATAGCATCGACAGTGGGGATTGCTCCACACTCTGTGAAAATGTCTTGGCAAGTATATTGCGAACTTGTTCCAATTGAGATAGTTCATCTTCAATTATCCTGACCCGTTCAAGCACCTCAGGAGTTCTCACAAGCATTCAGTGCACTCCCAAGATGAGCTCTCAGCTGTGTTTGATGTATTCGATCTAGACAAGAATGGAAATATCACTGCGGAGGAGTTCCACTCTGTTTGGACAAACCTTGGAGACAAGAAAGCAACAATCAAAGATTGCAAGAAGATGATCAGAGACGTGGACCAACGACTCATGCATCGTTATCAATGCTGAGGCCAAGCTTCAAAATATGATAGATTCGATTTCCAAACATGTTGGATTATCCAAGCTGAAACCAGATGTGAGCAAGGCACTCTCAAACAGGAGTAGCACCAGGTCTTTGATAGACTTGTCATTTTATCCACCTCTACCCTTCCTCCTGCAAATGTTGTGATAGTGGATTGAAATCGATATCTTCTTTTTCCTTCTCATCACTCTATGTGGAACCAGTACCGTTAGTCATTAAGGTTTTTGTCCTGTCTTCACGTCTCTTGCAACAGAATTTCTGCATCATTTGAGTTTCTCTGCAAATTTTAGTTTCTCTAGCAACTTTCCAGGACCTGACACTTCTTTCATGAGGTACACCATCAAGAGTACCTGCTGAAGTTACAGCACCTTGCCCTCATTGTCATTTGGGATTAGTTGGGTAGGTAGGACCTGGATCACTACATCTGCGTATTGCTTTTGGGGATCTATGTATGGGCGTGTTCTACACATTGGATGAAGTCTGAACCTGATGATTTTTTATCAAACACATGGATGCCTGAAGTGATGGACATTGAGAAAGCTTAGAACTATGCCTTGTAGAACCAGTGCTAGATCTTACTTGATCAATGGAGATGACTGAAAGATGGTGGGGAAAAATCTATTCCATCAAAATAGATACAGAGGCTGGTGTTGGCCTCAGAGGAGGTTGAGGAAGAGGAGTAAGTGTGCAGATGTTATCAAGTCCATCCCAATGAGGTGAAGACACCCCAATCGGTTTGTTGTTGTTGGTGCAAAGATTGGGGGAAGGGAAACCCAAATTTAACTAATTCAAATTGTTCCTGTAGTTGAGTCTTCTAAAGGAGTAGACATCCAAAACTTCAATATGCTTGGGGATTAGATAATGCTTCCTATTAGCAAACATCTTTGAGCCTTTGAGCTTGTTGAGCGGTTCATTAACTTCATATTTGAAAGCTGACTTTGATCCAACCCACAAGATTTGAAGACTCAACAGAAATGAGCCCCACAGCTCTATCAAAAACTACTCTCTCCAACTTGGACAATGGTTGCTATGTCATATCACTTTTGGATTTCTTGTCACTGAAGCACCTATCCAAATTGATTACATGCTTGAAGCTCATAACCAATAAAACCATGCTTGACAGGTGAGGTAACCAACATTTTCACAAGGAGAAAAACGTAATTTGTGTAGCCATGCAAGCTTGGGAAGGTCATTAATTAGTCATGTTTTCAGCCATGGAAGAGTTATTTGACTATTACTCTACCTATTGAGAGCAATCTCTAGCCATTATTGGCCAAAAGCTTCAGATCAGAAGCATTCTGACGTAATTTGTGTAGCCATGCAAGCTTGGGAAGGTCATTAATCAGTCATGTTTTTAGCCATGGAAGAGTTATTTGGCTATTACTCTACCTATTGAGAACAATCTCTAGCCATTATTGGCCAAAAGCTTCATATCAGAAGCATTCTAGACGAATAGAGCACGTGGGGGGGCAGGATCTATCAGATCATCATTTGTTACATAGACAGCCTGCACAAAAGTGATTGACCCTTTCTTTGAGTTTCTTCGATGTGATGGTTACACTTCGAATGCAGGAGGGTCAAGATTATTGATGCCCATCAAGATTAAATTGAGGAACCTTTACAACTTGTGGCCTTTCTTTGCCTGAGAATCATGCACTTGATATGACAACATCATGAAAAGATTTGAGGTTCCCTCTCTTGAAGAAGAAGGCATCTTTAAACTTTTGCCATCAGGGCTGACATACTTTCTATAGTTAATGCAAAAAGTCTATTTTACTGAAGGCCCATGTCAGCACTGCTGCTACAGATGTTTTATAGCCAATTTTTGGTGTCCCTAACTGCATTCAAGGACCTGCTCACTGATCAATGTTGTTTGCAAATGTATGTGAAGAATATGGAGGAGTAATGTATTCTTGTGATGGATAATAAGCCTTTATAGTTGTTTGCTGGAAACAACCAATGCTTGGTGTGGAGTTGCAGCATTGATACGCATTGGTCTACTTGAATAGTACACACCTTCCTTGATTGTTCAGGGATAGCATTTGCTCTACTATATATATTTTCTTCTGAGCCACAACTATTTGGAATGAAGAGGCTACATTGATGCTAAGGATTTGCATAAGACAGGGATACACTTGAATTTGCTCCATTCACTCGAAGTGGCACAATCATACCTTCTTTCTTCATAGCATTGGTATTTGGGTTTTGTCAATTTGAAGAAACTTGGTGGCTAGGAAACATACTGTACAAGTTATGGCAACTGAGATCAATAGCTCCAACTCTAGTGAACAAGGTTGGCTTCAAACACAGGCTAATATTGACAAACTTGGAGCTTTAATTGATCGGTGTATTGCTCTTATGAAGGCGGACATAGAAAAAGGAGCAAGACTTGAATCAAATGCTTATGCTTATGGCCAACATGTATATGCTGATGGTACACACTATGATCTGCATGCATCTTATGAATATGAACAGCAACAACATGCAAATGAACATGAGCAATATGCAAGTACATATGAACAACATGTTAATGCTTTTAAACATGATGTACCATGTCATAATGCAGAGTATCATTCCATTGAACCTTGGCAACAGAATGGCTATTATGGGCAACATGCTTAGGCTTATGAGCATCCACCTTTTCAGCAACATAGTCATGATTATACATGGGAACCTTTCTTAATTGAGCAGCCCAATTCTTATGGACGTGACAATAATAGTCATGTTTATCAGTACCCTTCTAGCTTTGATCAGTATCAAGTTCATAACTACCATGGTACCCCATATCCCAATCAGTTCATACCTCATGATTACCCAAATGTAATGATGAGTTCTTTTCCAAGTGCTAATGATGAAGAAGAGAGCAATGAGCAAGCTGAACAACACGACTGGGATAATGAACAACATGATCAACAAGAAGATGAGCAAGAAGACCAAGAAGATGTACAAGAAGGGAACAATGAAGAGCAAGATGTACAAGCTGATGGCATGCGTTGATGAATCACATGAGGCACTCACATATGTAGATGGTTATGCTTAGGGTTTTAAACTCTTAGAGAAACCTCATGATGATATTCTTGAGCATCAGTTTACACTTAATCAAGGTTTACAATAGCCATTGAACACATTTGATAATGAGTACCTTGATAAGGGTCATGATGACTGGCATATGTCCAATGATGATATAATACATGATTTGGGCATACATGAATATGAAGATGGCATTGTGCTTCCCTATGATCTGGGAGATTATGGATGTGATCATGGACTTGATTATGGGGATACTTCTTTGTATCCATTTGATCCAGGTGGATTGGAGTATGTGGTTGATGAGCATTCTCTTCTCTTGGACAATCATTATGACGGAATACCTTTTGATCTAGGAGGTTAATGGATTGCTTGGGATCTCATTTAGACTAGTATCCATCTTTTTGGTAGACTCTTTTGGCTGAAGATTGGTTATCTATGGCCATATTTTAGTGCAGGGAAGATTGCAGACAACTCACTATTTTACACTAGATTTTTCTCTGAACTTTGAATAGCCAAACCCAATCTACATGGACTGAAAGCACTTACCAAGAGCTCCATTTTGATGTGTAGCATGCCTCGATCGGGGTCTCCTACAAAAAGTTATGACAGATTTACTATAGCAGGGCCCTGTAGTAAACAACTTGATGTCCACTGTCTGTAACTCACATTTACTCAAGATACTTAGGTCAAAATTCATTTTTGTAATTCCCCAATAAGGCCCATGTATCGTACATACCCCAACGACCCATCATATGCAATAATACCTCTTCATTCATTTGTATATCCCTGTAATAATGCAGTAGACTAGTACTCTAATCTGCTCCTACCCAGTTAGCATAAGTGCCCAAATTGTTTTTGAGGGCAAAAACCTTCGGGTGGGGATGGAATATAAGAGATGGGGATTTAATAATGGGGAAATACTAGCTACATTGGCTGGTATATAAGGTGTTAGGGACTTGATTTTTTATAATTAGATTTTAATACAAGTCTCCTTTCATCTTCATCTCCTTCTCCGAGCTCTCATGGCTTCTTTCTCTCTCTTTCTGTCTTTCTCTCTCTTTTTTCTAGTATTTCTCTCTTCTCGTCACTCTCTTTCTCTCTCTTCCTACAGTCTTTCTCTCTCTTCTGCACCCTCTCTCTCCTCTCCCTCTCTCTTTCATGCCTCCTTCATTACATAGATGATTTGATGGGCAAGTGTTTGCTCAAATCAAGGTGGCAAAAGCTTTATTTGAGTGGCAAGAGAGAGAAAATGAAGAAAATTGAAGCTTTTGAGAAGTTGGCTATGGTTGCCAACTCTAGGGTTTCTAGGTAGCCTTGGACTTTCACTTAGTGTGCATTGTTCACTCAACCATTTCAATAAATATTTATATGAGAATGAAGCTTGGTTAATGGACTTCCAAAGCCCTATGATCTTGGGCAAGATCACAACACATGGTGACTCGGCAGGCGTACGAATCAAACTGCGCCGTTTTTTGTCTATGAGTTGGTTTTCTTACAATGTTGGGCTCAGTGACAAGTAGTGTCAAGGTTTGATGGGCCAGGGAGGAGCAACTTGACCTAGGGAAGATATTCTTAGAAGAAAACTTCAAGAGTTATGGCCTAGATGAGGAGATCAAGAAGCTCCAATAGAGGTATGTGTTGTTTGGCTATGGTAGACTCAAGGTCAGGATGAGGATGAATTTGAAAATGAAAAACTGAGTTGGATGGGCAGAGATGATCAAAGGTGAGAAGAGATCGGAAAGGCAGTGCCATGCTCAGCTAAGCTCTGATACCATGTCAAAATATGTGAGATCTAGAGCATGGGTATGGTAGATGGAACACAAAGAGAATGTTCATGATGACATAGACTGAAGAGACCAACTGTTACTCAAGTGAATTAGGTTCCAAGATGGAAGCTTGGACTCATAAAGACAATCTTGAGTATGAGATTGGAAATGACCAAGACACTAACTAAAATGGTAAATCATCATGATATTGCATTCATCATATATATGAAAGTGACATCCAAGTACAATGTTATATAGAGATGGGTAGAGGTGCCAGTCTTCCTCTCTATGCATATGGGATTCTTGCAGCCTACATGTCTTCAATCTAAACTGCCTCATACAAAGAGGCCATAGTGAGTGTGATTGTAAATCTCAACACTAATGCCTTGTGGTATGATTGCCATGAATTTGTGAAGAGTGGTACTTACCCCTCAGTGTTGATGATTCATCTCTTTCAAAAGTATGCATAATTGGTTGAGAACTTTCTTTGTTTAGATGGGATAAATTTTCAACAAGAGACATTGCATGTGGATCTTCAATAGGTTGAGGTTCCCTTTGTAGCTTGCTACCTGATTGAAATGAGTTCTTGAAATAAAGATTTTTTTCTTTGCTACAAATTAGTGATACCCTTGTTTACTTGTGCATGCCTTGCAACAAACCTCGATTCGTATATATTAAACCTTCATTCAATGTCTTCAAATCCTTGGAAATACCATCATTCATATGTCCCAGCTCTTTAGACAGTAACAAGTAATCATTCATTACATGTGCTTCATGTGTATCCTCCATTTCTTAGTGTGTGTTTAAAGCAAATCCAATGCTTAAGTATTCATCTATTTGCTCAAAATTATTAACTTCATTTGTATAATTTTGATCCTCTTTGAAGTTTTTGACACTCTCATTCATTGCTTCTGTAATAGGGTCTTTTATCTTACTCTTGGACATTAGAAACAATGCTGTAGTAGTAGACTATTTGTCAATAAATCCCATGTTTCTCTCTGAATAATAAAAAATTTGCAATTTTGTTGACATATTTACAATCACACCTAATGTATCCTCTTTGTATGAGGTAATTTGGGCTGAAGACATGCAAGCTGCAAGAATCCCATATGCACAGAGAGGGAAAACTACTACCCATCCAACAAATATAAAGCATTGTACTTGACTACCGCTTTTTATATGGAATGAATACAATGTCATGATGATTTGTACTTTCAACTAAGTCTTATCTTTGTCAGTCCTACACAAGATTGTGTTTATCAGTCCAAGCTGCCATCTTGGAACCTAATTCACTTGTGTAACAGTTTGTCTCTACTTGTCTATGTCATCATGATTTTGGTCTTCATCTTCCATCCGCCATAGCTCCTTGCCATGTCCTAGATCGTGCACATTTCCACATGGTATTAGAGCCTAGTCAAGCATGGCACTGCCTCTCCATCCTCTCTTGGTTCCTCTCCAGCTCACTGTTAGCCCTCGTGACTTCATTTTCAACTTCATTTTCATCTTTCACTGCTTGGTACCCATAGCCAGCCTACACCCCCTGTCTTGGAGTTCCCAAATATCTCATTCTAGGAAAAATCTCTTCAAGCCCTCTTCCTAACCTGAAGTTGCTTCATCTTGGCATGAGCAGCCTGGACATTGGCCTTCAACATTGTTGAAATCAGAAGTCGTTGCCATTCTACACTATATGTTGGTCTTACTGTTCAATCTCCTCCTACGCTACGTGGATCTGTCCCTGGTCATGGGGCAAATGATGCCTATCTCATAATCTTACTCTCCATCAAATCATTTGCGTAGCTACCTATACGAGTTGCATGGAACAAAAAACCAGTCATGTCAAAACCCTAAATACAGAGAAGCCATAACTTTTCTCCTTCAAGCTTTTTTAGCTTACCTCATCTTTATTCTCTCTCTCCTACCCAACTAAGGCCACTCTAATCCATTGGTTGTCTGAAGTTCCAAGCAATATTCATCACTCAATTAAGAAGGGAAGTGTTTTTGGAAGACCTCAAGCACCAACATCAAAACTCAAGCTCCTCTTGTACTTCATCTTCTCACTATTTCTTCTCATTGGAGTTATCAGTAGTAATTTTTAAATCACTAAGTTACATTCCTAGAAGGTTGCTGAAGAACTAGAAGAGTTCAAGGAAGATTAGAAGGCATTTGCAAGCTGGCACACAAGAAGCATAACCATCAAGATAGTGCTTGTTAACACTAAGCATAGTGTGTTTTCACACTACCTTCTTGTGTCCTTTGACACTTTAGGTTTCAACTCTTGTTGATGATCAGAAAGTCAAGGATTTGAAGTTGAGTTCCAATGACAAACATGAATATTTCTAAGTGGGAGCTTCTCATGAAGAGTAACATGTATCTTATGGCCCATTTACATTACATAGAAGATGTTACTCTACCTACAGGAAGACATGGAGCTACCTATATCCAAATGCCATTAGTGTACCCATTTGAAGACCTTGAAGACATGAAAATGAAAAAGCTAGGAGTCATTTCTGTTGCCTCAAAGATAATGATACCTTTGCTTGAGGGGTACATGGACATGAAGACTAATGCATATGCAAGCAAATTCAATGAAGAAGCAGATCAGGAGGATCTAGAAGAAGAGGACCATAAGATCAAAGAAAAAAATAATAAAAAGAAGAAGAAAAAAAATCATGAAGACTTTGAAGCAGCAAGCAAAGTGAAGAACAAGTACATGATCAAAAAGAGCAAGCTGGATTGCATTGACATCTGCAATGAACAAAAGATCTATGCCAAAAGAAATGCTAAAAACTACAAGGGCCTCATGGTCCTTGATCCTAATTTTTACTGACTTTTTTAGCCTTGTATCGCCTAGCCCTAATGCTTTGGACATAAGCTTGTAAAACTCCTCATGTAGCCTTGTACTATAGTGTGTATACACTTTGTAAGGCCCTTGTTACAGCCTTTGGATGACCATCATGTTTGTGGTACCCACACTTAGCCTTTTCTGCGACAACCACTTGTGTTTTGCCATGTTTATGGTGTGTCCACACTGTGTAGGTGTTGCTCTCACTAAAGCCTCTACACACTTTGTACTTTCTATTTGTGATTGAGGAGTGTTGAGATATTTGCAATCACATCTAATATAGCCTCTTTGTATGAGGCAGTTTGGGCTAAAGACATGCAGGCTGCAGGAATCCCATATGCACAAAGAGGGAAAACTACTACCCATCCAGCAACTATAAAGCATTGTACTTGACTACCACTTTTTATATGGAATGAATACAATGTCATGATGCTTTGTGATTTCAGTTAAGTATCTTGTCTTTGTCAGTCCTACACAAGATTGTGTTTATGAGTCTAAGCTGCCATCTTGGAATTCACTTGTGTAACTATTTGTCTCTACTTGTCTATGCCATCATGAATTTGTCTTCATCTTCCATCCACCATGGCTCCTTGTCCTAGATCTTGCATATTTCCACAAATTTGAGCTCATCAAGGTGTGTTAAAGTTGTAAAGCACTCAAAAAGTGCATATTTGTTCCATAAAGAATGGTTAATTGCAAATCTTACAGTTGGTAACTCAATCTCTAGGGTAGTATGCACTCCTAGCCATAAACTAACTTGAAGGGGGTGTGGCCGGTAGCTTGTTTAAAGGTTGTATTATATACCCACACATATACCCACACAACCACATATAGCTTCTTATTCCAATCTCATTTCTTCTCTGATATTATCTTTGATAGAATACCCATAGTGTTTTATTATGTTTAATCTACCATACTTCAGTCAAAGGCTCTTAATCACCTTATTCAGAAAATGGGTTCCATGGTGCCATACTAACTCCTTTGGTGGACCAAATCGAAAGATAATCTGTTCAAGCAGGAAGCTAGCTGTCTCCTTTGCATTGTCCTTCCTTGTTGCTCGTGCTTCTAACCACTTTGTGAAATAATAAATTGCCACTATGATATACCTTGTCTGTGCAAAGGATGATGGTGTAATAGGACCCACAAAATCAATGTCCCACTTCTCAAATGGTAGTTTCGCCATAGTAGGAGTTAGTGGGTACTTCATTCTCCCTAGTATCATGTCTTTGACAAACATCACATCTCTTGACATATGCAAATGCATCCTGGAAAATGAACAACTACCAATATCTGGATTTTTTGTGCAATCAACTATCTACAAAGTGTCCTCCACAAGGGAGCCATGACACTTTTCCAAGATAAACAAAACCTCATTAGGCATAACACATCGGCGATAAATATCATCTACCCCTGCCAATATAATGTTCCTACAATCAAGAAAAATTTTAAAGCTTGTTATTTGATTTTCTAGCTCTTCTTAGCCTATGAGGATTCAACCCCTCCTATAGATAGATAGTGTGTTATGATAGCATACTAGGATGGAATGGAAGCCATATAAATTTTGAATAGACCCTCAAGGTCACTACCTTTAGCCAAAATTTCATTCGGCTCCCCAAAATCCATGAGACATTCAATGATGCCCTGAAACTTTGGTGGCTTATTCTTGATTTCATAATCAAACTCCTCCAAAGTGATTAACCACTTTGCTAGGGAGTCAAGTGGTTGCAACTTATTCATCAATAGCCTCAATCCCTCTTCCTTTGTGTAAAATACCACCTTCTCATAGATAGCGTGATACACAAGATTCATAGCTAGAAGTACACTATTCATATTGTCACAATGCAACATGACTAGAGTATCTATTTGCATACCCAAATCTATCAATAACTATAGCAACCAAGAAATCTCACAAATTGCTAATGTGGTACCTCTATACTTTGCCTTCATACTAGAGAGTGTAATTGTTGGTTGCTTCTTACTGCTCCAGCCAATCATATCACTGCTAAGGTTGAAGGCATATCCACTAGTATCTCTCACATGGAGAACCTACCCAATCTGCATTTATGTGTCACATGGAAAACCTATCCAAATTGCATCTATATATCCCATGAGCTTAAAGTTTCTTATCATAATCATAGAAGAGACCATAGTCTACTATAGCCTTAATATAACACATAATTCTTCTCACTATATCCAAGTGAGGTTTTCTAGGATTTTTCAGGAATTGACTAATAAGTTCAATTGGTTATGGGTAAGGTAAATGAGACCTCCTACCATCTGCTTGTCCATGGTAATATTTAAAATTTCAGCTCCAATGTTAACATTTGGCTTAGTATTCTAGTCTAATGGAATATCCAAAGGTTTGCATTCAGTCATACCATATTTCTTCAGCATCCCAAGTGCATATTGTCTTTGCATCAACCAAAGTCCATGAGTTGAATTCACAACCTCAATGCGTAAAAAGAACTTCAACTCTCTCGAATTCTTCATATCAAATTCAATTTTCAACATGGCCATGACATTTTCTACCTTAGTATTATCATCTCCTATAATTATTAGAAGACCTGCAATTGTTTTCTTAGTAAAAAACCTACAATAAGCCTTTCCAATTGCAAATCCAAGGCTTTGAAAGTACATACTAATCCATGCATTCCGAGCTCTTGGAGCTTGCTTCATCCCATAAAGTGCATTTTTTAGTTTTTAGATATACTATGGATATTGAGGGTGCAGATACCCTTCCAACTAATCCATAGACACCTCTTCTTCTAAATATCCATTCAAAAATGCATTCTTAACATCCATTTGCTATAATTTTCAACACTTTGTTGCAACCAATGCAATAACTATCTTGATGGTTGCCATTTTGGCAATGAGGCTAAATGTCTTTTCATAATCTAGGCCATAATGTTGTGCATATTCTTTTGCCACTAACCTAACTTGATACCTTTCAATGCTACCACCAGAATCACAGTGCATTCATCTCCTCATCTATTGCATTACACCAATTTTTGTTCATGATAGCTTCATTGAACATATCACGATCTCTATGTTCCATGAATTTTGTCATATACACATAATGCTTTACTAAAAATCCATTATATATAAGCCTGTCACAACAAGGTATCTCACCCTCTTTGACCTTTTGAATTGAAATGAATTGCTTGACTTCCCTCTCTCATGAGGCAATACATATCTATTCTTCTTAACTCCATGAGTATAAATGGATGGAATCCCAAATTCACTATCCAAGCTGCCAGTTGAGCCATATCCTAAAATCAACATCGTAGGAGCATCATCAAGGACTTTTCTCTTTGCCTTTTCCTTCTACATCATTTCTCCCCCTCATTGACATAGAACTATTAGTGGATGGTGATGCATGATTGTGTAACATGTCAGTCCAAGGAGAAACACTCAAAGATACATTACCTCTAGGTCTTGACATAGTAGTACTATGCTATGAAGTAGTAGTAGATATATGATTTGAAGATTGATCATTGGGGACACTAGAAGATGAAGCATAGCACAAAGCCAACCCATCAAAGATGACATCTCTACTGGTCACAATTTCCCATATATATGGATCAAAGCATTTATAAGCTTTTCACTCCTAAGTATGGCTAGTAAACACACACTTTTGTGTCTTAGGATCCAAATTTTTCCTCTTCTCATTTGGAATGTGTACATATGCAATGTAGCCAAAGACTTTAAGATGGCTGATGTCCTAGCTCATGACCATACAATTTTTTATAATATGTCATGTCATGAATCCCTACTATAGGAGTTTCATTCAGCACATACATAGCTATCATTACAACTTCAGCCCAATAATATAGTGGCATGTTCTTCTCATTGAGCATCACTCTAGCAGTCTCCATTAGAACCCAAATTTTCCTTTTTTCTAGTTCATTCTACTATGAAGTGTAAGTGCAAGTATGCTATTCTTTGCCAAGAATCTATCAAACTCATTTGAGACATACTCACCTCCACTATTAGAACTCAAACAAGAGATAAAACAATCAAATTCCTTCTCAACATGTTGCTTAAAATCTTTAAATAGAGCAAGCACTTCACCCTTTTTCTTCAAGATATACACCCATCTATATCTGCTGAAACCATCAATGAATGTGACATAATATTGGGATCCACCAAGAGAAGCATTATGGGATGGTCCCCAAACATTTGAATGAACCAAATGTAGTACTCTAGAGTTGTTTTGAACATGCTTCATGAATGGAAATCAAGATTGCTTGCCAAATTGACATGCATCACAAACATGATCTAAATCCGAGTAGGCCAACTTTGGCAAATATATAACCAACTACTATTTTTGTGTAGTATGTAGCTATTGGACATTTATATGTCGAATGCACTTATGCTAGATCTCAAGATCTCTAACTATATCCTATCCATGTGCAAACATAATTGATTTCAGGTGTGGAATACTAGCATCTTGGGTGAACATACAACCATGTTTTCTGTCTCTGGCTATTAATTTACAATTATTTCCAAACTCCTCAATAAAATAGCTATGTTTATTGAACCAAACATATAGCTTCTACTTTTCCATTTCCCAATTAGTAGCAGATTCTTAGTAATGGATGGAACATGAAGGACATCATGCAAGTTCTTCTTTTGACCATCATGTATTACCAAAGGAACTACAACTTTATGCTTAACATTATGCTACATATTTTCACCTATATAGACATAATCATGATTGTCAAAAATCATCTCAAGAGCACATTTTCCATGTGGAGTCATGTGATTGGATGCACCTAAATCAATGTACCATACATCATCTAACTTATGGTCCTTAGTGGCATTGTTTTGAACATAGTTCATAGCAAACTGTTTGTTAGTACTACCATCATCAATATGGCTAGATGAAGCATAATTACTCTATTGCTTGCCTCTAGTTTTCTGATTCAATTCTTTCTTGCAGTAATCCTTAGCAATGTGTCAATATTTACCATAGTAGTGACAATCCTTATCCTTATTTGACTACTCATTCATATTCTAAGATTTCCATGAACCTTTGTCTCTAGAGTTGGATCTCCCCCTTGCTTGAAAGTGTCCATCACCTCTAGTATTTTGCACATGTTGATTATTCATATTTTAAATATGAATTATGGTTAGTCCATTGACCATGAGAGGAACCTCTACCTTGGTAAATGTAGTTATTCAACTTTGCTAAATTTTTAACTCACTCTACATACATGGAGAAATTAAAAAACATGCTAGAATACTCCTGTAGATATATTTCTCTTTTCTTCAAATTAGACAATCTTCATTTTTTCATGGGATACACAAATATATCAAGCATTTCCCTCTTGAGTTCTTTCCACGTACCAAACTCTTCCTCAATCTTTTATATGTACCTCCATCAAGTGTGGGCATAGTCTTCAAGGAGAAGGGTTCCATAATAAATATTGGCTTCATTGCTCCTAGAGTAGAGTATAAATACATTTCAAGCTTATTGGTGCAAGAGAAAAATTGGATCCACAAGTATTGAAGCTCATTAACATATGATAATGAGACCATTAGTGAGGATACTTAAGAAGAAATTGATCTCCTAGAGTTGGAATTTGAAATTGTTCTCCTAAGGGCATAAGAAAATATTTCAATCCATGGGCTCAAATAAGTCACTAGGGATAATGCAAACATTCAATTTATCAAGATCAATGCACATTGAGAGATGTGCACAAGTTCTTATGGCCTTAGAAACATAAGTAACTTATTCTAATTAATTTTTGTGCTTTTTTGTATACTTACTAAAAAATGAGAGGGCTAGTGCAAAAGTCCATGGTGAAAACATTTAAAGCTCAATAAGGGATAAATTCCTTGGGGCTCGATGTTATTTTGTCAACATTAGAGGGATGGTCAATTATAGGTTGAGGTTCATGTATTTTACTGCCCAAACCCTTGATAATAGTACTCAACAAAGCATATCCACCATCCATTCTTGCCATTGATTTATTTGGTAAATGTATTCCTCCAAGAAGTCCCACATTCATGTTATTAAGCTCCTTAGATAGTTGTTGGTGATCATTGGAACCTTGAGATACATGCAATTTTGCATTCTCTTGATGACTATTTTGAGCATTTATTACACTTATCCCTTTATCGTCTTGGTAACGATTTGGTCCAATATTCAATCAATTTGGCTTTGACTAATTTGTTCTTACATCCTCATCGATAGTTTCTAAAAATTTCTCCTTTTTTTTGGCCATGCTTAAGAGTTTCTATCTACAATGACCACAACAATCAGAAAATTATCAATATCTTTTGATAGTCAGTCTCCATTTGAGGTGATTTTTGGCTTTTTACCTTTGTGTTGAAGTCTCTAACCATCTATAATGTTCATTTTTGCCAGAATCAAGATTACCTATTCTAGAATCGACATCTCTATAGTGTCTTAACTATTTAGAACCCTATTTTGATCCTATTTTAGCCTATAAACCTTTCTATAAGTACTCTTTCATCACAAAAATCTATAAGATACTAAATAAGACCTGTAGATAACTGCACCACCTATATTTCACCCTCAAGGATAAAGTAGGTAACTGTAAATACCTACAAAAACCCTACAATGTTCTCTCAATGCATGTGAATGCTCAGTTTTGGTCAATAACCCCTATAAACCTTGCTCAAATGACTGTGATACCCTACAGAGACTAAAATATGGATGAATATTCAATAATATACATATTTAATACTCCACATCATTATATCTATGTGAGGGAAGGGGTATAATGGGCTCCCTATACCTTGCTCCAAGACTTGAAGGGTGTGTGAATTTCCTCCTCAAGTCTGATTGTGCACCTCTTTGGGAATATCGATGCAAGAGAGGGTCACCGCTCTTTTGTTTCATATCTCACCCAGCATCTACTTTTCCTTGTGGGAATTATACAGATAGCAAGCACATGCTAAGTCTATTGAGATGTTAAGCTTAACACAAGCTGGCACTCACGTACCTAGATGATCGTTTTCGCGTTCATATCATTGATGCAGTTCATACCTATATTAGCATATCATTGGATGATGGGACCTAAAATGGGCTTGGACTGGCTATGGCACTAGCCAGATCTTATGCATACAACAGAAAACCCCACCACACGGCCTTGCGTGGCCAGGAGCGTCTAAAACTCACTTTGCACTAAATGCTTATGACAATTTTGCGTTTCTATCCAATATGTAGTCCAACATTCATCTTCCCTTCTCCTTAGAGGGAGATCCCATAACATATAGGCATAATGCCTCGTAATACACACATAGGGAAGCACCTCTCGACTGATTGCCGCGGCTCCACTACAACTCTCCTACACCTCAGGGATTGGCCCCAAGATGCGTCGCTCCAACATATACAACATAACACAGAAACTCCACTCTTTCATAATTCAGCATTCCAAGAGATTCTGATTTGCCTTACAAAACTTTCCCTAATGGAAGCGCCCATCTAACCTAAGACTTAGGTTTCATGTCCTCTCAGCATTGGTCAAAGTTTATCACTAAATTGCAATGCATTCCAGGAGATACCATGTGGTATACTTGATGCAAGGTGTATGAAGATCGTGCAAGCCATTTTATGATTAAAAAAACCAGACATGTGAGGTGCAGAAAACAACCCTTTCATGAATTTTAACTAAGCATTACGTGCTGCGCTGCTTTAGGGACTAGCACCGGAACTTCCGTGCTACTAGTGGACTATAATTAATTATGAAACGATCCCTAAATGCTATGCAAAAAGAGGAAAATCAGGACCTACATGTTTTTAGCAATTAGATCATTGCACAAACTTCATTCCCCCCTCACTCTTTAGGTATTGCTGCTGCGGTGCATAGATGTAAATGGTTGTATTGTGTCATTTTTGTATGTAAAACATAATAAACACGTACTATAACACAAAGGATGAGGTCAAACTGAGGCTTAATCTCATGCTTTAACCTCGCCAAACATTCACACACATAAATCTTATTTTTTCATATTTTTTAAGCGTGAAAATCCTAATTTTCTTTATTTTTTACTAATTTTTCCTATTTATTATTAATAAAAAATATGTATTTTTTGATTTATTTGTGTTGGCTTATTATTTTGACTAAAACTTAACATTTTCTCTGATTTTATTCCATTTTCACCCCCTTTTCCCAACTCAAAATCGAAAAGAACAACTAATTTCCATTGAAAATTGCGGGTTTTAAAGAATTAATAACGACTCTAAATCATTACGGGTTTTACATTTTTGTAGTTACAGCCCTCAAACATGATGCAAACAAGATTCAAACAAATATTCATGGCATATGAACAACATGTGGACCATGAAACAACAAAAACAAGCAAAATTTTTCATAAAATTGGAGCATACTGCGTGTCTTGCGTATTGTGGGTCTTTTAATAATTATTCTGGGTAGCCCACAGACCGACCAACAACCATTCTTTAGTGCTGAACCTCCTTCCTTAGCCTCCTCTTCATCTTGAAGCAATCCGATCGCAACTGGACAAGCATCCTTCAGCCCCTCTTCTTCTTGATTTCTTGCACATGAATTGCCTCTATGCAAGAGAGAGAGGGAGGAGAGAGAAAGAATGGTTTTTGATCTCCCTAACTAAGCAGCCAATTGACCCATGGTGTGGAGCGATGGAGAGTGAAGATTAAGGGTATAACAGCCATGAGATTAGTTGGGGGGGTTGCTTGTAGGTGCCATAGCCCCCCTCCTCCACAAATAGAAGAATGGTGCCCTCTCTACAAAACAGGCAGCGAAAAAAACGCCCCCCCCCATTCTCACGAAAATTTTGGGGGGCTTCTATTGGGGTAAAGGCACCTTCGCCGTGCCACCCTGTGTTTTACTACACTGACAGTACCCGCCACTGCATACTGCAGGTGGCGGGCGCCCGTCACGTCACTTTATTCTTTACATTCATTTTAGTGACTAGTAAATAAAGGAAGGCCCGGTCACACATTGTAACTATTGGAGTTCCCATTTCTTGTCTCTCTCTTTCTTGCTCTTGCTCTCCCGCCATAGCTCGTGTGCAAGCTTCGATCCTTCTCACCTTTCAACTGGTATCAGAGCTTGGCGTCCTCTTGCTCGAGCTCAACTTCGTGCTTCTCTACCTTCGCATTGACTCCCTTCACGCATTGGATCTCCATCCCGGCAGCCATATCCGATCTCCCCGAGCTCCCGTCACTCCCCGGCTTCTCGAGCACCTTCCCGGCCTATTGAGACACCTTCAAGGCATTGGTACTGAGGTATTTGATCATTCTTTTCAGGGTTTTATTTCAGTCTACAGGTTGCAAGCAGCAAGGGCAGCCATGGCTTCAAACCTTTGAAGCTTATTCCCCTCATACTGTGCCTTACACTTATCAAGGCTCAAAGAGGCTTGTCATAGGCCTTTGATAAGCCCTTCTTGAGCCCCCCATTACCCCCTTTCAGCCCATGTGGAGCAGCAGCAAGTTCAGCACAACAGGGCAGATTGCGCCATTTTTTCCAAGTTGTTAGCACTCGTCTACTTCAACTCCACACTTGGCCATTGCTTCTTGCTCTCTACCTTGATCAAGAGGGCTGTTAGACTTCATGTTTGATGTCATTCAAGCTTTGGGCATTGGTCTTGATCATTCGGGGCTGATTTCTTCAGATTTGGGACTGTCATAAACTATCATAACAGGCTGAAAACAGGGCAGCACCATTGGCATTAGCATTTGTTGCTTACACTCCATTCCAGTTGTGCTACTTGATGCCCGAATGCCTTGGGAATGTATCCACATGATTATGCCATGATTTTGGATTGAAATATTGGCTGATTTGAGACTATCATTTACTGTTATACAGTGCTACAAATAGGGCAACCACACTTGGCATTGGCATTTCATGCTTATACTCTACTCCGGTTACCTTGTTTGATGCACGTATGCGGCCTACATGATGCCTAGTGCCTTGGGAATGTATGCACATGATTATGCCATGATTTTGGCCTGAAATATTGGCTGAAATTTCTCCGTTTTGATAGTCAAACTTGGCTGTAATAACAATGGGCTGAAGGTACTTTGGATGCTTTGTCACTTACCTATTGGTACCGGATGTATGCTTTGGGATTTTCCATCATATATCTGATATTTGGGGACGACTTTGAGCTCATGTTTGAATCTATGGAATGTATTTGAGCTACGCATAAGCTCCATCTTGGTTGGTATTCACTAGCATTTGGACCGACTTGGCATGCTCTTGGACCACTTATGCCTCATGTCTATGCTTGACAGTTTGGCTTCATACATTACATGCTTTGGTTCGTGATATATGCCGCTTGGTTCATCTATGCTTTACCGACATTGGGAGCTTTGCCTTGGATGTATTTGAGCATTTCCGAATCAGTTTGATCATTTACTTGGTTGCTATCGGATGTCATTGAGTTGACAGAGATCTTATTTTGGGATTATGTATTGCTCGTTGGTTGCTTCCATCAGTTGCTTCATGTATGTCATGCGCTTGGGATGCGTATGACACATTGACTTGGTCACTTGTCACTGGTGCTTTGTCTTGGGTTGCTTGAGCCCTTAACTCGTTTGTACACCTTTTGTGCCAGTGGGAGCACCTTGCATGCTTACTTGACCTTGAGCAGGGATTACATGCTATTGGAGAAGTTACATGTATTGGAGTAGTCTATGTCATTGAGCAGTTCCAGATGTATTGAGACTTTGGAATTATACTCCGAAAATTGGATGTTGCATTGAGTATATGTCTTGGTTCACAGGATGCTTATGAGCTGAGTCTGAGTTTTGGATCCACTTTCTTTTGAGGAGACACCTATTTGTGTCAGGTTTTGGCAATTGGTTCTACATTTTGCCTAGATTGTCTGGGGGTGTGCCTCTTATTGGTAGATGCTATTTGACATCTCTCAGTGTTATGCTCATGTATGTTCACTGTCATTTGGCTTTGCTTTGTTCTCTTTATGCCGGCTTTGGACCTAGCATTGTTTAGTTGACATTAGATCCAGTTTTGGGACAGTTTGCTCTCATTATTGCAGTTTTGAAATTTATTACAGCAAGCATTTATTGGTGGACTGAGCAGTAATTTTTATGCTAAAATGTCCTAATTTAGTGTAACGCACCTAGTACTACGTGTGTAGCATCTTTTGGCACACTTTTCTTGCCATTTGGAGCTCATTTCAGTGGATTTTGGGCACTTTTTGTAGTAAAACAACAAGCAGTAATAGACTGTCTGTGCATTTCCAGCCTGCATTATGGCGTCCTCTTTGACTGATAATGCCATATTTAACATCACAAAGTTGGATGGTACCAACTACTCTTATTGGAAGAGTCAAATTTGGTAGGTCTTGGTGCAGAAATCTCAGATTAAGCCACTTCGGTTGAGCGGGGAGCAACCTGAAACTATGAACAATGACGACTAGCTTGAACTTGATGAGCTATGCAAGTCCACGATTGTATTGTCTCTCACTGAACAGGTACATTATAATGTATTTGAGGAAGCACAGAGTGCATGGGATCTATGGAATAAGATCAAGAATCTTTATGATAAGAAAAGTCAGGCAAGTCAGATGTACTGGTTGAAGCAGCTTATGGATCTGTGCATGAAGGATAATGCGACTATGTGTGCTCACTTGAGCCAGTTCCATGCTATACTAAAGAACCTGACTTCGCAAGATATCACCAATGGAGAGGAAGTAACTCCTCTTTTCTTGCTTGGGACTCTGAATGAGTCATGGGATGTATTCCGCACTGCCCTATGTGCCTCTAGTGCTACTCTGAAATTGAATGATGTTGAGAGTGCTCTTCTGCAGGAAGAGGTTAATCGCAAAAACTTGGATGCCTCTCGTGTTTCACATGCTTTGATAGTTAGAGGCAGGAATGACAGGAATGAACGTGGGAATGGCCGTGGCCGTGACTCTCAGAAGGGTCGGTCTAAATCTCGTGGAAAGTTGCGTAGTAAGTCACGTGGGCGCAACGCTAATGTCACTTGTCATCATTTTGGGAAAAAGGGCCATATCAGACCATAGTGTCATGAGTTGCGCAATGAGAAGCACAAGGATAAGGGGAAAGAGAAAGTGCAGGAGAAGTCCTCTGATCGCAACATAGTACCTACGAAGTCCAGTGTCAAGATTGAGGAAATTAATGACATGCAGACCGAGGATTCCGATGGTGGTGATGAGTTCATACTCGCAGCTAGTTCTTCTAATGCCTCACTCTTGACTGAGACACCTAGTATGTATGCACAGTGCTGGTTATTGGATTCAGGTGCGTCCTTCCATGTGACGCCTTACCGTGCGTGGTTTCACTCTTACTGTACTGTATCTGGATCAGTCAGACTTAGAGATGACAGGTCTCTTGATATTGTGGGCTGTGGAGATATTCAGTTGCAGTTTTCCACTGGAAGTTCCTTTTTGCTCAGGGGTGTATGTCATGTACCTGCACTTACGTACAGTCTTATGTCTGCAGGACAGTTGGATGATGCAGGGTTTCATGTCTGTTTTGGAGATTCTACCTGGAAGATTACCAGAGGCAGACTTGTGCTTCCTAGAGGCGCCAAGGCTAGCGGCTTCTATCCTCTTCTTTTATATGGGTATTCTATAGACCATGTTTTGGCAGTGGGTTCTATCCCACATGTATCACTTTGGCATGCCCGTTTGGGGCATATGTCTTTGAAGGGAATGAAAATGTTATCTGGTTTGCAGTATCTTCCGCCTTTGGACTATGCATGTTTTGACTCGTGTGATCACTGTCTTTATGGTAAGCAGAATAGGTCTACGCATAAGAAATCAGGTAGGCCATGCATGAGTGAGCCCTTGGCTTTGGTGCATTCAGATGTTTGTGGGCCCATGCCGTGTATGTCTATGGGTGGCGGGAAGTACTTTGTTACCTTCATTGATGATTTTTCTAGGAAAGTGTGGGCTTATCCCATAAAGCAAAAGTCCGATGTCTTGGTAGTCTTTCAGCATTGGCTTGCTCTTGTTGAGAGCCAGACTGGGTATAGGTTGAAATGCCTTAGGACTAACAATGGGGGAGAATATGTCTCACGTGCTTTTGATCAGTTTTGTGATGACATGGGTATTAAGCGTCAGTTGACCACCCCTTACACCTCCGCCCAGAATGGTTTGGCTGAGTGCATGAACATGACTATTCAAGAGCGTGTCCGCTCTATCCTTAGCCATGCAGGCCTACCACAGAGCTTTTGGGCTGAGGCAGTTAGTACGGCAGTGCATGTCATAAATCGATTGCCTTCTAGTGGATTGGATTTCCAGGTTGTAGAGGAAGTTTGGGCTAGTAAGCGACCCTCTTATGCGCATCTCCGTGTCTTTGGATGTGAGGCATTCTGCCATGTGCCCAAGGACAAGAGGAGTAAGTTGGATCCAAAGAGCATTAAATGCATCTTTCTTAGTTATGGTGATTCAGGAGAGATGGGCTATTGCCTATGGAATCCGCAGGCGCGGAAAATAGTACGCAGCCATGATATAGTCTTCCATGAAGACAACATGCACAGACAGCCTGAGAAGGTGGTTGAGATCCGTAGAGTGATCTTTCAGGAGGAGCCTAGAGCTCCTGCACAGCCAGTGGACAGCCTACAGCTGCAGCAGATGCTCATGGTCAGGGTGTTAGACAGGCAGCTGGGCAGGCAGCAGAGCCTACAGTGAAGATGGTTGAGATCCACAGACAGCCTGAGAAGGTGGTTGAGATCCGTAGAGTGATCTTTCAGGAGGAGCCTAGAGCTCCTGCACAGCCAGTGGACAGCCTACAGCTGCAGCAGATGCTCATGGTCAGGGTGTTAGACAGGCAGCTGGGCAGGCAGCAGAGCCTACAGTGAAGATGGTTGAGATCCACAGACAGCCTGAGAAGGTGGTTGAGATCCGTAGAGTGATCTTTCAGGAGGAGCCTAGAGCTCCTGCACAGCCAGTGGATAGCCTACAGCTGCAGCAGATGCTCATGGTCAGGGTGTTAGACGGGCAGCTGGGCAGGCAGCAGAGCCTACAGTGAGACGGTCTGCTAGAGACAGACGTCCACCTGATAGATTTCAGCCCTCTATGCATTATGTTTTGGTTGCAGATACAGGAGAACCTTTCACTTATGATGAGGCTATGTGCAGGGGTGACAGTCACTCCTGGGAGAGGGCTATGCAGTCTGAGATCGACTCCTTGCATAAAAATGAGACTTGGGATTTGGTTGCCTTGCCTAAGGGCAAGAAGGCTTTGTCATGCAAGTGGGTGTACAAGCTGAAAAGTACCCCTGGACACCCCAAGCCGGCATACAAGGCTAGATTGGTAGCAAAGGGTTTTAAGCAGGAGCATGGTGGAGACTTTGATGACATCTTTTCTCCTGTGGTTAAGATGACCACCCTGCACTTAGTCTTGGCTTTGGTTGCTCAGCTTGACTTAGATCTATATCAGATGGATGTCAAGACGGCTTTGTTACATGGGGACTTGCATGATGAGATCTATATGGAGCAGCCTAAGGGCTTTGCAGAACCTGGCAGGGAGCACCTAGTGTGCAAGTTGAAAAAAAGCCTTTATGGCTTGAAGCAGGCACTTAGGGAATGGTATCATAATTTTGATGCCTTTATGCAGTCACAGGGCTACAGCAGGAGTGCTATGGATCTGTGTCTTTACACAAAGAAAGCCCGTGATGGTTCATTGCTTATTTTGCTACTCTATGTGGATGATATGCTGATAGCAGGGAAAGCTCATGATGAGCTAGATGCTCTTAAATCTCAGCTGAAGAAGAGCTTTGAGATGAAGGATTTGGGACAGGCCTCTCACATACTTGTTATGCACATTAGATGCGACAGGCATCAGGGACTCCTCTACTTGTCACAGAGGGAGTATATTCATAAAGTCCTTGAGCGCTTTCGCATGCAGAATGTGAAGCCTATTGGCTTTTCATTTCCTTCTTATGTGAAGGTATCATAGGCCGATTGTCCGCAGATAGATGAGCAAAGGGCCGAGATGGCCCAGATCCCTTATGCTTTAGCCGTGGGCAGTTTGATGTATGCCATGATAGCCACTCGTCCAAATATTGCCTTTGCAGTTGGTGTTGTGGCACACTATATGGCTACACCTGGCAGGAAACATTGGGATGCCGTGAAGGGTATCATGAGGTACCTGAAGGGCACAACAGATATGTGTATTTGCTATGGCAGCCAGGATACAGGGGTCGTGGGGTACACTGACTCCGATTATGCAGGACATGCAGATAGTAGGAAGTCCACTTCTGGCTATGTATTCACCTATGTTGGAGGTGCTGTCTCTTGGATGTCCAGGGTTCAAAAGTATACGGCTTTGTCTACCACTGAGGCCGAGTATGTTGCAGCCACTAAGGCTTGCAAGGAGGCCATATGGCTAGGCCGTCTAGTTACTGACCTTGGGATTGATGCTATATCTACACTGCATTCAGATTCTATGAGTGCCATTCAGTTGGCTAAGAATCCGGTCTTCCATGCGAAGACGAAACACATTGAGGTGAGGTATCACTTCATACATGGTGTCGTGGAGGACAAGTCTGTTGGCCTTGTCAAGATCTCCACTGACGAGAATCCTGCAGATCTGCTCACGAAAAGCCTCACTACTGAGCACTTTGCCTTCCTCAAGAGATTGATGGGCGTTGGATGAGATGTTGCCTTTCCTCATCCCTTGTACCTATGTACAGTTGTACTGTCTTTTTCTTTTCTTTTCTCTCTCACTGTTCGCCTTTAAGCGGGAGGTTGTTGGGGTAAAGGCGCCTCTGCCGTGCCGCCCCCTGTATTACTACACTGACAGTACCCGCCACTGCACACAGCAGGTGACGGACGCTCGTCACGTCACTTTATTCTTTACATTCATTTTAGTGACTAGTAAATAAAGGATGGCCCGGTCACACATTGTGACTGTTGGAGTTCCCATTTCTTGTCTCTCTCTTTCTTGCTCTTGCTCTCCCGCCATAGCTCTGTACAAGCTTCGATCCTTCTCACATTTCAACTTCCTCAAGGGAGCCCCCAAAGGTCACAACCTTTGGACCATCTAAAGGCTATTCCCACTTGACTTTTTGGCCTTTGGCCTTCCGGGCACTCCCTCTTTCTTGTCCAATACCTGATTCAGGAAATGATAAAAATTGGAGGAAAAATGGGGCGCCAAAAAACTGACACCCTCCCCCTATGGTGTTTCAAATCATGAGCTTTTAGGCTCTTAATTAGAGCTTCAAGCTTTAAAACACAAAAAAATCGGTTCATGATTTGGGTTTCACACTACGTAGAATTGTATTTTTCATCTAGACGAGTGGTTTTGTGACATCAAAATCTACAAATCTGGGCCCTATCACGCTCTTCCTGGCTTCCAGATCCAGTAGCTGCTTCACAACCCCGAACCTTGCGGGAATTAAATGGGGGATCAAACAACCTTGGAATGGAGATCGAAGACTTGCATTGGATTCCTGACGTCATTTTGCATCTAGAAAAACTCCAGTTCGGCCATCCGCCATGGTTTGATTTCCATGAAAATAAGTACTAGCGCTTTAGGAACTTGCCGCTTAAAATCATACTAATTGCTGTCTTCGACAAAGTCTATTTTTCCCCTGAAATTCGTAATTTTTGGCTATTTTTAAGCACTTCTTGGAATAAAAAATCATTTGTCATTGGCGACCACAGGATAGGGCGACTCAGCCTGTCGAATCCCACGAATAGATTTGCACATAAACAACAAAAAAGAGCATCAAGCTGATACAAAAAATACACAACACAACATATCACAGCTCATACCCTACCCCCTGACAAAACCAAGGCATGAAATCTACGAGGAGTAGGCCCAACATAATCTGATAGAAGGCTCGAAGCTAGTCACTAACCAACTGCTGCAACACAGCCAAGCTAAAAAGAACCATCAAAGAGGTCATCCTAAGTGGTGGTCTGAACTACCTTCCTGACTAAGGACAATTCAACCAAGAGCTCCTACTAGGCAAGGACGTCTATAGCCTGATCAAAAAATATTTTCTTTTAGCACATTTCTCTTCTTTTAGGCTTTTATTTTTCCATACTTGGGTGTGTAAAAAGGAGGGAGTTGAGCGTAGTGACCCAAGGAGAACAGGGCATCGGCCTTAGGTCCTGTCTCGGTACCCAAGAACCTACCAAGCCCTGGCAAGGCGACACTTAATCCTTTTCTAACACTCACTTTTATTTTCGCTCCAACCTTCTTACATTCTTTATTTTTTCAGCTAAATGCCACCCCTAGGAAGACAAGGCATCAGCCTCCTCGGGTCTTGCTCGTCCCTAGGAACCTACTAGGCCTTCGCAAGGCGATAGACACTACACTAGAAATTTTTCTCTTTTTTTTAAATTTTATTTTTATAGGGGTTAGCACCCCTTTTTACACACCCTTGTATATTTATATATTTTCTTTTAGATATTTAGAGTTTTTTCTCTTTCCATCATTATTTTAGTAGGCTTCTCTAACTGCCTCACAACTAACAGGAACTCCCAGAACGGCCCCCTAGCAGGTCAGCAGAACAGGGTCACTAGGACTCCCATTTAAAATAGGTTTTTCAATGCTTGACAATGCCTTGTAGGAGGCAATGACTACTCAGACCTCCCCTAGACATACAAAGCCTAATCTTGGGACTTCATGCCTTGATTGCCGGTCCCCAACAAGAAAGAAAACCCCCTTCAAGTACACACATACATATAACGTGAAAGAACAGGCACTCGTAAAGGAGAGATATCACCTAGAGAGGGCCACGAGAAGCTTCCACATGACAAAGGATCCTTCCAAGCTCTTCTTTGAACCTGTCTAGCATAGGACCAAAATAAGAAACCATTAACTGCACCCGTACTAAACAGACAACTGGCCCTCTTGGCCAAATGAAATAAAGCATTTCACTGCAAACTAACTGGCCCTCTAGGCCTAAAGAAATAAATTATTAAAACCTGAAAATAACTGGCCTTCTTGGCCTAATGGAATCAAACAAAATAGCTCATAGAGATCCCTCCTTGGAAGAAGGCAGATATACGCAAATACCTTAGAATGGAGCCCATACCTCCTACATATATAACAAGAGGCGTACGCATAACATGTCTTCTGATCAACCTATGGGTCCAAGATAATAGTGGTAGATGGGTCTAGGCTACTCTTTGCATTACCCATATCAAACCATTGCCTGCCAAGATAATAGTGGTAGATGGGTCTCGGCTACTCTTTGCATTACCCATATCAACCATCGCCTACCATATAACATGTGGTCTGATAACATTTCCCATAAGCGACCAGGTCCTAACCTACTATCAATAGCAACATCCGGACTAGGACCACAGTTGAAAAAGAGGTCCTCTTCATAAGCAAAATTAGCTAAGGAATCCGCAAACTGATTCCAATAACGTGGAATGAGCTGAAGAGATATGCTCTCAAATTCATCAAGTAGTGTTATAGCAGTTCGATGATACATACAAAGAAGAGGATTCTGGACTGTATATGTCCCATTGAGTTGATTTAAGATCAGTTGGGAATCCCCTTTTATTAACAACCGCCTAATGCCACCTTTCTTGGCAATATTCAGTCCCATAATCAGAGCTTTATACTCGGCCATGTTGTTACTAAATCCTACCCCGAGGTAAGCATCTATTTTCATTGTAACTCTATGTCGGGGATCTCGGATAACTACTCCAACACTTCCTTTTCTATTAGGGCCCCTGGACGCTCCATCAAAGTATAATGTATACGTCCATAATGGGTTTACACAGCCAGCCATCAAGAACTCCCCTATTCGTAATCATGATAGTCAAAGTTCAACATATTTAGAGGATGAATTGAAGGCTCCATCACACCTTCTTCATTAAACTCAACAGGGATGCTTGTCAAGACTAGTAAGCAGTGATGGTAGAAAAATTTAATTTCCCACACAAAGGTACTGTCTTCTTGCTCAATCACTTTATATCCCTTGCTCCACCAGATAAGCCTCCCCTGATGATATCTTTGCTCGAGATATGGGTGCTCCAAATAAGGAATTAACCACCCCATCAACCAATTTAAGCTCTCCTGCAGGTCCAATCAACCCCAACATGGACCTGCAATGCATTTTTTCGCGTTAGCATACTTAGAAATAATAAGATTTAATCTTATTAAGATTAACCTTATTCTTAAATTCCACCCCTTGTAGATCAGCTAATAGAACTGTGTACTTATTTTTACCTATCCGAACTATCTTGTAAGGGCCATCCCATCGAGGTTCCAACTTTCTTGGAAATAGCTCCCTATGCACATCATAATATAGAACTAACTGCCCCTTTTTAAAAGTATATTTCTTCGCTGTCAGATCATGCAACTGTTTCATCCAATGTTTAGCTACCTCCTGGTGCAACAAACTCTGTAATTTGAGCTCGTCCAAGTGGGCTATAGTCGTAAATCGCTCAAATAGGGCATCTTCATCACCCAGAGAATGATTGATTGCAAATCTAATGGTTAGCAACTCAATTTCTAAGGGCAAGATGCACTCCTCCCCATAAACTAATTTGAATGGGGTGTGGCTAGTGGCTCGTTTAAACGTCATATTATACATCCAAACCACCACATATAATTTTGTATCCTAGTCTCGCTTCTTTTCGGAGACTATCTTGGATAGGATACCCACAAGCTGCTTATTGGTACTTTCAACTTGTCCATTTGCTTGCGGAATATAGGGGGTCATCTTGTTATGCTTGATTTTCTAAGCTTTAGTTAGACTTTTAATCACTTTATTTAAAAAGTGAGTTCCATGGTCCGATACTATTTCTTTTGGCGGACCAAAACAGCAGATAATTTGCTCAAGTAGGAAATTGGCAGTCTATTTTGCATTGTCCTACCTCGTCGCCCGTGCTTCTGACCACTTTGTAAAGTAATCAGTTGCTACTATAATGTACCTCTTCTAAGTAGTAGACGACGGGGTAATAGGACCCACAAAGTCAACGCCCCACTTCTCAAATGGAAGGATAGCCATGATAGGCATAAGTGGACACTTCCTATTCTCTCAACTATCATGTCTTTGACATGTATTACAACTCTTGACATAGTCAAATGAATCCTGGCACCAATATCCAGCTCTTAAAGCCTTTTGTGCCATTAACCTCTCAGCAAAGTGCCCTCCACAAGTGGAGTCATGGCACTCTTACAAAATAAAGGGAACCTCGTCAGGCATCACACATCGGTGATAGATATCATCAACACCCTACCGATATAATGTGCCTGTGATCAAGAAAAATTTCAATACCTGTTGTTTAATTTTCATATTCTCCAATTTTGATAAAGTAGCTCGAGTCTCTCCCGTAGAAAGAGAGTGCATTATAGTAGTATACCAGGAGGGAATAGAGGCCGTATCAATCTTGAACAAAGTTTCCATGTCACTTCCTTCAACCACGACCTCTTTTGGCTCTCCGAAATCCACAAGACACTCTACAATGCCTTGAAGCTTCGGTGTCTTGCTCTTAATCTCATAATCAAATTTTTGCAAAGTGATTAACCACTTTGCTAAATGGTCAGGTGGCTGTAACTTATTCAACAACAATCGAAGCCCTTCCGCCTTCGTATAAAAAACCACCCTCTCATAAAGAATGTAGTGCCTAAACTTCTTGGTCGCAAACACCATCTCAAGGCACAACTTCTCCATATATGTGTAGTTAATTTTTGATATGCCCAACTTTCGACTAGCAAAAGCTATCGGATGGTACCACTTTTCCTCCCAAATTTGAGCTAAACAACAGCTAATACTATACATGGTTGTTGCTGAAATATATAGAAAATTTCGCCCCTTTTTTGTGCTTTTCAAACAGGTGCTTTGGCAAGCTCCTGCTTCACATAATCAAAAGACACTTTGAAAGAAACACTCCATGTAAATTGACAGTCAAAGGAGAACAGGTTTGTCAGCGACAACGTTCTTTTTGCCAAGGTATTGATAAACCTCTGATAATACCCTACTAATGACAAAAATCTATGCACTTCCTTCGGAGTACATGGTAGACTCATGGCGACTATGACCTTGATCTTTTTAGGATCAGAGTCGCAATCCCTACGAAACTGACCACATGGCCTAACAAGAGCCCATAAGGGACTCCAAAGACGCACTTCCGTGGGTTAAGAGCTATGCAAAATTGTCTGAAATGCTCAAAACACTTCCGCAAAATGATCAACTGTCTATCCCTTTACGGTGGCTACCCCCAGATTGTCAATGAATACTTTCAGCTCCTCTGGGGAGATGTCACCAAAGGTCTTGTCGACTATTCTTTGCCACGAACCAGGTGCTTACACAACCCAAATTCCGTCACATGGTACGAAAAGGTACCAAAGATTGTAATAAACGTCGTTTTTGGCTTGTTTTGCTCAGCAATCGCCATTTGGGTATACCCTGCAAAGCAATCCATGCATGAATATATTTTCCTACCCGCTAATTGATCTAGAATTTGGTCAATAAACGGCAACGGTTAGTAATCTTTAATAGTCTTCTTATTCAGCTCTCTAAAGTCTACACAAAGACAGATTTGATTATTATTCTTCTTCTTGATCACAACTGGTGAGCACCATTCAGTATGTTGAACAGGGAAGATCAAACCCGCTTTATGCAACTTCTGTAGTTCCTCGTACAACCTGTCCCTTAATTCAAAAGGCATATTCCTTACTTTCTGACGTACACAGCGGGTACCTTCCTTTACAGGAATAATATGCACAACTAGACTGGGAGGAATACCCTGAAGCTCGTAATAGCTCCAAGCAAAGATATCAAGGAACTCTCGAATTAAGGACACATAATCCTCCTCTCTTTCTTTTGAACTAAGCATGGACCCTAATTTAATTGGCCACGAATCATTTAGCATACCAAGATCCAGCTCAATAACGTATGCGTCTCTTATTCGATCATGAGGCTCTATCGGCTCATTCAAGGTTATCTCATAAATATCCTCTGTAGTGGACCCTTCCTTAGATCCATCGCTCGATGACGTCTCACTACCAAATGGATCATCTATTGTTTCTAGTTCAACGGAGGATAGTGGAGCTCTCTCACTCTGTGGAGACTCAGGGTAGGCATCCACTATTACACGATGGGCACCTCAACCTAGAATCACTCGACCAGTGGGTATATCGACTTGACAGTCTATCCGCAGAATCCATGGCTTGCCTAGCAAAACTCGATAGCTAGGACGTCCTGCAAACCTTATCACCCTAAATTCCAAGTAGCATTCCACGCTCACAACTGTAACGTGGACCTTAGTAATGCAACCTTCTGGTTGTCTTAGACTATCATCAGCCATCCTAAGAAGTGTGGAGCCGTCTTTTTGGATCTCTAGGCCTAACCTCTCCATCAAGTCTGAACTTATGATATTGACGGAGGATCTAGTGTCCACAATAGCATGCTCCACTAATATTCCATCCACATATGTTGGAACCCTAGGGCGATGCTTTTTAGCATGATCAAACCAATCTTCCCCCACTCTAGCTATACCCAAAGGTTCTATTATATACCCTATACGTAGGATTTTCTTGAATTCCTTGCGTACTCTTGGAGAAAGTTTAATCAATTGTAGAAGATTCACGTCTGCTTTGACTTCGCAAAAAGGAAACTTGCTAGATCAAAGTTGTGGTAATTAGCCAAAGTTCTCTTCTCGTGCCAAACCATTCTCTCCTTTGGTTTTTCCATCGACTTTGGTGCCTCTTTTTAGCCTTTACCTTCTTTCTTGGCAATCCTTTATCCTCCTTGGGATCGACTTTACTACCAACAAGTCTTAACAATCCACCTTCCTTATCAGGATTCAGGACTCGCTTTTCCTTAGCATCTTGCTTAGTGCTTCCCTCGACATGTTTTACAATTCCCTTATCACCCTCTTTAATCTTTTGACCTCTTGATACGGCTCGTAGATTAGAAGTTTCAGCACCATTGATATGTACAGCCTCAATAAGGCTGACTCCACTGCCATGAGGTAACTCCTCTACAACATCCTTTCCTCTTTGCAGTATTTGCCTTGGTCCATCGTCTTGCTGGAGATTATTCCCTTATGCCCGATGGTGAACTGGACCTGGTTGTTTACTCCCTTGTTGGAGAGAACTGATCTTACTCCAACAAGTAGCAGCTAAGTGGCCAGACCTCCGCAAATATCACATTTGGCATTTGGGAAATTCCTAGGGAAATGTTGGCCGCCACACCACTTACAACTGAATCTTGAGGGGCCACCCTCTTCAAGGTGTCGGCTCCCTATCAAATTCTATTGCTTCTTAAGAAAATTCACATCCACAGCTATTTTTTGATACTGTTCAAATATCATATCGGTGTAGTGCTTCATCATATCCTTAACTTCACCAAGGACATTAGAAGCACTCGACTCATAGCCACGATCATCAGTCTGTCGTCCCATGGGCCTAACCACTTGATTAGGGATTGGCTCTACTGACCAAACTGGGACAACATTAGGATTCATTGTTTGGTTTCCACCACTATTTAGTGAGGCCGCCTAACTAGCCATAGGCATAGTCATGCTAGGAGGAACTGGTAACATAGGTAGATTTGACATAATACTCCCTCTGCCACTCGTATTCAACATGGGGTCCCCTTGACTCCCATTGGACAAGGCCAAATTATTACCATTCCAATTTATCCTTGCTACATAAGCTTAGCCTTATGTTGCAACTGATTAAGCTCCTCTTGGGATGACACAATTGAAGATATAGGAGCAGGAGGGGAAACAGAAAGAACATCCACCTTCTGATTAAGTTCTTCAATGAGTTTTTGTTGGGACTCTACAGTGTCCTGAGATTGCTGGAACTGACCCTCACTGGTAACAAGCTTACTAGACAAAGTGACCATCTCTGCAAGGGTAGAATTCTTCTCAAGCATCAAAGATACATTCTCCTCCTCTAGTTTAACAACCTTAGCTTCTAGCTCCTGAATAGTGACCTTCTTGTCAAGATTGTGGGAGAGAAGGAAGGAGTCTCGCTTGAAGCTTTCTTGCTTGCACAATGGGGGAAGACACACAAGGGTGGAGGCTAAAAAACAGTTTTCCTCTTCTTAGTTGTGTAAGCCAAAAAGAACTCAAGTACAAAGAAATAGAAGAACCCTAGATATGGGTCTCAAACCAAACTCAACTAACTAAGCTGGCATACTAACTGAGCCACAAACTAGAGTAGATAAGGATAGCTATCATGTAGCTATTATTCAGGGGCGGTATACCAACCGCATCTGCAACTGACAAGTCGGTGACATAAATACACAACGGTCACCCTGGCATATCACGAGTGGAGCTCGATATCTCAACACTCCCCCTCGAGCTCAATCCCAAGTCCTGCACACCAAGCAGGTCTCTAAACTTGCGCAGCTTCTCTGCGCCCAATGCCTTCGTGAATATGTCAGCTACCTGATCCTCTGTGCTGACATAAACTAGATCAATAAGACCTAGTAAAACCCTCTCTCGCACATAGTGATAATGCACCTCAATGTGCTTTGTTCTAACATGATAGACTGGGTTATTTGCCAAGTGTATACTACTCATGTTGTCACAATAAATGACAACTGGCCCATCTGTAGACTGATGCATATCATAAAGTAGCTTATGCAACCAAGCTACCTCACATGCAGCCATTGATGCACCCCTGTACTCAGCCTCTGTGCTTGACAAGGCAACTGTAGGCTGTTTCTTGCTGCTCCAAGTGACTGCAGCACTCCCAAAAGAGAACACATATCCACTGGTAGATTGTCTATCAGAAATACTACCAGCCCAATCAGCATCAGTGTATCCATGCAACTGTATCTGAACCCCAGTCTCATAAAATAGTCCATACTGCAATGTGGACTTCACATACCTGAGTATGTGTCTAGCCGCATCCAAATGTGGTTTCCTTGGAGCCTGCATAAACTGACTTACCAATCCAAGAGCATAGCTCAAATTTGGCCTGGTAATAGTCATATAAATCAAACTTCCTACTATGCGTCTGTACATAGTAGGGTCTTCTAGAAGCTCACCTGCATCTGTGCTCAGCTTCACATTCTGCTCCAAAGGATTTGAAATAGGCTTACAGCCTGTCATCCCATATTTGGACAGCATGTCCAATCCATACTGCCTCTGCAAGAGCTGTATCCCACTTGGTAATCTAATCACCTCAATGCCCAAGAAATAACGCAGCTCTCCCAAATCCTTCATCTCAAACTTCTACTTCAATAGCATTTTCACATGAAGGATATCTTCATCACTGTCACCTGTCATAATCAAATCATCAACATAAATGACAAGTAGCAAAATACCTTTCTCTGTTTTTCTCACATAAAGTGAGAAATCTGCCTTGGAAATTTGAAAGCCAATAGTGACAAGATACTGTCCTATCTTGTCAGACCATGCTCTAGGTGCTTGCTTCAAGCCATACAAGGCTTTCTTCAACCTGCAAACAAACTCAGGATGAACAGCATGCACATAACCTGGTGGCTGCTCCATATAGACCTCTTCTTGCAAATCACCATGCAAGAAGGCATTCTTTACATCCATCTGATGTAAAGACCATCCCTTTGATGCAGCCATAGCAATGATTGCTCTTACGGTTGCCATCCTTGCAACCGGACTGAATGTTTCTTCATAGTCAATGCCATATGTTTGTGCATACCCCTTGACTACTAATCTTGCCTTGTATCTATTCACAGAACCATCTGCATTGTGCTTCACCTTATAAACCCACTTACAACCAATTGCATTTTTACCTTTAGGCAAAGGTACCAATTCCCATGTAGCATTTGCTTCCAAGGCATCCATTTCTTCATCCATGACTTTCTCCCATTTTTCTTTTCCCATGGCTTCCTCAAAAGAAGTGGGTTCTGGTTCCTGTATCACTTTAACCATATATGCATAGTGAATGGCTGTAAATTCATCATATTTTAGCCTATCCACAGGATACCTAGCTCTCGTAGACCTGCGCAAAGTAGGTTCACTCCCAGGTGCTCTCAAATCATCCCTGGTCTTCCTTACTCCAGGTGTAACAATAGAAGGAATACCCAACTCATCATCAATGCTCTGTTCTGAGCCACTGGATTCACCATCCACATAAGAGTGACCTGCATTCACATCAAACATGGGCTGATCAACCTTCTCTTTTCCTTTTCGTGATACCTGCATACCACTATTTGCATTGCTTTGAGAAGATTCTCTTGATCTCAATCTGCCTGTCCATGGCGAAGAATGTGAACCACTGCTAGAGGACGCTCCAGGTCCACTAATATTTTATGACTGCTGCTGTGAATTCTGTGCAGCATTACCATTTTGTGCATCTACATCATCAATCACATTTACTGGTTTATACCAGCTACTCATCTCATCAAAAACAACATCTCTGCTCACTGTAAACTTATGAGTAGAAGGGTTATAGCATCTATACCCTTTTTGCTGCAGAGAGTAACCAATAAAGATGCACTTCTCAGCTTTTGGATCCAACTTGGATCTCAACTCATCTGGCACATGTACATAGGCAATGCAACCAAAAATTTTCAAATGAGAAATATCTGGTTTCCCACCAGTATACCTCTCCTCTGGAGTCATCCCATGTATTGCTGCAGTGGGAGTCCTGTTCATTATATAGACTGTTGTAGCAACTGCTTCAGCCCAATAAAAATCTGGCAAGTCTTTTTCATTGAGCATGGCACGAGATACCTCTCCAATATGCCTGTTTTTCCTTTCTGCAATTCCATTTTGTTGTGGGGTATGACTGCATGAATATTGTTGCTTTATGCCATGCTCCTGTAGGAACCTTGCAAACTCATTTGAGAGGTACTCTCCCCCTCCATCTGACCTTAGGAATTTTATCTGCAGGCCTGTTTCTTTTTCAACCATCGCTTTGAGAGTTTTGAAATGCCCAAAAACTTCACATTTCTTTTTCACAAAATACACCCAAACTTTTCTGCTATAGTCATCAATAAAACTGACAAAATAATGACAACCTCCAAGAGACGCAGCTTTAGTAGTCCACACATCAGAGTGGATTAATTCCAATGGCTTCTTACTCTCTTGAACATGTCTAGGAAATGGTTTCCTTACCTGTTTTCCAAACTGACAGGCTTCACATACCTTATGCATTTCTGCAACCTTGAATTTAGGCAATCCTGCAACAATATTTTGGGCCTGCATTGATTTAAGTCGATGTATATTAACATGACCAATGCGTTTATGCCAGATATCAATATCTGCAACTACATCAGTCCCATGTGCAAACATTGCTGCACTCAATTCAGACATGTCTGCATCCAGTGTAAACATTCTGCCCTTCTTCTTTCCTTTTGCTATCAAGCAACCTTTATTTTTTATATCCTCAACAAAGCATCCATGAGGATTAAATCTGACCTGCAAGCCCTGTTCAACCATTTGACCAACAGAAACTAGATTCTTGGTGATATTCGGGACATGAAATACATCGGACAGGTATTTCTTTTTCCCATCCTGCATAGACAAAGGAATTTTTCCAATCTGCACAATAGGATGTGCAGTATCATCACCAGTCTCCACAAATCCTGGTTTTTCCATTTTCCTTGCATCCTCCATCCATTCTGCATGACCTGTCATATGGTTTGATGCACCTGAGTCAACATACCATACATCGTTGCTTTCTTCTGCATTTGTCACAGAATTGTTCATGTGCTGCACCATAAATAGATGCTCATTTCTGTCATCACCCTGTCTACTAGAGGATGCATAATTTCCTTATTGCAGTTTTCCATTCATGATGTCATTCTTCTTTTTATAGCAGTCTTTAGCCATATGACCCATTTTACCACAATAGTAGCATTCAACATTACTGTTTGCATTTTGGCCTCTTTGCCATCCACCACGACCTCTTTGGCTCCCCCTGCCTCTAGAGTTACCACGTCCTCCTCCATAGGACTGGTTTTCTTGAGTTTGCTGCATATTCTGATTTCTACCACGGCCTCCTCTACCTTTGCCTCTACCTCTTCCAGCATTTGAGTAGAAGACAGCTTCTTTTGAAGTTCCTCCTGAAGAAGATGCACCACCATTTCTCTGCTCCTCAGAAATTAGAAGAGCAATCAACTCCTCAAAAACAGGAAATCTTTCATGAACTGAAATGGATGTCCGAAACTGTGCATAATCCTTTCCTAGACCATTCAAGGTCACAGAAACTAAATCATCATCTTCCACTGGTGACCCAATGGAAGCAAGTGCATCTGCAATCTTCTTCACCTTCATGTGGTAGTCGTTGATGCTCATATTTTCTCTTTGCACATTGTGCAACTCTTGCTTGAGCTGCATTTTCCTGGCTTGCGTATTTGTGCTATACATTTTTGACAAAGTATCCCATGCCTCCTTTGGCATACTTGCATCCTGAATATGCACAATCATAGAGTCTGAAATGCTGATAGACAGCCAATACATAACTTTCTTGGCTCTCTCATGCCATGCTTTAAATGCCTACATTTGCTGTTGATTGGGAACATCAGGAAGAACTGGTTCTTCTTCATTTCCTGCAACAAATTCCCAATATCCTTTTCCCATAAGGAAATTCGTCATTCTAAACTTCCATGCTTGGAAGTTGTTCTTGTCAAGCTTTTCAGTGACAATCTGTGAAAGAGAATCAGATGCCATTATAGAAGACTGCAAAAAATTCTATCACTGCAAAAACCACAGCTTCACCCTCACAAGGGAAAATCTGCAAAACTGGCGAAAGTGGTATTTGACCACACAGTCACTTCCTAGTGACGATTTTGCATCAACAGGCAACAGGGATGATTCTGTAACTCCCAATGTCTCTGCGCACAAGCATACAATGCAATTTTTACAGTAACTATTCACCGACCTGTTGAACAGTGGCTGCACAGCATAAAACTGGGCCTTTTCTTGAGTGCGTGCAGAAAACTTCCGCCTCTAAAACAGGCCCCGAAATGGCCTCAAATCAAAAAAACAAGGTCGCCGGGGCTAAAGCCCTTCCCTGCAGCGTATACTGCCCTCTTGCTTCACCGCGAAGGGCGTCTCAACCTGAGACAATGCACTCCTGCACTTTCCAACTGTGCTACCTGCAGAGATCCGCTCCCGAAACAGGAAATGAAAGCAACACTGCTCCTCTTACCAGAAAACCGCGAGCTTGGCTTGCTTTCTTGAGCTCCTTACCACGAACAAGGCTCTGATACCATGTCAAGATTGTGGGAGAGAAGGAAGGAGTCTCGCTTGAAGCTTTCTTGCTTGCACAATGGGGGAAGACACACAAGGGTGGAGACTGAAAAATAGTTTTTCTCTTCTTAGTTGTGTAAGCCAAAAAGAACTCAAGTACCAAGAAATAGAAGAACCCTAGATATGGGTCTCAAACCAAACTCAACTAACTAAGGTGGCATACTAACTGAGCCACGAACTAGAGTAGATAAGGATAGCTATCATGTAGCTATTATTCAGGGGCGGTGTACCAACCGCATCTACAACTGACAAGTCGGTGACATAAATACACAACGGTCACCCTGGCGTATCACGAGTGGAGCTCGATATCTCAACACTTCTGTGAATCCATTAAGGTTGTGGCAGTAGTCATCTGATTGTGGATATCACTGAGGGTAGCCCTTTCTGAAGACAGATCCTCCAATGCCTTACTTAATTGACTAGTGAGGGAATCCACCTTGTCTTGCATGGAAGTGTAAGCATTAGTGTACAGCGTCTGAAGACAGGAAGTAAGGAAAGTTTCCAGAGTAGACTGCACATTGGAAACCATCTGTGGAAGCATGGGTCCAGCTAAAATGGTTTGTAATGATGAAGGAATCTGTGAATCTAATTTTCCTTCCTTTTGAGCGGCAAATAGATTGGTATAGGAAAGGAATGAGGGAAGAGCACTGCCAAGCACAACAGGAGTGGATGTTTGCACCAATGGATCTTGGACAGAAGGATTGGAAGGTCCCTTTGTGCGAAGGCATTTCTTTCTAGAAAAAATAACAGGCGACTCCTCATCTTCTGAATTAAGCTGCATGGGCCTAGGAGAAGAAACTGATATTGTAGGCTGCACTGGTAAAGGAGCTGGATCTGGCACTGGAACACCACCAGGAGGAGGTGCAAAAGTAAGGATCCTCTGTAGGAAGGCACCATAAGAAACAGTACTATTTTGACATTTCCTAACATGCTGGAAATGCTGATCCATCTTAGATAACATGAAACTTTCCCAGTTGAATTTAGCTCCCTCCAAAATCTTCATAGAAGCTGTGAATAATCCTTTTGACAGGTATTTGGATGCATTCTTTCCTGACATGAACCGGTCCTGTAGAAACTGGCATAACTGCTTCCAGACTGGAGAAGAAATGTGGGCAACAGACACCCCTGAGCTATTAATGAGCTGGTTAAGGAACAAGGGGGTGGAATTTTCCTTCTTCATCAGTGTGACTATCTCCTCAGCCGTCAGTAGGTTACCATTGGGCACAAAGGAAGCAGATAAGGGCAAACATAATGCTTCACTGATATTGGCTGCTGATAAGCAGAATGTCTGATTGTAAGCTAGGCCAGACTGGTTTTTGTAAGAAGCGAGAAAAGAATAACACATCTTCTCATCCACAGGTGGTAAAGTGAGAAGCACAAATGGGTGAAGGCCAGCTCGTCGAATACAATCTGCCTCTAACAGAAGAGAATAGTCATGGACCGCAAGAGAAACATGCTGGACCACAATTGGAGGCGTAGAAAGAGGTGCCATTCAGACTATGGTTTAAAACAAACCCACACACACAACCAGGAAAACAAAAAGAAAACCTCCAAAACCCAAAAACAAAACCAAGGCTGAGACCATCGACAGGAAACCAATTAAGTTATATGACTGATTGGACCATAACAACCCCCAGGCAAACCACATCCTAGAAAAAAAATAGCATGACCTCTACACACGTGCGACCGAAAGCTTCATGCTATGCACACATACATGCACCCTGTAACCTCGTATCAAGCAAAAAATAAAATAAAACTACATTCCGTAGCCCAGATAGAGACTCAAAAAAATCATGACACAATCAAATATTCTGACTAAAAAATGAGAATAAATACTATGTTGACTAATGTCAGATTACTACTCCCACTCCCACATAGCGTTCACGTCCTACAGTGCGGTGAAGTGTGTGAGTGAAACTAACGACTCAATTTTTATTATATAAACAATTAAGCATCGTTCATTATTAAATTAACCCGTTAATGCATGGTGAGTCGACATCGTAACCCAGCCCCACTTAGATTTTGACACGACTGGACTGACTGACTGGGTCTCTACTAATGCAGTTCCTTGTTATAATTAGATGATGTATGGCACTTGCGTGCATGCATGCGTGACTTTGGGGGTTGATTTTAATTACAAGTTAATGTACCTAAAACGTGTGTGTGTGTGCATTTGTGAATTAATTTTAATTTACAACTTATGTGGGTTAGGATGCAAAGGTGCTCGTGCAACGGCAGGGATTCTTTTTACAATTAACGTCCGGTTCATTTTATTTACAATTTATGAGGTGCAGTCTGTTAATTATGTGTGTGCAACGTTCGGTTGATTTTATTTACAATTAATGTGTGTTATTGTGCAAGTGAGAGGGGGAAAAAGGAAAGAACCTAGTAATTTGTGGGTCGGCCTGCGAAGTCTGAAATCGCAACCTCCAAAAGTGGAATGCCCAGTCCACAAAAATCCACAAAACTATCAAACTGTCGACTACCAAGAGTCGTCCTGTTGGATAGGAAAAACAAAAACGAGCTAACACCATGACCACGACAAAGAACAATGAAACGGATGACCAAAAGAAAAGAAGAAAAAAATTGTATGTTTTGGGTTTATTTGGATGTGTTGATTTGTAGGGTTTGAATGGTTTTATATTTGTTTTTGTTTTTGTTTGGGATTTGTGGTGTTTTTTGTTTGTTTGTGTTTTTTTTTCTTTTCTTTTCTCTTTTTTTTTTGGTTTTTTCTTTTTCTCTTTTTTTTGTTTTAATTTTAACCAAGAACCCAAATTTTCCCACTATGAGGACGGAAACCCATATTGTTTCAATGTCATGGAAATGTTCATTTAATGTTGGGGAGTTTCGAGAAATTTTGTTTATAATAAATACATTGTCATGAGAAATTTCCAAAGAGAAATAAATTCCCAACATTATGTGAATATTTTTTATTCCAAGAAAATTTCCAAAATAGAAAAGAGGATAAATGTGATTTTTTGAAATTTTTTCTAATTATTTTCTGATTTTTATGTATTTTTTGTATTTTTAATCAATTTCCATCAATTTATAAAGAATTTCAACCAATTTGGAATTTTCAAGAATTTTTTAATAGGATTTTTCAGTCAAAAAATTATTAAATTGTGAGAAAATATTTTAGCAATTTTTGGTAAAAATTCAAATATTTTTTTTGAATTTTTTAATGTTTTTTTTCAAATTTTTAATGTGTTTAATGGATTTTGTGATTAAAAAATGATTTTCGGGATTTCAAAAAGGAATACCCGGACACACATGAACAACTGTGCGTGCACGAACCAACACGCACCACCTCACGGACAAGTCCAAACCTGCGTCTCGCGCTTGAACTGCCGCAAAAAGACATGCTCTCGCGTACACTCATGCGAACAGCCGCTAGGAGACACGATAAAAACCGCAGCACGGGTGGCCGTGCAAAAACCACGGGGTTTGGTGTTGTTGATGCGGTTGTGGTTGTTGTACGCGTTGCGGGAGGGGGTGAACAGGAGCTAGGGTAGGGAGGGGTGGGCTTAGGAAGGGGGTAGGGAAAAGGGGGCTTAGGAAGGGGGGTTGGGTGTGGTTATGGGAACCGGGGTTAGTGGGAAGGGGGTTGGGGGCTGGTTAAGGAGGGAATGGGGGCTAGTGGGAATGGGGGTATGGGAGGTGGGAATGTGGGGTAAGGGGAGTGTGAATGTGTGTGTGTGTGTGAATGGGGGCCTAAGGGGGGGGATGTGAATGGGGGTGTGTGTGAATGGGGGTTTGGGGGTGTGTGTGTGAATGGGGGTTAAGGGGGGTAGTGTGAATGGAGGAGGGGCGGAGGATGTAGGGTGGCGGGTAGACAGCGCCTGGAAGGCAGGCACACGGCCAGGCCAGGGCAGGTGGAGGCCGGCAGGGCGGCCGAATCCGGCGCGGGCGGCGACGGCGGCCAATGGGCTAGCGGGCGGCCAACGGGCTAGCGGGCGGCCAACTGGCCAGCGAGTGGCTAGTGGGCGGCCAACGGGCCAATGGGTGGCGATTCGGCGGCAAGTGGCACAACACCTAGGCGGAAGGGCGGCGCAATGACAACGGGCGGCGCAAGTCGAACGGCGCATCAAAGGGAACGCCTGGGAGGGAGGCGCCGAGGGGGTGGGCGTTGTAGGGAGGAAGAAGGCGGAGGCCTGGCACTGTGGAAACAAGGCGGCAGGAGGAAGGTGGAAGGGTGGAGGAGGGAGAGGAGGGAGGGAAGGTAGGTGGTGCAGAAGGAGGGGAGAGAAGGGAGGGGGTTACGGGGAGAGAGAGGGAGGGGGAGAAGAGAGAAAGAAAAAACACGAAGAAGAGAGAGAGAGATAGAGAGGAGAGAGAGGAGGGAAGGGGAGAGGAGAGGTAACGGACACGGGAGGGGGGTTATAATTAATTTTTTTAAAATAATAAATAAAAATTTGTTAAAATAATAAATTAATTAATTAAAAGAAAGGCGTGCCCCCGTCCCGCACGCGTGCGAGGGGCGGGGTAAAAAAATTTGTAGTGGCGGGATCAGAACGGTGCCGAGACGTCGGCATAAGGTGCTACATGCGACGGGGCGTGGCAAGACGCGTAAAATCGCAAATACGTGCGTTTTCGCGCGAGACGAGTCGTGCGAAAAACGTCAAAATAAAGAAAAATTAATATCTCACAATCCGATCGTCGAAACGAAATGGTGTAAAAACAAAAAATGTACAAGACGGTAGGGGGAAGATAGGGGAAAAGGTCAACGGGGGTTCCGGGGGGAATAAAGGGTGTGCACATGCAAAAAACACGAAAAAGGGCCTCGAAAACACATACGGGGATTAATTTTAGGAAATCCGCTCGCCGGAATGCAGGGCGGAAAGAAGGAAAATTGTGCAGAAGACCACGCACGACAAACCTATCATGTCAAAACACAGTTTCGACTGAGATAGGATGCGTTCACATGGAAAAAACGTAAAAATGACACACGAAAGTACGGTTGGAAATTAATAATCAGAAGATCGGTTCACCAAAACAGAGGGCAGAAAAGACGATGAATGTGCGGGGGAAGGGGTTACACAGGGCTGTCACATGAAAATGCAGGTCCGAGAGGGTTAGGAGGCGTTCACATGCAAAAAACACCACAAAGATACTCAAAAACACTTTTAAAAATTAATTAATAAAAAATACAGAAGTCGAAATAGGGAGGAGAAAAAAGGAAAAATGTAGGGAAAGGTGCGATGGATATGGTGGTCAAATCAAACTGGAATTCTGATGCAAACAAGACAAGTTCACATGGAAAAATGTCAAAAAGATGCACGAAAAAGTCCCGAGAAACCGCAAAAATTAATATTGGACAAACCGTGCATCGGAATGACATGGCGTAAAAACAAAAAATGTCAAGGGGGAAGGGTAAGACAGGTCTATCATGTCAGATCATCGGTGCGAAGCAAGCAAGACGTGTTCACATGGAAAACCGTCTAATGTATGCAAAATCCTTCAAAAATTAATAACTCAAAAACCGTGCATCAGAACAGGGGTGGGTAAAAAGAAAAAGTGGACAGTTCAAAGGGACGAACAGGGTTGTAAGGGAAAATGGGGATTCCGCTAAATAGAGGGTACGTTCATATGGAAAAACATCAAAATAAGGGAAAAAAGAAATGGAGGAGGAACAATCCCAAGAGAAGGGTGACAGTGAACGGATGGGTGGGAAAGGGACCCCAGGAGGGTAAAAGAAAGTCATGATGTACATGCATGATCCAAGTGAGGCATATGTAGGGCGGTGTGCCACGTACACACGCAGGGATGCATCCCCATACTTAAAACCTTAACGGATAGGGTTGACCAAGCAACATGGACCTAATACCACATACAGACCAACCGCTAATGTCCCCACACTTAAAACATGACCATCACTGACAACAAAAAGTGTAGGGTTAGAAAAACTTGGCCCATGTTGTCGAGAATCAAGGTTGACTGTCGATGGCACGTCCACTATCATTATTGGCTGCAGGAGGTACCAAGGCATCTTCACAGCACACATCCTTCGTGGCAGGGACCATGTGGCAGCACCCAGGGAGGTAGCTGGTGGATGAATCTCGTCGAGTCGGTGTCGTTGACAAAGGAGAGTCACTCAGCTTACAGCACTCAGATGGGATGAGAGAACAGTCACTTGTCCCATTACGAACATCACTCGATGAATAATAATTGAAACCCATATCTCACACTCGGTTTAGGAATTGACAAAGGGGGATGGTGCAGGAGTACGCCAGGGTTCACAATTCATGGTGCATTAGTGCGTCCAATCCGTCTGGCATAGGTGCAAAGAGAAAGGAAGGCCAGGGAGCCTTATAGTGTAGTGTACAAAACAGGGTGATGTGTCATGTGTTGATGGCAGAAACCCAACCCGTGGGTGCATAGGGAAAAGAGAACATACCTTGTGCCAAGGGTCGTAACGTCCCTCAATCCTCACCTCTCGGTAATTGATTGAAGAAACTCCAGTCACACTCAGCCCACCCTCTGTCTTACGCTCTGTTGAAAGATATAGAGGGCAGCCATGTCCTAAAACTCATTGATGTAATCCTCACGGTCACTTGTGCAAAGGTTGTATGCCTTATGCGCATTAGATGGTGCAACTGTGCATCCCACCCTATGCCGGCATGCGGTGCAAGAAGGAAGGCCAGGGAGCCTTATAGTGCAGTGCACAGGAACAAATCATGCTTTGTGCATTGAGAGGCCCATCCCGGGTGTGCAACACTCCATTCACACATCTCACCTCTCATTTGATTTGAAGGGAAAAGACTGGTCACTCGCCCCACCCTATGTCTCACACTCATTTAATAGTTACAGAGGGCAACCATACTCACGTCTCGATTCGGTTAGGATGAAAGCTCGCATTACTCGATTGTTTGTCGATGAAGATCACATCGTCAGTTGTGGAAGAGGTGTACCCAGGGAGGTAGCCATCAGATCGAAAGTTGTGTTAGATAGGAACATGGCGACTGCTAGAGGACTGTCAAACGCTCTGCAGAAAGGTATAGGACACAGCGTACAACGGGAGGCAGCTTCGGAACTGGATCCTGGGGATGTCAACTAATGAATCCACTTTCTGGACTGTTGGGTGTTGCCACCTTTTCCACAGCCAGCTTCCCACCCAAGGGTATTGACCACCTTTTCTTGGAACGAGGCCTGCTATGACAGGGAATTTCTTCCTTTTCTCCCATAACAGTTTTTTTTTAATTTTCTTGTTTTTTTTTTTTCCTTTTTTCCTTGTTTTTTTTCTTTTTTTTTCTCCTATTCCTGAGGGTGTCTCCACCTTTTCTCGAAGAGTAGGTCGGCATGACAGGGACCGAAGTCCTTTTCTCCCATGACCAATATGGTAGAAATACCATTTGTCAGGACCAACCTCGCCACTACCGCTGGTGGAAAATAGAGGATAAGATATCAGGGCTAGGAGGTGGGGCTGAGGGGACAGAGGGTTGTGTCCACCTCATCAGGAGTGGCTGAAGAAGGACTATAAGAAGTAGCATCATAAAAGTTACAGTGCCACGCCAACGGGGGAAAGGATCAGGTGACTGTGATTATCAAGATCCCCAAGGAGGAAAGTACTTGGACAGAGCCACTAGGGTTGACAGCAAGTACCTTATATGGGCCCATCCACCGTTGTTGAAGCTTGCCAGGAAACTTGCCAAATCGTGAATCATAGGCTAGGACCAAATCGCCTTCTTTGAGCTCCTTGTGCTTGATGAAGCTGTCATGGTAAGCCTTACGTCGAGCTTGCATGGCTTCCATGCACTGTAGAGCCATCCTGCGAGTTTCGTCCAAACATTCCAAATGCAGGAGATGGCATTGTAGTGAATCATCATCCCCCAAACGCTCTTTGATAGCCACTCTCAAAAGAGGGTAATTCCAGTTCAACAAGGAAAACAACTTCTATACCATACACTAGCTGGAAAGGGGTCCGTTTTGTAGTTGCTTTATTGGAGGTTCTGTACGCCCAGAGGGCCTTTGTAAGTCGATCATCCCAATCACGACGATGTGCAGCAATCATCCTTGTCAGGATCAAGCAGAGGATGCTATTGGTGACTTCAACTTGGTCGTTGGCTCTGGGGTAGTAAGGAGTGGACTTGCGATGGCGGATCTTATACAACTCTGTCAACTCTTCCATGACTTTATTAATGAAATGAGTGCCTCTGTCACTTACCAGCTCTAGGGGACTGCCAAAACGGGTGACGATATTCTTGTACATGAACAGGGCCATGCTGTTACCATCGTCCCGCTTTAGGGATTTAGCTTCACACCACTTAGTAATATAATCTGTACATACCAGGATGTATTTGTTCTGTTTTCTTCTAGTGGGAGGATCGATTGGGCCGACGAAGTCAATGCCCCACTTCTCGAACGGCTTCAAAGGAAGGATAGGTTGCAGTGGCATAACGCTGGTCTTGGTGGGTTTCCCCATCCTTTGACAGGCATCACATCGCTTGTAGTAGTCATAGGCATCCTTATGAATGGTCGACCACCAGTAACCTGCTAGCAAAGCCTTCCTGGCTATAGCTTCTCCTGCAAAGTGGCCTCCACATGGCTCGTCATGGCAAGCCTTCAAAACAATCCCAATCTCATCTCCTACAATACATCTTCTGAGCACTTCATCTTTGCCTTTCTTGTATAGTGCATTGCCTAACAAGGTGTAGGGGGTTGATTCTAACATAAGCTTCTTTCTTTCCTGACTAGAAATGCCAGGAGGGTACTGTTGGGTTGCCAGCAGATTGGCAATGTCTGCATACCAGGGGGTTACAGTTTCTACCAGGAATAGGGAAGCATCAGGGAGGTCTGGATCATCCTGCTCCTCGTCTACAGTCTGCGGGATACACGACAGATGATTAGCCAGAACATGGAAACGACTAGGTTTGGTAATTACGTCAAAGTCAAACTCCTGGAATAAAAGGAACCATCTCATCATTCGTCCTTTCACGTCTGCTTTATTCATCAGGAAGGACATGGCCTCATGATCCACATAAAATTTAAAGTGCGTAGATAGTAGGTAGTGGCGAAACTTCTCTAGGGAAAACACCATTGCCAAGCACTCCAGCTCTGTCACTGTATAGTTTTGCTCTCTATCAGTGACTTTTTGGCTTGCATAATAGATGGGTTGCTCCAGCTTCGAGGATCCCTTCTGGCATAGGACCGCACCTAAGCCTTCAATTGATGCATCAGTGTGTACATGAAACTCCTTCGTCCAATTAGGAAGTTACAGGATGGGTGCCTCAATCAGACACTGCTTCAGAGTGTTGAAGGCTTTGTCACATTCTTCCGTCCAAATAAACTCTGCATCTTTCCTCAGAAGCTTGTGCAAGGGGATTGCCTTTGTTGCAAAATGGGCTATGAACCTTCTGTAGTAACCCACATGGCCTAGGAATCCCCTCAACTGTTTGAGGTTGGTGGGTGTTGTCAAAGCTACGATCTTCTCAACCTTTGCATGGTTTGTGGATTTCCCTTGTGTAGAGACAATGTGGCCCAACAGAACTCCAGAAGAGACTCCAAAAATGCATTTGTCAGGGTTGAGGGAGATCCCATACTCCCGGCATCGGTCAAAGCATTGTTCCAAATGTCCCCAGTGTTCACGGATCAAACTATAGACACAGAAGTCATCCAAATATACCTCAATAAAGTCGCGCAGATGATTTTGGAATGCAGCCATCATGACTCGCTGGAAGGTAGCAGGGGCATTGCAGAGCCCAAACAGCATCACTCGATAAGCGTAGGTCTCCCATTCTGTGGTGAAGGTTGTTTTAGCTTGATCTTCTTCTGTTATCTGCACTTGATTGTATCCACTGAAGCCATCTAACAAGGAGTAAAGCTCATGTCCTGCCACTATGTCTAGCAACTGGTCTGTAAAAGGGATAGGAAAGTGATCCTTCTTCGTCTTGGAATTCAACTTGCGGAAATCCACACATATACGAAGCTTGCCATTCTTCTTGGGTACAACCACGATGGGTGAGACCCATTCACTGTTGACCACTGGATAGATGAACTCCGCTTCCAAAAGCTTCAGCAGCTTGGCTTTCACCAGTGTGAAATAATTCGGGTTCATTCACCTCTATCGTTGACGTACTGGCTTGGCATCAGGCTCCAAGTCAATATGATGCTGACATATTGTGGGATCAATCCCCTTTAGGTCTTTGTAGGACCATGCAAACACGTCCAAATTCTCTTTCAACAAGTTGTACAAGGTTGACAACTCCTCTTCTCATAGGCTGCTACCCACCTTCAAGTGGCGCTCAGTGCCATCTGCATCCACAAAGGTTAACTGCCTTTCACCTTCTACTTCACGGATGAAGGTCCCACGAACTGCTTTTGGGTACAGATCCGACTCCTTCAAGGGGTGGTGTCCTCTTCTGATGTCCCACTAGATTATTGGCTAACTTATCTAGTGGTGAAGCCAAACTCTTATGGTACATCTTACCCCCTGTTACTGGGTAGACCATGGCTTTTTGAAGCCGGATTGGTTCAAAGGAACCTTGACCTTGGGTAGAGGACCCAATAAAGTGGTGTTGAAGCTATATGGTGCTCAAAAAGGACATGGATCCACCTCCTTGGAATTATCTTCTAACTCCCCCAATGAGGCTACAGATGGAATATCAGTAGAAGAAGATGCTGTCAAATAGATCATTCCCAAGAAAACAGAGGCACATTCCCTAACAGTGGGTACTGTAAGCCAACTCCCAAAAGATGCAAAGCCATTATCAATGGGTGAATACTTCCTGCCTGAACCAGGAACGATTTCCGAAATCACTTCTGACAGTGAGATAGAAGCATGGATGTACTGCTCTCCCTGTTACATGGCCATAGCAGAGCCAGAGACAGAGGCAGAAGGTGAAGCAGAGGACCTATTCTTCTCTTATAGAGTGCCTATAGAGGCAGAGCTGGAGTCTGAAGAGGATGATGATGAATCTGAAGAAGGAGACTTTGAAAGCGAGACAGAAGAAATCACTCCACCCACAAAAGGCATAGATGAGGAGGGAGTTCCAGAAGCTTCAGAAGCAGAAGACTCCATGCTGTGGGACAGAATGGCAATGGTACCCTTTGGATTGGTAAATGGATCTTTCCATAGGCAAAGCCTATATAAGAAGTGGATCATGCAAAATAAGCTGTCTTTTATAAGTGGTTCTTGTCACACCCATCCACACTTGTCAAGAAAGGATGATGATGATGCTCCTTGTCAACAAGTAGCACTCCCAAGGCCACAACAAAATTTCGAGAGCCGTTGTTATGTAACATTCCTGGATGCATCCTCTGAAGAGGAGTCCTCAAGCTCTAAGGTAATTAACATTCAAACCAAAACCGATGATCCCATTTCAGCATTTCAAGGAGTAACCTAAGTCCTTCCTGAACGAAGATACCTTAGTTAGTCTTTAGTTAATAATCTTACTAACTTATTAATTGACTAACTAACTTTCAAACTAACTGAATAACTTTTATTGCGTGGAAATATTACATCCTTCTCCCCTTAGAGAAATCGAGATGTCCTCATCTCAAGAGAAACCGAGGATATCATTTTGGAACATGTGGGTTATGTGCCCACCATGCTTTTGCTGTGATACTCTTAATGTTTTAAGTAGTGCAACGTATATTATTCCAATTAACCATAAGTATAGGAGTAGGATTTATTCTCAATTGTGTTACATATTGGCTAAGATTCTAGGATTTTTAGTCATCCTGATAAGGTGTAGTGGGTTCTAGGTCTTCATCTTCATCTGATTCCTCTATGCATCCATAGACTGCACCTGTGTAGCTTTGCTTTCTTGGAGGCTCAATGTTTTCTGGACTTAGATTAGGGCAGTTGGCTTGGATGTGTCCTAGCTCATTACAATGGAAGCATTGACGGTAGGGACATTTCCTACGGATGTGCCCTATCTCTCTGCATGTATGGCATCTCTTACCCTGATCTCGAGATTCATCTTTGCTACAATTGCCCAATTTAAGCTCTTGGACGATTTGGATTCACTCAGAGTAATGCATCTTGCAAGTTCGTTGGACGCATTGCTTCAAGACGGTCATTCAAAGGAGTGTTTAGGCCATGGCAAAACTTGGATACTTGCTGTGCAATATCCATAGGTGGCGCATATTTTAGTAGGGTCACAAACTTTGAGTAATAAGCTTCCAGGGTTAATTCCATCTGCTTGATCTTAAAGAATTCATTCATCTTCAAAGTGTGGTAGGTTGGTGGAAGGTATCGTCCGTGTACAGCATCTTTCAATTGAGTCCACATAATAACAGCTTCAGAAACACCTTTATTTTTGCACCATTGCTTCCACCATAACTGAGCCTGGCCAATTAACTTCATTTTGCCAATCATTTCTTAATTCATGGAGGCAGTTCGTGAAGTAGAGAAATAATCATCCATTGACTCAATCCATATCTTTGCCTCTGCTGTGATGTCTATTCCTTCACCATCAAATTCGGGTGCCTTAATTTTCTTGAGAAGAAATTTGTTCTCTTGAATGTCAGTATTTGTGGGTGCAAGAGGTGCTTAACAATCAATCCATACCACTTTGGTTATTTATGTTTACGATATATCTATGAACCAAATATTAATCAATCACTCATCATCATGAAGTTTTGCTTTGATACCAATTGTAACATGATCGCCTGTTGGTTGTCTAAGCATGTTTTAGCAGTCCATGGAGAAACGAATCTAAGTGTCGCTGCCGTCCGGCACTCCTAGGAAATGTTCCAGGGTTTGTCACCTAGGGTTTTCCAAGTCTGCCTCACAACGGAACGTTCACGGCCAACCCACTAGGATTGACTTGAAATCTGGGTTCCTAGGGCAAGGTCTCCTAACAGCATTCTAGCATCGGGTTTTGGACATCCTACTTTATGCAGAGATGCCTAATCTAAAGAAAATCCATACCACAATTGGTTCAAAGAGAATGGAAAATGAGAGGAATGCACGCTCAACCTCTCTGCCCGTAGGGCATAGTCCCATTCCGATCCCCTAAAACGACATGAATCGGGTTCTAACTTAACAACACCTAAGGTCATCATCGATAAAACCTTGTGAGAAGCCTCCCAGTTCTCTAGGACCACCCAGTTGTAGGACAGACCCATCAGGGATTCCGCCCACCCGCTTCCCTTGATAGCTTTAGTTTTCTAATTAGATCCTACCACATTTATGTGTGACATTTAAAATTTGCTTTATTAATTAAGCCTTTTAGGGAGCACGGTTTGTTCGTGTAATTTACAGCATAGAAACGAAAATAGAGCAAGCAGACCTTTTGACAAACAAGTTTCTTAATTTATCTTCAAGTTAATCTTTGTCTCCTGCCCATACATGAGAATTATGTATCCCTTCTGTCCAACAGAAGTACTTGGTTCAAGTCACATGGCACCAAAATTTCCATCCTTTATCTAGAATAGGATCTTCCAATGCCCTAGACATTGGCCTCACGTGAGGCGATACTTAATCCTTTTGTTTTTTGCTCACTTTTTATTTTTGACCCAACCTTCCTTGTACTTTATTATGGCTAGCTGCTACCCCTAGGAAGACAAGGCATCGGCCCTAGATCAGACTCCTCCATGAGAACCTACCAGGCCTTTGCAGATGATAATCAACTGCTTTTAGGATTTTTTTTTCCTTTTCTTTTCTTTTCTTTTTTGAGGGTTTAGAACCCCTTTATGCACACCTCAGTGTTAGTTTATCTTTCAAGTATATTCAGATTTTCCTCTTCTTTATACTTCAGCAGGCTTGTCTAGCTACCTTACACTAATAGGGATTCCTAGGATAGCTTCCTAGCAGGCTAGGAGAACAGGGTCACTAGGAGTGTCTTCTAAAACAAGACTTTAGTACTTGACAATGTCTTGAGAGGAGGTAGACAACTATTCAAACCTCCCCCAACTATACCTAACCAAACCCTAGGACTTCATGCCTTAATTGCCAGTCCCCATAAATGAAAAGAATATAACCCCCACATACACATATAACACTATCCACTTAAGGGAAAAACTCGAAAAGGCAAGGACACCACCTGGAATGGCCACAAGAAGCTCCCATATAGCCAAGGCTTCCTCTAGGCACTTTATCAAACCTATTTATTGCAATCACTAAAACAAAAAACCATTAAAAGTACATGCACCAAATGGAGATATAGCCTTCTTGGCCTAAAGGAATATAGAAATTCACAACTAATAGACTGGCCCTCTTGGCCTTATGGAATAAAACATTAGAACCTAAGTGAAACGGTCCTCTTGGCCTTATGGAATAAGCCACTTTACTACCATTCAATAGCGTACTGTTGAAATAAAACCTTAGTCCTGACATAATTCTACTAAAGCACAAGATTGACCAAGGATAAGGGCTTCTCAGGCCCTACACTAAGTGCAATAGGTTATTAGCTAATCCTCTATATAAATAGAAAGGGGTTGCCGACAAATATGACGATACACAATCCTATGTGTCCATGGAAAAATAGGAAGGTGCTCAATTGCTACCTGACTCATAACCCAAACTAATCAGCGGCCAAAATAGGATGTGTTAGCAAGATGATCCCAAAGTAGTCCATGGCTAATGTTAGAAGATAATTGTAAAAGCTCCCTTGGACCACAATTGAAAAAGACATCTTCAACAAAAGCATAGTTGGCTAGGGAATCCACAAAGCAATTCCAGTGTCGAGGAACTAACTGACAAGTCAAAGTCTCAAAAATATGCAATATATCTAAGGTTGCATGACAGTACAACCGTAAGATGGGATCTTGCATACTGTAGGTCCCATTCAACTAATTGATTACTAACTACGAGTCGCCTTTAACCAAAAATCGACGGATACCGCCACATAGTCCCATGATCAAGCCCTTGTATTCTGTGATATAATTAGTAAAAAAAGGGTCCTAAATAGACTCCCATCTTCATAAAAACCCTACATCGGGGATCTTTAATGACACACCAACACTTGCATGTTTAGCAGGCACTCTAGAAGCTTCCTCAAAATGCAAAGTATAGATCTAGTTTTCAATGATAGGCCACATCATATTAATTAGCTCACTCATACTTATGATAATCAAAATCAAGCCAAGAGAGGAAATGCATAACAGGTACAATCTGTCAAGAATCGCGTGGTGGGGGGACTTGCTCAAGATGTTGCACCGAACACACACAGAATGCACAAGGAGAAGCTCACTCAAGAGACAAGAAGAGAGATGGAGGCCAAAACGTTTTCTTGCTGGTTTCTTCTTCTTCTTCCACACACTTTACAATGTACATAAAGTATAGATAAGATACAACATAAATAAAAGTGGCCTACTAAGTCAAACAATGCATAACCGACTACACTAGTCGACTGGCGCTATAACTATGCCAGCTATAAATAGGTGTAACAATATGAATATAATAAGTAATGAGTCAGTGGCCATGTGAGAGTCATAATGACCACCGACGTGTTAAGTGTAGATTTGTAGACCCATCTAACCAGGCGGTCCATCATCAATGTCTGCATGTGTTGAGCTTGTCATCTCAACACTCCCCCTCAAGCTCAACTGCATCTCTACAACTCCAAGTAAGCTTCAAAACTTTTGAAGCTTCTATGTGCCCAATTCCTTCATGAAGATGTCAGCTATCTGATCATGTGTACTGACATACACCAAGTCAATCTCACCTGCTAGTACCTTCTCTCTCACAAAGTGGTAGTGTATCTCAATATGTTTTATCCTGGCATGGAACACAGGGTTCCTAGCCAACTGTATACTACTCATGTTGTTACAATAAATGACAACTGGACCTTCCACCTACACATCTAAATCAGCCAATAACTTTTGTAGCCATACTACCTCACATGTTGCTACAACATCACCTCTATACTCAGCCTTTGTACTCGACAAAGCAAGTGTAGGTTTCTTTTTGCTGCTCCAAGTAACTACTGCACTACCAAGAGAGAACATGTATCCACTGGTAGATCTTCTATCAGACATACTACCAGCCCAATTTGCATCTGTGTATCCAAATACCTGTGCATCTGTAGCTGCCTTATAGAAAAGTCCATAATGTAATGTGGACTTCACATATCTCAATATGTGTCTGACTGCATCCAAATGTGTCTTTCTAGGTACTTGCATAAACTGACTCACAAGACCAACAGCGTAGCTCAAGTCTAGCCTTGTAATGGTCATGTAGATCAAAATCCCCACTATCCTCCTGAACATTGTAGAGTCTTCTATCTCATCCCCAACATCAACACTCAACTTTACATTCTGCTCCAACGGGATTGAAAGTGGTTTGCATGCTGTCATACCATACTTGGACAATATATCCAAGCCATACTGTCTTTGGGATAGCCATATACCATCATCACATCTGATCACCTCAATGCCAAGGGAGTACCTTAGCTTACCTAAATCCTTCATCTCAAACTTCTTTTTCAAAAAGTCCTTGACTTCAACAATCCCACTATCACTATCACCTGTAATAATCAAGTCATCCACATAGATGGCTATGATGACCAAACCTGCATCTCCCTTTCTCACATAAAGTGAGTGATCAGCATCAGAAACATAAAAGCCAATATTGACAAGATACTCTCTGATCTTGTCAGACCATGCTCTAGGTGCTTGCTTGAGCCCATAGAGTGTCTTCTTCAACCTGCACACATACGTGGGATGCTCTAAATCTTCATAACCTACTGGCCGATCCATATACACTTCTTCCTGCAAATCACCATGCAAGAAGGCATTATTCACATCCATTTGCTGCAACCTCCAACCTTTGGCTGCTGCCGAAGCAATCACACATATGACAGTTGCCATCCTAGCAAATGGACTGAAGGTTTCATCATAATCTATGCCATATGTCTAGGCATAGCCTTTTGCAACCAGCCTAGCTTTGTACCTACTAATAGAACCATCTACATTGTGCTTAATCTTATAAATCCACTTACATCCAATAGCTTTCTTGCCCTTCGGCAATGATACTAGATTCCAAGTCTTATTAGCCTCTAATGCAGCCATCTCCTCATCCATTGCTACATCCCAATGAGTATGACCAACAACATCCTCAAAACAAGTGGGCTCAACATCCTCAACTAGTTTCACCATATAAGCATAGTGGTAAGCTACATAACCTTCAAAACCAAATCTTTTAATAGGGTATCTGACCCTGCTAGATCTGTGTACCACCGGATCACTCAATGGAGCCTTTACATTATTATGAGCTCTCTGTACACTTGGTGTCCTCATTGAAGGAATGCCAAGCTCATCATCCAAGCTCTCTGAGCCATTGGAGTTTCCATCAAGAACTACATCAATGCCTTCTGACACTTTTTTATTTCCTTTGTCTTTACCTATAGTGCTATTAGATGCACCTAAAGATGTAGAGCTACTCCTTAGTCTCCTAGACCAAGGACTACCATATGATGTCTCTGGTCCACTAAGAGTCCATGATTCTTGCTTTTTAGCCTACACATGAGTGTCATGATCATCATCATCATCTAATGCATCACCACTAGATGCATACCAACTGCTTATTTCATCAAAGATGACATCCCTACTCACTCTGAACTTACATGTGACAGGGTTATAACAGCGATACCCTTTCTGCTCTAAAGAGTATCCAATAAAGATACATTTTTCTGCCTTTGGATCAAGCTTCTTCCATAGCTCATCTGACACATGAACGTATGCAACACAGCCAAATACCTTCAAGTGCGATACATCAGGCTTCTTGCAAGTAAAGCATTCTTCAGGAGTCATCCCATGAACTGCAACTGTGGGAGTTCTGTTCATAATATAAACAGTAGTATGAACAGCCTCAGACAAAAAATGCTTAGTCATATTCTGTTCAACCATCAAGGCACGTGCAACTTCTGCAATATGCCTGTTTTTCCTTTTTGCAATACCATTTTACTGTGGGGTATATCTGCATGTGAACTGTCTCTTTATCCTATGAGAGCGAAATTTTGATGCCGATAAGTACTTAAAAATAGCTAAAAATTACGAATATCAAGGGAAAAATATTCAATGTCGAAGGCGGCGGCTCGATTTGAAGCGCCAAAGTGCTTTAAAGGCGCCCCAGTGACACTTGTTGATTTTTCATAATTTTTTAGACTGTCGTATGGGTTAACAAGAGTTACCGGCCAATGCGGGATGCCAAGCCAGATGCCTAGGATTTTTCAGAGCTCAATTCGGAGTCAGGACGGGGAAATGGCCACAAAATGGTCAAGATATGAAAAGGTGGACACTTGGGAGGCCAAAATTGAGCATGCCTTTTGAGTTTGGACCCCCCCAAAAATTTTATGCACTTTATGAAGCAAAAAACGTAGAGAGAGAATAAGAGATGAAAAAATGGGGAGCAACATGGCGGCCATTTTTTGCGCCCTCTCATGATGGAGATGGAGTATGCAGGCTGAAAGCAACCCATACAATCGATCATGGGGTTGATCTTCCCTCTCTTGGCTGTTCTTATCGCCTGTCTTCGCTCGTGAAATGGCTATGGGAATGAAGAGATGGAAATCTAGTCTTTCTCTCTCCTCCCTCTCTCTCCTTTAAGGGCAGATTCATGTGGTGAAGAAGAAGAAGAAGAATGGATGACGAATGCTTGTCCAATGAAGACCGGATTGCTCCGTGGTTCAAGATGAATGAAGATTGCTGATTGTGGACTGTCATGGACATTAATGGATGCTAGAAATCAGTCCTGAGATATGGCAAATAAAAACCCGCAACCCGCAAAGAACGGTAATTTCATTTTTACAAAGGAAATTGATGTTTTATGCAATTTGCTTCATGAGTATTTGTTCCCATGGGATGATTATGCATCATGCTGATGTTTGCTATGAGTTTGATCAGTTTATGCTCAGAAAATTAGAAAATCACAAGTGTTGTGATTGAAATTAATGGTATAAAACCCGTAAAAGACGTGAAATAGAGGGAAATTGGGTGGTTTTGATATACAAATGGAAATTATAGTAAGACACACCAACTAAATTTGTGTTTTTGCTACAAATGAACCTAAGCGCCACAGCCCACAACTCATTTTTTATTTTTAGTTATTTAATATTGTAAAAAATACAAGAAAAATAGGGAAAATGAGGAAAAATAGAGAAAAAATAGAATTTGAGTGCCAAAAATTAAGGAAAAATAAGAACCATGTTTGTGGATGTATGGGGGGTCTAAAGTATGAGGTTTAGCCTCAGTTCAGCCCTACCTTTATGTTTTAGTGAGTTTTTATTGCTTTTCATACAACAAAAACATGGAAATAAACCCTAAACCGATCAATAATGCATAATCTAAACGGGTGAGGGGGTAGAGTGTATAAAAGGTGTTTAAATGCTGAATGAAATGAGGAAAAGCTTGCTTGTTTTTATGCATATAATTTAGGTTGGTCAATAATTAAAAATTAAGAACCTTGTAGCACGAGGTCTCTTCGATGCTAGGTTTATGCAACATCGCATACGAGCGATAGTCAAAATCATTGAAAGAATGCTTTTGCACTAAGCACAATTCTGATTTTCTATTGTTTGTGCACTAAACCATTCACATTATGCACTATGCATGGTTCGTGGTATCGAAGGAAAATCTCCTGGACTGCATAGCAATTATTTTCTTAGGACTTTGACCCACGATTGAGAGTGTGAGGTTATCCCTTGCCGTAGGGTAGAGGGTCGGTTTCCTAAGGGACTGTGAAGTGAGGAAGCATGGTATATCTCCTGGAAATATGAGAAATATAAAAGAGAGGAGTTTGTGCTCGTTTGTGTTATATGTTTAGCAGCGCATCAAAGGGCCAATCCCTACGATATAGGAGAGCTGCAGTGGGGCTCCGACTATTAGTCAGTGGAGTGCCTCCTATGTGTGTGTGACGAGGCGTTATGCCTAAGCACTTTGGGATCTCCCTCTGAGGAGTTTTAGGGAAACGTTGGACTATGAACTATGAACGCATAGATTAAGCTTTAGGACAGTGTGTCCTTCAGCATTATATTGATGCTCCTGGTCCGCGAGGCCGTGAGGGTGTTTGTGTGTCATGGGCATGAGGTCCGGCTAGTGCTATAGCCAGTGCCGCGGTCCATTTTAGATCCCATCAGTGGTGCGTCTGCCGGGAGTTGCCTATAAGTGGCAGTTTTTGAATCTAGGGTTTCAAGGGACCCTAAATTACCCATAAAATGGGGTTTGTTCAAGGATGGAAAAACTTGTCTTTCCCTGTACAAAACTTACTACTGGACTTAGTTAGTTATGTAGAGCATGAGTCCTCTGCAAAAGATAATTTATGTAATGAAAAGAGTAGCCCATTAGTGGTTACCCCATCCTCTAATACGATGGCATGCGCCTTGGTGTGGTCTCTACCCAAGAAAAATCATGTTTAATCATTCGTCAACCTAGAGGGCATGAAACAAGCATATTGTAAACTATGGTAGTTGTGGCATCAACAAGTCATCATGCTAAAGCCATAATGCCATGGGAAAGTGCTGATATATGATGGAATATGCTTGTGGTTGAAACATCCCGTGTAATGGGCCACCGTGACGACATAATAGGCATCACAAGGATGTTAGAAGCCCTAGCTGTCAAGGGAAAACCGTTGCTTAAAAGGCACGGTTCCGAAGTTTTAAGAAGTGGTAATGATAAATCTGCTTTAGATAAGGACCAAAAGCTCTTATATAAAACTGTTATGGACTTTCTTTTTAAAGGGAAAGGTATGGAAGACCCTCTAAGAGGGGATCAAAATGACATGTTGAAACTTATAGGACTCCCTAGACCACTTAGTGAGTTGGCAGAAAGGGATGTCAATGAGGATATTAACCCCCCTACACCAGAAAGGGCGGGGATGGAAGAGGTTAAAGATCCTAAGAGGTTGGACCTAGATCATGGTGAATATGAAGATTTTAATGACCCGGTGTTGATGCCAAAAGGAAGGACTAAATGTCCTCCTCTTTATAGGGATCTCCCAGTGTTTTATGGGTTGCCAGATGAGGATCCAATGACTCATTTAAGAGAATATGACCTAACTTGCATTGCAAGTGGGTTCAATGATATGCATCGGATGCTCGTATTCCCAAGTACCCTAAAGGGAGAGGCAAGGAAATGGTACTGGAGTCTCCCAAGAGGGTCGATCAAATCATTTAAGGAGTCTTGTGATAGATTTCTAGATGAGTATGAAAAGAAGCTCCCTATGATTCACGTCTTAGGGCAGCTTATGTAGTTTAGACAGGAGTCTTATCCTTCTGTTAAAGAGTATGCTAGAGCCTTTCATAGTACTATTAGGCTTTGGCCAAGAAGAGCCAGCGCACTACCAAATGATGTGCTATGTGAGCTCTTTTTGAATGGCTTAGACGCAAATCCAAGTGAGACTGCAGAATCCTAAGTCGTTAAGGGAAGCAAAAATGCAAGCCATTGATTATAAGGGTCATATTCAGAGATGTTGGGAAAACTTTTGGAGTTTTCCCCGCTCAATACAAGTGCATCCTAGCTTCCAACCATTTCTGCAAGGAGACAGCTCACTTGTTGATACCAAGGCAACCTATGAGGGGAACCTTGGTGGCCAAAATCTCAAAGCAGAAAATGGCCATCCTATGAGTAGTAATAACATGCCTCTTAGTGAATAGGTGCCAAGCCATGTAAGTCCCATTAGGGCTTCCAACACTTCCACGAGCGGTAGTTGTGATGGAAACATAGATAGAACCAATGGGCCTATGAGTGTTGATAAGCATTCTGTGTGTGGTTCTAATTTTGTTGCTAGTAAGGCTCTTGAGAGACATTTGGTGTCGGAATCATGCTTTTGGGTGGATGTTGTTCCCTTAAGTGAAAGCATGGTTCTTATGGAAAAAATTTTGCAGTATGGACGTAAGCAAGTAAAAAAATCTTTTGTAAAGAGGATGCAAAGTGCTAAAAGTCCACCTGTGCTTCACAAAGGTCATAAGGATGTGAGGCCATTTGGCCATAGGGATAAGTTTGCATTGAGTTCGTTAGACCAATGCAGCAAATTGAGGGAGTGCAAGAATATTAAGGGAAATGTGAGATGGGTGTGGAGACCCAAAATCTCCAAAAGTATGGCAGGAGTGTCAGATGCAAGGCCAAGGATCCCATCTGGATATATTTTGTCAAACCCCTAAGAGGATAAGACTGGATATACATCTGACCATATACACTGCCTTGGGATACACCCACGTGATGTGCTTAGGCTTGAAGCTCTACCTAGGTTGGGTCGCATCACTGATTTATGTGAAAACCCAAATAGGGGAGGTTTGAATGAGTATAAAGCTATGATTATTTTTTCCAAAAGAGCCACTTAGCCGCTTGAATGACCAATTTATTCAGATTATAGTAAATGTGGGACATGCGAGCCCACTAAGGCTATTCATTCAGCTCATAGTGCCCAAGAAGGGATCGGTCTTATTGATGAGTTATTTGTGGAAAGGCTTGGACTTGTAGCTCTACAAAACCCGAAGATTATTAAAAAAAAAAACCATACAAGATTAAGCTTTTAGCTAACTCGCATAAGTAGCATGGGGCTAGTCGACCTATGATATGCTATCTTCGGCACCCTGGGTAGTCTGAGAGGGTGTGATGTATATGCCAAGGACATCAGTATTACGTGGACTAAAATGACCTATCTAGTTTTAAGCTAGGAAGGCTAGCTGCTTTGGATATTACGTCCAGATCTCATTAGGCCAAGAGGGCCCGTTTTGCGAGGTTTTACTGTTTTATTTCGTTAGGCCAAGAGGGCCGATTAAGTTTTGTAGTGAAGTGTTTTATTTCGTTAGGCCAAGAGGGCCAGTTGTCTATTTAGTGCAAGTGCAGTTAATGGTTTCTTGTTTGAGTTTTGTGCTAGACAGGTTCGGAAGAAGAGCTTGGAAGGAGCCTTTTGTTGTGCGGAAGCTTCTCGTGGCCCTATGCAGGTGATATCTCTCCTTTGTGAGTACTGTGGTTTTATGTTAAGGGGTTTTTCGTTTCTTATTGGGGACCGACGTCCAAGGCATGAAGTCCCAGTTTTAGGTTAAGTATGTCTGAGGGAGGTTTGAGTAGTCCTTGCCTCCTGTAAAGACATTGCTAAGCATCAAAAGACTTGTTTTAGACGGAAGTCCTAGTGGCCCTGTTCTACTAGCCTGCTAGGAAGCCGTTCTAGGAGTTCTCGTTAGTTGTGAGGCAGTTAGAGAAGCCTGTCGAAGGAAAAAAAAAAGATGATAAAGAAAAAGAAACCTTGAATATCTTAAAGACAATAAATATATACAAAGGTGTGTAAAAAGGGGTTCTAACCCCTATAGAAATTGAAAAGGAAAGAAAGAAAAATTTATGAGCAGTTGATCATCGCCTAGTGAAGGCCTGGTAGGTTCCTGAGGACGAGTCAGACCCGGGGCCGATGCCTTGTCTTCCTAGGGGTGGCATCTTGCTAGAAAAGAAGAAATTAAGGAAGGTTGGAGCAAAAATAAAAGTGAGCGTCAGAAAAGGATTAAGTGTCGTCTTGCGAGGGCTTGGTAGGTTCTTGGGTACTAAGACAGGTCCTGAGGCCGATGCCCTGTTCTCCTTGGGTCACTACACTCAGCTCCCTCCTTTTTACATACCCGAGTATGGAAAAATAAAAACCCTAAAAGAAGAAATGCGCTACAAGAAAATACTTCTGGATCAGGCTATAGGAGTCATCGCCTAGTAGGAGCTCCTAGTTGTGTTGTCCTTAGTTAGGTAGGTAGTTCAGACCACCACTTAGGGCAACCTCTTTGATAGTTCTTTTTAGTCTGGCCGTGTTAGAGCAGTCGGTTAGTGACTAGCTTTGAACTTTTATCAGATTATGCTAGGCCTACTCCTTGTGGATGTCATGCCTTGATTCTGTCAGGGGGTTGGGTGAGAGCATTGTGGTGTGTTTAATATGTATCTATTTTGTATCAGCTTGATGCTTCCTTTGGTTGTTTTGTGCAGATTTATTGTGGGATTCGACGGGCTGAGTTGCCTTATCCCATGGTTGCCAATGAGAGTAAAATTTTGATGCCGAGAAGTGCTTAAAAATAGCTAAAAATTACGAATATCAAGGGAAAAATATTCAACGTCAAAGGCGGCAGCTTGACCTAGGACGATTTTAAGCGCCAAAGTGCTTTAAAGGCGTCCCAGTGACACTTGTTGATTTTTCATAATCTTTCAGACTAACGTATGGGTTAATAAGAGTTACCGGCCAATGTGGGATTCCAAGCCGGATGCCTAGGATTTTTCAGAGCTCAATTCGAAGTCAGGACGGGGAAATGGCCACAAAATGGTCAAGATATGAAAATGTGGACACTTGGGAGGCCAAAATTGAGCATGCCTTTTGAGTTTGGACCCCCCCAAAAATTTTATGCACTTTATGAAGCAAAAAACGTAGAGAGAGAATAAGAGATGAAAAAATGTGGAGCAACGTGGCGGCCATTTTTTGCGCCCTCTCATGATGGAGATGGAGTATGCAGGCTGAAAGCAACCCATACAATCGATCATGGGGCTGATCTTCCCTCTCTTGGCTGGTCTTATCGCCTATCTTCGCTCGTGAAATGGCTGTGGGAATGAAGAGATGGAAATCTAGTCTTTCTCTCTCCTCCCTCTCTCTCCTTTAAGGGCAGATTCATGTGGTGAAGAAGAAGAAGAAGAATGGATGACGGATGCTTGTCCAATGAAGACCGGATTGCTCCGTGGTTCAAGAGGAATGAAGATTGCTGATTGTGGACTGTCATGGACATTAATGGATGCTGGAAATCAGTCCCGAGATATGGCAAATAAAAACCCACAACCCGCAAAGAACGGTAATTTCATTTTTACAAAGAAAATTGATGTTTTATACAATTTGCTTCATGAGTATTTGTTCCCATGGGATGATTATGCATCATGCTGATGTTTGCTATGAGTTTGATCAGTTTATGCTCAGAAAATCAGAAAATCACAAGTGTTGTGATTGAAATTAATGGTATAAAACCCGTAAAAGACGCGAAATAGAGGGAAATTAGGTGGTTTTGATATACAAATGGAAATTATAGTAAGACACACCAACTAAATTTGTGTTTTTGCTACAAATGAACCTAAGGGCCACAGCCCACAACTCATTTTTTATTTTTAGTTATTTAATATTGCAAAAAATACAAGAAAAATAAGAAAAATGGAAAAAAATAGGGGAAAATGGATTTTGAGTGTTGAAATTTAAGGAAAAATAAGAACCATGTTTGTGGATGTATGGGGGATCTGAAGTATGAGGTTTAGCCTCATTTCAGCCCTACCTTTATGTTTTAGTGAGTTTTTATTGCTTTTCATACAACAAAAACATGGAAATGAACCCTAAACCGATCAATAATGCACAATCTAAACGGGTAAGGGGGTAGAGTGTAAAAAAGGTGTTTAAATGCTGAATGAAATGAGGAAAAGCTTGCTAGTTTTTATGCATACCATTTAGGTTTGTCGATAATTAAAAATTAAGAACCTAGTAGCACGAGGTCTCCTTGGTGCTAGGTTCATGCAACATCGCATACGAGCGATAGTCAAAATCATTGAAAGAATGCTTTTGCACTAAGCACAATGCTGATTTTCTATTGTTTGTGCACTAAACCATTCACATTATGCACTATGCATGGTTCATGGTATCGAAGGAAAATCTCCTGGACTGCATAGCAATTGTTTTCTTAGGACTTTGACCCACAATTGAGAGTGTGAGGTTATCCCTTGCCGTAGGGTAGAGGGTCGATTTCCTAAGGGACTATGAAGTGAGGAAGCATGGTATATCTCCTGGAAATATGAGAAATATAAAAGAGAGGAGTTTGTGCTCGTTTGTGTTATATGTTTAGCAGCGCATCAAAGGGCCAATCCCTGCGATGTAGGAGAGCTGCAGTGGGGCTCCGACTATTAGTCAGTGGAGTGCCTCCTATGTGTGTGTGACGAGGCATTATGCCTAAGCACTTTGGGATCTCCCTCTGAGAAGTTTTAGGGAAACGTTGGACTATGAACTATGAATGCATAGATTAAGCTTTAGGACAGTGTGTCCTTCAGCATTATATTGACGCTCCTGGTCCGCGAGGCCGTGAGGGTGTTTGTGTGTCATGAGCATGAGGTCCGGTTAGTGCTATAGCCAGTGCCGGCCCATTTTAGTTCCCATCATCCTATGAGACCTCAGAAAATCACTAAATTCATTCGAGAGGTACTCTCCCCCTCTATCTGACCTCAAGCACTTTACTTTCAAGCCTGTTTTTCTTTCAACTGCAGTCTTGAAAGTTCTAAAGTGCTCAAATGCTTCACTCTTTTCCTTCATAAAATATACCCATAGCTTTCTAGAACAATCATCAATGAATGTGACAAAGTATAAACTGCCTCCAAGAGATACATTTTGTGTAGGCCCCCAAATGTCTGTATGCACATTATCAAGGATATTTTTGCTTACATCTTTGTCATGTGAAAAGGATTGTCTTACCTGCTTACCAAATTGACATGCTTTGCATACCTTATGAAATTCTACAACTCTAAATGTAGGCAAACCTGTAACCAACCCTTTGGACTGCATTAATTTCAACCTTTGTACATTTGCATGTCCAATGCATTTGTGCCAAATTTCAATATCTACAACAACACCTTTTCCTTTAGCATACATAGTAGCATTCATAGTAGGAATTCCAGCATCCAGAGTAAACATACATCCAACTCTACTTCCCTTTGCAACTAACCTGCACTTGTCATTGAAGTCTTTTACAAAGTAGCCCTTTGCATTAAATCTGACTTGCGGCCTTGCTCTACCATCTGCGGCGACTGACACCAAGTTCTTTGTAATAGATGACACATGTAATACATCTGAAAGACTCTTTGTCTTACCATCATGCAAGGACAAGGGAAATTTTTCAATGTTTGAAATTGGGTGGCATGAATCATTACCCGTCTGTACATAACTTGCATTTTGCAAATCCTACATCTCTCCAAACCATTCTGCATGGCTGGTCATATGATTGGATGCACCTGAATCAACATACTAAACATCATCATGTGTTCCCTTTCCTGTAACAACATTCAGCATATGCTACATAACAAACAAACGTTCATTTTTGTCTTCATTCTATCATGAAGACGATGCATAGTTTCCTTGCTGCAACTTACCACTGCAAATATCATCTTTCTTAGCATAACATTGGGCTGCAATATGACCTATTTTGCCACAGTAGTGACACACAATACCAGAGTTGATAGAACCTCTGTTCTGCCATCCACCTCTTCCTCTAAAGCTCCCCCTGCCTCTAAAGTTACCACGACCTCTTGAAACCTGCATATCGCCAAATTGCTGATTCAATTTGTTTTGCTGGTTGTCACTACCACGTCGTCTTGTACCACAATCTCTTGAAGAGAACCTGCCACGTCCCCTTCCTGAAGTGGAGTAGAAAGCTTGGAACTGTTCACCACTTCTTTCAGATATCTCACTCTACATGTTGATCTCTTCAGTGATCATAAGGAAGACCAACTCATCGAAATCTGGAAATGGCTTTCTGACATATATGGAAGTTACAAAAGACTTCCAAGCCTTTTCATTGTTAAGTCCACCCAACGTAGACGACACCAAATCATCATCATCGGACATTGCATCAATCACTACCAAGGCATCTGCAATGCTCCTTACCTTTAATGCATACTCATTGATAGACATCTTCCCTTTTTTCTATGTATTCAACTCTTGCTTGAGTTGAATCTTTCGTGCCTTTGTATTTACGGAAAATATACTTTCAAGTATGGTCCAAGCTGCATATGAATTCTCTGCATTTCTAATATGTCCAAGCATATTATTGTCAATTACTGCAGACAGCCAATACATAACCTTTTTGTCTTTTGCATTCCATTCCTTCCGTGCCTTTGTCTCTTCTGAAGTTGGAGGATCACTCACCTCCGGCTCCTTTTCTTCACCTGAAACAAACTCGTAGAGGCCTTTTCCAATAAGGAAGTTCGTGACACGGAACTTCCATGAAGGGTAGTTGTTCTTGTCAAGCTTCTCAATGATGGGGTTTCCACTGTTCTCTGCCATAATAACAAAATTAATACCAAATAGCAAGCAAATCTTCTGCAACCCTCAACCTGTAGTGCACAGCAATACATTAGACAGCCTTTTTCACTGTCTGCTCAACAATACATGCAATCTGTAACTATTTTGCAGATAAACCTTGTGTTTATTCACTAATAAACACCTGTGAACTTACAGATCTGAAATCTGTAACATGTGCACCCACTTTCGGTCAATACAGCCGAAGTCACAGTGTACCTTGAAACTGTTGTTCGCAACCTTGCGGCTCTAAAACGAGGCCTGAAACGGCCTCAGATGCCCAAAATAACTGTGGGAAAGCCCTAAAGGGTCCTTCTGCAAAATACAAAGCGCTCTTCGCGCACACCAAATCTCATTGCATTCTGAGATTTTTGCTTTGCCCTGCTTCCGATGCCTCCACAGGCACTATCCAAGAGAGACAGTGGAAGAATGGGAGAGCTTCTTACCTGTTGCTTACTTGCTCGAACCTTGCTTCTTCTCCTTCACTTCAACCTTCGAAATCAGCCTCTCTCAGTGGCGTGGCTCTGATACCATGTCAATAATCGCGTGGTGGGGGAACTTGCTCAAGATGCTGCGCCGAACACATATAGAATGCACAAAGAGAAGCTCACTCAAGAGTCAAGAACAGAGATGGAGGCCAAAACGTTTTCTTGTTGGTTTCTTCTTCTTCTTCCACACACTTTACAATGTACACAAAGTATAGATAAGATACAACATAAAGGAAAGTGGCCCACTAAGTCAAACAATACATAACCGACTACACTAGTCGACTGGCGCTATAACTATGCCAGCTATAAATAGGTGTAACAACTTGAATATAATAAGTAATGAGTCAGTGGCCATGTGAGAGTCATAATGACCACCGACGTGCTAAGTGTAGACGTGTGGATCCATCTAACCAGGCGGTCCATCATCAATGTCCGCATGTGTTGAGCTTTATCATCTCAACACAATCCCTCTTTCCTTGATGAACTCGATGTGAATGCTAGTCAGAATTCATTGAGAACAATGGCAGTACACCTTAATCTCCCACGTGAAATATTTGTCTTTCCACTCAATGACTTAATAACCTTTACCCCACCAAATCACTCGACCTTGTTGGTAACAATGCTCTAGATACGAATGCTCAAGATAGGGAATGATTTGTCCCCATCCGATCATCTTGGTACATACTGCACATTAGAGCTCAATTAGGAAGGATCTGGACAAGCACCAAGCTCAAAGTTAGCTCTTACACATAGTAAGGCTTAGCTGATTAAAGTTGACTTTAGCTTTAAACTCTACCCCCTACAAATCTACGAAAAGGTCTATAGAGCCATTCTCTCCTAAATGTATAATTTTGTATGGTCCATCCCATTTGGGTTCTAACTTACCTAAGAATAGCTCATGATGAGCATCATAATACAGCACCAACTAACCCTTCACAAATTTATATTTCTTAAACCAAAGGTCATGAAGGGCTTTCATTCTCTTCTTCTCTACTTCTTGATGTAATAAAGCTTGCAATCAGATCTCAAGATATTATCTCTTGTAAAAATCCATAAAACTATAGACAACCTCTAGATTATGATATCATGTAAAAGAAAGCATGTAGCTTTCAGCTAATTTAAGAGGATTTTATGTAAAAAGAGAGATTGGTGAAATTGCGCAACGTGCGATCGCTATTTTCAAACACTGAGAAAAACACTCTGAAGTGGGAGATGAAGAGAGAGTGATCTCGTAGAATTCTGGTCAAGTATGCTGGTATTTTAACCCCCTTTCGGAGCCAATGGAGGCATCAGATTGGCGATCTGAGTAGCATAGAGGAAGGTATTATTTTATGCATGTTTTTGTCTATTAGAGTTTTATCTTCTCATAATGCATGAATAAACTAACATGCTTAATCTTTGTTAGTATTCTTCTACATTTTTGTAGTAGTTCCATACAATAAAAAATAGTTGGTTAGTTCGAAATATAGTTAGGCAATCAATAATTTATTAAGATTACTAACTAAAGTTTAACAAAAAAACTAACTAACGTTAAAAAAGTTAAGGATTTTTATTTAAGTAAAAATATTTTATTTATAAAAATCTAGAGTCATAAATCTGATATTTTTCTCGGATTGACAAGGTTCGTAGCCACCCTTCACGAATGTTATAATCTGAACGAGACTTATGAGCTATATTAATCACTAGTATTAATGTGTATAGTTTGGATGGTCCAAAAATATTAGATTTTGGGCAAAACTAGTATATTTTAGATATTTTAGATATTATCCTAAAAAGGTATGGAGATTTTCAGAATTGGATGTCATTTAAAAGAAAAAGACAAGTGATGTTTTAGTTAGTTTTGGAGATTTTATCAAAAGAAAAAAAATAAAGAGAGGGGTTTGCAAAATTGCGCATGCCGCGATCACAGACTACAAACAAAAAACATCACTTCGAACAGAGGAAATAAGGAGTAAACTGAGAGCTTTCTAAGCAAGTGTCTTTGGGTTTTACCCCCCTTTTGAAGCCAATGGAACCATCAAATTTATGATCTGAGCATTAGATCACTGATTTTTCCAAGATCCCCCTCCACAAAGAGCTCCTCTTCTCAGCCACAAGCCTCTTCTCTAATTCACTATAAATATGAGGCATGGGGAGGCACAAGGGACATAAGGTGACCTTGAGAGGCTGCGAGAGAGAGGTAGAGAGAAGGATACCTTCCAAGAGATTGTGAGAGAGAGAGAGAGAGAGAGAGAGAGAGAGAGAGAGAGAGAGAGAGAGAGAGAAGAGTTACCCCAAGAGGCTGCACAATTCCCTCTATCTCGATCCTCGACTTAGCCATCTTCACTTACACTCTCCCATCTCGAATCTATTCCACATTCTTTATCTTTTTAATCTACTTGCGAACAATGGCCTCCAAGCAAAGAATGTTGCATGCGGATGGCAATCCTACAACCAGAAATGAAGCTTCGGGCAAAGGCATCACTACCAATCCAACTGTAGTTCCGGTCATAAGTAATGTATTTCCAAATTGATAGATGCTTGTTTTGATTCTCGTACGAGATACGTTAGGCCCCATACTATGATGCATGAGTATAGGTCATCAAAAGGGATAAATTTCATCTCATGTATTCAAAAGATCAAGCTTGCAAAGTGCATAGCACCAAGTTGCATGTGGCTTGTTCTTTGATAGAGCAATTACAAGGAGGAATCGGTCAAGGGTTATGAATGGCATAATCATGACATTAAAAATTGTGCATACAAGTGTTAAGTAAATTTTACATAGAATTGCTCTTTGATCCCAAGGGGTAGAGCATATATGCGATGGAAATGTTATCGCGACTATTCCTGCATTGTTTGGCAAGAATACAATTGGTTTTTTGTTGGTTGATCTAACAACATCCTAAATGCTTTTTACAATCAACTGATTGTTAGTTTGTTGTTTGGATGATATTCCAAGTGCTTGTGATTTATGGTAAATACATGGCAAGGGTCTGTGATGACAAGTTGCCATGGGGATAAAGGAATGTTTTCCTAGAAAATGATATTAGGACTCAATGCCTTGTTGTGTTGGGTTCCTAAAGGATTTAATTAAGGAAGGATCGCGCTAGGCTACCCCCAAGCTAGCGGGGAGACCCTACTCCAAGGGGGTCATGGTTATCACTACGAAAGGCTTGGACCGGCTCCATAGGTGAAAGGTCTATTAGGGATAGTCTCGGTGTCGTATTGCTATGCATCTGAGGTGTGGAATCCACCAAAAAGTTGTGTGTGTGACATTTGTTACTTTGTACATACTTAGTCGTTGTGTTTGCATTTTTGTTTTGTGTGGGTAGTATAGTGGAGAGGGGTTTGGAGTAAGAGGAACTTATCTGTAATGCTCTGGTTGACATGTATGCAAAATCTGGTATGCTTAGAAAAGCCCAAGAAGTATTTGACAATATTTAAGCTCGAGATGTCATATCATGGAGTGCATTGATTACAGGTTATGTTCAACATGGATATGATGAGTAAGCAGTGATGTGTTTTGTATAGATGCAACTTGAAGGCATCTCTCCAGAGCCTGATATATTTCTTTGTTTAGTTAGAGCTTGTATTTGTACAAGTGTTGTAGATAAAGGACGAGAAATGCATAATGAGGTTGTCCAAAGTGAGTTTGACATTGAACTTCCTATTGGTAACACTTTAGTTGACATGTATGTGAAATGGGGGTTGGTTTCAGATGCACAAGAAGTGTTCATTAAGATGTTAGCTCAAGATCTCGTATCCTGGACGACACTGATTGCAGGATATGCAGAACATGGACCTTTCCATGAGGCATTAGAATGTTTCAGACAGATGAAAGTCGATGGTATTTCTCCGAATGCTTTCATGTTTGCCTCTATGGGTGTTGAAGGCATGTGGTAACATGGGAGCCATTGACAAAGGTGAAAATTTACTTTTGGACATGGCAAAGATTGGATTGGAAACAAATACATCTATTGGAAGCAGCATACTTGAGATGTATGCCAAGTCTGAGATGATGTCAAAGGCTCAGGAGGTTTTTGATAAGTCGCCAGCTCGTGACCTTGTGTTGTGGACTTTGCTGATTGCAGGCTATGCTGAACATGGACCATTTGTCAAGGCACTTGCTTCTTATCATCACATGCAATTAGAGGGTGTCTGTCCAGATGTTTTCACTATTGCTTGTGCCTTGAAAGCTTCTATGTGCATGAAAGATTTGAAGTCATTCACATGGAGATTGTTTTAAAAGGATTTGAACAAGATTTTCTTATTGCTAATACACTTGTTGGACTATATGCACAATGTGGCTTACTTTTGGATGCCCAAGACATTTTTGACAAGCTCTTAGTCCATAATGTAATTTCGTGGATAGCTCTAATTGCAGGATATGTTGAACATGGATTTAATCAGGAAGTCATTCATTTATTTGTTCTGATGCAGTTCATACAACCGTATCTTTTGCACCATCAGGAAGCCATGTGGACAAAAATCCAGTCACTGAGAGAAATGATAAATCATACAATCAGAGTAACAGTCAACAGACTGGTCAGTAAACTATAGTGCTGCAAAAGCCGGTGTCATTGGGCTCACAAAAATGACAGCTCGTGAATATGCATCAAGAAATATTACTGCAATATTAGCGTGGGAGAAGTGCTCTTTTGGTCAGAAAGGGGCTGCTTTTCTGGTCCGAAAGGAGGGAGAGGAAAAACGTTGAGCTTTTGGAAAGGGAGCGCAGTGTATCGGCCTAGGGGGGAAGAAAAAGCGGAGAACGAGAAAACAGGGGAGGAGGATCGAATGCTAGAAAAGGGGATGATGAAAGCTGATGATGATGACGTTTCATCAACTGTGGTAATGACCATATGGAAACAAGATAATAATGACTTGTCAGGACAATCAGTGCAGAGTATACGATTGTATTTTTAGTGATCTTGCTGTACCAAGTCGAGAAATTGTTCACAGTCATGATTTTAATCGATACCTTACATGCTTCAGAACTGAATGGGATCCAAAGGATACTGCTGAAAATCTGATAGTTATTGGCCGCTATATAAGTGATGATTTTGATGGCATTGCATTGCACCCAATCGACTTCATCCACATTAACACAAGGCAACTTGTGGTAGAGGTGGTTGGCAAAAACGTCACAACCATTAGTCCTGTAAACAAGCTTCATCCACGATTAAATGTGCTTGCATCTGTGCCTATCCATATTGTTACAGATTCATCACAATTACCACGACTTTTCTTAGAGCCTGATCTAGAACATCACCTTACCATAGGTTTTGATTGTGAAGGTGTTGATCTTTCCCGGCATGGTTCTCTTTGTATTATATAGCTTGCCTTTGAAGATGGAATTTATCTTGTTGATGCTTTGAAAGGTGGAAATACATTGATGCAAGCTTGCAAGCCTGCATTAGAATCTCCTCATGTTACCAAAGTTGTGCATGATTGCAAGCGGGATAGTGAGGCTTCGTACTTCCAATATGTGATCAAGCTGAATAATGCTTTCGATACCCAGATTGCCTATTCTTTAATTGAGGAAGCAGATGGCATTAGTGCAACAGGAACCTTTCCTGTTTACAGGAACCATTGAAGAGAACATAAGATATGGGGGACAGGCAACGGGCTCTGATGGGATCCATCGAGCTCTTCTTTGTGAACTTCTCCATCGACTAATGATCAATGGCCCAATGCCTATCTGGATTGACGCTGAATTAGGAGCCACCAATCTTTTGTAGAACTTTGGAGCTGCTTACAAAAATATAGAAAAATCTATGTCAGTTGCTACAGAATTGTAATGCTATCCTACCTAAGTTTTGACATGTTAGGAATGCTTACAAACCTTATAAGTTGAAGCTACATTCAACCAGAGAATGAGAAGCGCTTAGAAGAAGAGCAGAATATTCGTAAAAAGGAGATTGAGAGTTTGAAACAACGACTTCAAATGTTAACACATGACTTAAAACAAATAGAAACCGAGAAGGCGCTGGATAGAGAGCTTGAGGTTATGCAGAAGAAAAAGAGTTTTATGGCAGATATGGCAAAAGCTAAAGCATACATTAACAGGGCACAGGAAGGCTATCTCTAGTGTGACTAATAGATGTCTACAAATAGCAGCAGAGTAGAAGAGGAATCAAGTGTGTCTCTAAACAGTGGTACGATAGCAACAGTCCCATATCAGTTTATCTTTTGAATAGGACTTGCTATGGTGTGATTATCTATTTCTTCTCTAAATTGGAGTTGGAAGAAAATATGTATTCCATGGTTGAAAAACAATCAGCAAACAACCTGTAGAGTGTTCCTCTTTGAAATAGCAAGAGTCTAGTCTTTAACATACAAATTATATTGGTGCTTCTTATACAGTACTAATCAACGGACAACTTGTAGAGTATCTCTTTCTGAAATAGCAAGAAGGGACGTAAAGGACTTCAATTTTTTAGCAGCCAGTTTATAAATCAGATTTATTTCTTCTATGAAGCTAAAGTTGTTGATGTTGAGCATGGTTGTAATCGAATGGGTGAAGTGTAGTTAGTATTGCATACATCCAGGTCTATTTGCCACATTCAAGAGATCAAAAGGCTTGAACAAGTTGATTATTGGTTCATTATCTGAAATTGAGGTGACCTTCTTTCAAATTGAATCGTGATCTCGCTTGATTGATCTTCTATCCTGAAATTAGTCAAGGTCCTCTATGGTCGCGACTTTCCTTTCAAAAACCCTTCGACATCTTTGGTGAACTTGACGTGAAAGCGTCGTATTTAAATTTCAGGATGGGAGATACTTCAGCATCAATTTCACCCTCTTTTACGATTCTTGCTTTGTCCTCTACTTCAGCTCCATCATTGACTTCTGCTTCAAGTACTTCAACGGATGATTTAAAGCAGATTTTGCAGAATATGTCTATGTATATGCAGCTTCAAAATCAGTAGACACAATTGTATATGCAACAGCAGCAACAATTGCATCAACAACAGTTGTATTAGCAAAGGCAACTATATTCGGAGCAAGAGAATGCAATCAATGCGACTAAGGCGATTGAAGCAGTTGAGAATGAAAAGAAGCTATTTGATGGCCGTAATGTTTCGACTTATTTGAAGACATATGAGATCAAGATGGGTTTTTTTGGAGTACCAACAGGACTTATGAGTAAATATTTCCTTCGCCTTGTCACACGTGCCTTGAGGGTAAAAGCGAGTGATCTTTTCCTTCAAAATTTGCATTGGCAAGATTTTAAGAAAGCTATGAAAGAGGAGTATTTTCTTGAGGACTTTGGGATGGCTACACGGTGGTCATTCCGAGAGTGGGTCTACATTAGCTGCTTTAGAATTGATACGAGAATTTGAAGAGAGGTATAGTCAGCTTGATGCCATTGAACAAAGAGCATTGGATGTTGACAAAGTTGAGCTTTTCTTGCAAGCTGCAGATCCTGCTCTTCAGGAAGAATTAGAAGAGCTTCTTGAGGATTGCACGAAGCCTATGGGTCTTAAAATAGATTGGCAAGATGCCCAGGATGCGGTCTCGACTTTGACCAAGAGATAGAGTGACAGTTAGAGGAGATGCTTCTGCATATGGAGTCCAGATTGAGAAAGGATCAGAGAATCGGTCAGCATTATAGCCTTATGCTATGAAGACGGAAAACAAGGGAAAAATTCAACAAACTGTTTTGACTAGTGCAGGTTCTAGCATCAGATCTGAGACAGGTTGGGATTCACCTGTTGACAGGTACACTATTTATGCCTACTTGGCTAAATGTCAGGAAGCAGATGTACTTGTTGAGGAGAAGCGTAAGAGAGATGAAGAGAATCCAAATGCAGCTAAAAAGACTAGAGGGGGTGAGTTTGTTACTCCACCTACTGCAGGGTCGTCTTTGAGACCAGGGCCACAATGACAGATGGAAGATGCTCAAAAGAAAGAAAGGAGGCAAGAGCCTAGAGAGAGAAAGGAGCCAGGGTTTAGATTGATGTCCGATATTGAGACATCTATGGATATGAAGAAAATATTTAATGACAAGATACTTGGTAGTGAGGTGACTTTTACTATTTTTGAGGTTTTGGGCATCTCGAAAAGAAAGTTTCAAGATCAGTTCCAAGAAGTCCTGAAGAGAAAAAGACATGCATTGCCTACTACTGATACACATGGAGTTTTGATTGGGGAGTTGGATGAGGTTATGGTTGAGAATGCTTCTGTTTTTCTGCAGACAGAGAAGAGGGTTCAGCCTATGCATTATGCTGAAACTGATGAGCCTATCTTGATACCGCGTAGTCACTTTTCGTGGAGTCATTGGGCTAGGGCAACTACAGAAACAATGGTAAAAATTGGAGAGAAACAGGTGCCTTATGTTGCTTTGGTGGATCATGGTTTAGAGATTAATCTCATAGTTCGTGGAGTTTATGAAAGTAATAGATGGCCTATGGATGCAGAGCATGGGTGGCGTATGAGAGCCGCCAACAACACTGCAGGTGATTTGTATGCTGCTTGTCCCAGTGTCAGGATTTCTATTGGAGATGTAGAGGAGGATTTCCATTTCTTTGTGCAGGATTCATTCTCTTACCCCATAATTCTTGGACAGCCATTCATCACAGAGATGCACATGGAGACAAAAGTAATGGAGGATGGATCTGCTTATGCACGGATTCGCAGTAAAGATGGTATGAGAGCAGTCTAGTTTATGACTATGTGTGTGAACCATGCTAGAAATAGGGGTACTCTTATAGATGCACCTTTTCCCACTGTGAGGGATTCGCGTTTTCATTAAGTACCACTATCCCATGAGATGACAGTGGTACAGAGCAAAGGATATTGGAGTTCTTGCCTCCTGGCAGCAGTGTTTTGTCCTCCAATTTTGTTGGAATTTTAGCAAACAATTCGATGAGTTATCAGAAGATTTCTATGTTGCCTAGAGCTGCCACGTAGTACATATGCAGGAAGGAGAAAATTTTGAAAAATGCAAGTATTTTAGAGGATGATGAGCATATAGATGGGATATATGATAGTATGGTTTGTGCAGATACGATGACAAAGATGGAAAATATGCTGAAAACTGATATGTAGAGTTGTCACAGTAATGTATCAGTGCAGTCCCTAGACATGTTTTATGAAATTTCAGATTTTGTGTCACAGATAGAGTCAGAGGCTGAGGTGACTCAGCAAAAAGTGTTGAGCGCTGAAGAAATTCAGCAAACAGAGTTTCCAACTGATTATGATTAGCCTACAAAGACACAGAGGCCTAAAAACTTTCAGCCAACAGAGTTTACTTTTGAAATATTTCAGCATCTAGATTTAGGGCTGTTCCTATGCAGTCCATAGAGCAGAGGGCTGAGGATATTCAGCCAACCAGAGTGCAGAATTGCTGATTTACAGCAAGATTTGAGTAATGCAGAGGATCATAATGAAGCCAGGGTTGACACAAAATACAAGACTGTGGATAAGAAGGTGAAGCCGGTAGCTGTACCACTTCCACCTGACAATGATCAACAAATAGAGAGGGCTGCCAAATAGCCAAATTTGAGGAATCCAAAGCATATAGGCCATAGATTTTCAGTAGAGACTCTTGCTGAATTAAAAATTTAAAATGGTGATTTCTTGCTAACCTTAGAGAAGAAATGCTTTCAAGATATGCTTGAGCAATATGGAAGGGGGTTTGCTTTTTTCTCGCATGAGATTGGATGTGTGAATCCAGATATTGTTGCCCCTATGGTGATCTTTACTATTCCTCATATTCCATGGAACCTCCGACCTATTCTAGTGCCTAAGGCACACCTGCCAAAGTTAATTGGCTTGTTGAATGAGAAAATCGGGATGGGAATCTTAGAGCCTTCATCTGCACCATACTCAAATAGGTGGTTTACGGTTCCAAAGAAGAATGGTACTCTTCGATTTATACAGGACATGTAGCCAGTAAACAGAGTTACTATCAAGAATGTTGGTATAGGTCCACTTGTGGATGAGTTTACAGAAGCATTTACTGGATGTGCCATCTATTCTTTAGGTGACTTGTATTCGGGATATGATCAGTTTCAATTGGCTTTGGAAAGCAGGGACATAACCACTATGAGAACTCCTATTGGGCTTGTCAGGATGTGTACCTTGCCTCAAGGTGCCACTAATTCTGTTACGCATATGATGAATGCCATGCATAAGGTTCTTCGTGAGTACATACCTCAGCTTACCATGCCTTTCTTGGATGATGTGCCCATTAAGAGGTGTGCAAAAGAAGAGAAGAATGAGAGTCTAGATGAGCAGGGATGCAAATACTTTGTGGTGGCTGATCATATTTCATCTTGTGAAAAGATTTTGGCCAGGTTAGAAGAAGTGAACTTGACACTATCAGGGCAAAAATCTATTTTTGGAGTAAATAAGGTTGTCATTGTTGGACATATGTGTGGGTATTATGGCAGGAAACCTTCACCTGAGAAGGTGGATGCTATAGGCAAGATTACGGAGTATTGTTCTACCACTTCAAAGGTACGGAGATTCATTAGAGCCTATGTGTTTTACATGATTTGGATACCCCATTTTGCACACATAGCAAATTGTTTATATCAGCTACTTCGAAAGGGGTAGAAAATTTTTGGGATGAGAGCCACACTAGAGCCATGCGAAAATTGAAGAAGTTATTGCAGATACTCTGGAAGATGGTGAAAAGATGGTTTGGGCTATACATAGTCAGGAGACATGTCCTTGACAATGCAACATATGAGCTAATAGAATTGGATGGGACAATGCTTAGAGTGCCCATTGCAGGAAAAAAAAATCAAGATTTTCAAGAAAAGAGATGATGAGGATTATGCATTGGAAGAATGTGCAAGAGAAGAGCAACGAGAAGAAAATCCGGTAGAAGAGACAGATGATATGACAAACAATCTTGTTGATATACCGGAAATACACAATGAAGAGATAGGTGGATATCGTACTGCTGTGCATCCAAGGTGTGGAATCCACCAAAAATTTGTGTGTGTGACATTCGTTACTTTGTACATGCTTAGTCATTGTGTTTGCATTTTTGTTTTGCGTGGGCAGTATAGTGGAGAGGGGTTTGGAGCAAGAGGAACTTATCTGTAATGCTCTGGTTGACATGTATGCAAAATCTGGTATGCTAGGAAAAGCCCAATAAGTATTTGACAATATTTAAGCTTGAGATGTCATATCATGGAGTGCATTGATTAAAGGTTATGTTCAACATGGATATGATGAGTAAGCAGTGATGTGTTTTGTATAGATGCAACTTGAAGGCATCTCTCCAGAGCCTGTATATTTCTTTGTTTAGTTAGAGCTTGTATTTGTACAAGTGTTGTAGATAAAGGATGAGAAATGCATAATGAGGTTATCCAAAGTGGGTTTGACATTGAACTTCCTATTGGCAACACTTTAGTTGACATGTATGTGAAATGGGGGTTGGTTTCAGATGCACAAGAAGTGTTCATTAAGATGTCAGCTCAAGATGTCGTATCCTGGATGACACTGATTGCAGGATATGCAGAACATGGACCTTTCCATGAGCCATTAGAATGTTTCAGACGGATGAAACTCGATGGTATTTCTCCGAATGCTTTCACGTTTGCCTCTGTGGGTGCTGAAGGCATGTGGTAACATGGAATCCATTGACAGGGAAAATTTACTTTTGGACATGGCAAAGAGTGGACTGGAAACAGATACATCTATTTGAAGCAGCATACTTGAGATGTATGCCAAGTCTGAGATGATGTCAAAGGCTCAGGAGGTTTTTGATAAGTCACCAGCTTGTGACCTTGTGTTGTGGACTTTTCTGATTGCAGGCTATGCTAAACATGGACCATTTGTCAAGGCACTTGCTTCTTATCATCACATGCAATTAGAGGGTGTCTGTCCAAATGTTGTCACTATTGCTTGTGCCTTGAAAGCTTCTATGTGCATGAAAGATTTGAGTAAGGGCCAAGTCATTCACATGGAGATTGTTTTAAAAGGATTTGAACAAGATTTTCCTATTGCTTATACACTTGTTGGACTATATGCACAATGTGGCTTACTTTTGGATGCCCAAGACATTTTTGACAAGCTCTCAGTCCATAATGTAATTTCGTGGACAACTCTAATTGCAGGATATGTTGAACATGGATTTAATCAGGAAGCCATTCATTTATTTGTTCTGATGCAATTCATACAACCGTATCTTCTGCACCATCAGGAAGCCATGTGGACAAAAATCCAGTCACACTGAGAGAAATGATAAAGCATACAATCAGAGTAATATTCAACAGACTGGTCAGCACACTACAGTGCTGCAAAAGCCAGTGTCATTGGGCTCACAAAAACGATAGATCGTGAATATGTATCAAGAAATATTACTGCAATACTAGCATGGGAGAAGTGCTTTTCTGGTCAGAAAGGGGCTGCTTTTCTGGTCCGAAAGGAGGGAGAGGAAAAACGTTGAGCTTTTGGAAAGGGAGCGCAGTGTATCAGCCTGGGGGGAAGAAAAAGCGGAGAACGAGACAATAGGGGAGGAGGATCGAATGCTAGAAAAGGTGATGAGGAAATTTGATGATGACGATGTTTCATCAGCTGTGGTAATGACCATATAGAAACAAGATAATAACGACTTGTCAGGACAATCAGTGGAGAGTATACGATTGTATTTTCAGTGATCTTGTTGTACCAAGTCGAGAAATTGTGCACAGTCATGATTTTAATCAATACCTTACATGCTTCAGAGCTGAATAGGATCCAAAGGATACTGTTGAAAATCTGATAGTTATTGGTCGCTATATAAGCAATGACTTTGATGGCATTACATTGCACCCAATCGACTTCATCCACATCACCACAGGGCAACTCGTGGCAGAGGTGGTTGACAAAAATGTCGCAACCATTAGTCCTGTAAACAAGCTTCATCCACGATTAAATGTGCTTGCATCTGTGCCTATCCATATTGTTACAGATTCATCACAATTACCACGACTTTTCTTAGAGCCTAATCCAGAACAGCACCTTACCATACGTTTTGATTGTGAAGGTGTTGATCTTGCCCGGCATGGTTCTCTTTGTATTATGTAGCTTGCCTTTGAAGATGGAATTTATCTTATTGATGCTTTGAAAGGTGGAAATACATTGATGCAAGCTTGCAAGCTTGCATTAGAATCTTCTCATGTTACCAAAGTTGTGCATGATTGCAAGCGGGATAGTGAAGCTTTGTACTTCCAATATGTGATCAAGTTGAATAATGCTTTCGATACCCAGATTGCCTATTCTTTAATTGAGGAAGCAGATGGCATTAGTGCAACAGGAACCTATCCTGTTTACAGGAACCATTGAAGAGAACATAAGATATGGGGGACAGGCAGCGAGCTCTGATGGGATCCGTCGAGCTCTTCTTTGTGAACTTCTCCATTGACTAATGATCAATGGCCCAATGCCAATCTGGATTGACACTAAATTAGGAGCCACGAATCTTTTGTAGAACTTTGGAGCTGCTTGCAAAAATATAGAAAAATCGATGTCAGTTGCTACAGAATTGTAATGCTATCCTACCTGAGTTTTGACGTGTTAGGAATGCTTACAAACCTTATAAGTTGAAGCTACATTCAACCAGAGAATGAGAAGCGCTTGGAAGAAGAGTAGAATATTCGTAAAAAGGAGATTGAGAGTTTGAAACAGCGACTTTAGATGTTAACACATGTCTTAAAACAAATAGAAACCTAGAAGGCCCTGGATAGAGAGCTTGAGGTTATGCAGAAGAAAAAGAGTTTTATGGCAGATATGGCAAAAGCTAAGCATACATTAACAGGGCACAGGAAGGCTGTCTCTAGTGTGACTAATAGATGTCTACAAATAGCAGCAGAGCAGAAGAGGAATCAAGTGTGGCTCTAAACAATGGTACGATAGCAACAGTCCCAAATCAGTTTATCTTCTGAATAGGACTTGCTATGGGGTGATTATCTATTTGTTCTCTAAATTGCAGTTGGAAGAAAATATGTATTCCATGGCTGAAAAACAATCAGTAAACAACCTGCAGAGTGTTCCTCTCTGAAATAGCAAGAGTCTAGTCTTCAGCATACAGATTATCTTGGTGCTTCTTATATAGTACTAATCAATAGACAACTTGTAGAGTATCTCTTTCTGAAATAGCAAGAAGGGATGTGAAGGACTTCAATTTTTGAGTAGCCAGTTTATAAATCAGATTTGTTTCTTCTATGAAGCTGAAGCTGTTGATGTTGAATAGGGTTGTAATCGAACGGGTGAAGTGTAGTTAGTATTGCATACATCCAGGTCTATTTGCCACATTGGAGAGACCACAAGGCTTGAACAAGTTGATTATAGGGCCTTATCTAAAATTGAGGTGACCTTATTTCAAATTGAATCGTGATCTCGCTTGATTGATCTTCTATCCTGAAATTAGTCAAGGTCCTCTGTGGTTGCGACTTTGCTTTCGAAAACCCTTTGACATCGGGCAATAGGAAATGTGGGTGCTAGATGGGGGCTCTGGTAGTAAATCCTGCATTGTTCCTAGAATCTGACGAGCCCCTTCATGACCCAGGATGGGATCCTAGAACCCTAAATACTAGTTACAAGGGTGGAATCTTGGTGGGCATAATACCCTCCTGGAATTCTATGTATCTTCCACTGGGATAGAAAGATATGGAATTTGTGGTGCCATGTGATTTGGACCAGTTACTTCTGTAGGGTAGAAGGGATACTTCTATTGGATAGAAGGGATACATAATCTCTCATGTATGGACGGGAGACAAAGATTAACTTGAAGACAAGTTAAGGAACTTGTTTGAACTTATGTGTCAATAGATTGCTTTGCTATGTTTTTGTGTATGTGCTATAAGTTATGCGAACGAACCCTGTTCCCTAAAAGGCTTAATTAATGAAGCAGAATTTAAGTGTCACACATAAATGTGGTAGGACCTAGTTAGAAAACTAAAGCTATTAAGGGAAGCGGGTGGGCAAAACCCCCGACAGGTCTGTCCTATGGTAGAGTGGTCCCAGAGAACTGGGAGACTTCTCACAAGATTTTATCATTGTTTGACCTTTAGGTATTGTTAAGTTAGAATGCAATTCATGCTGTTTTAGGGGACTCGAATGGGACTATGCCTTAGGGCAAAGAGGTTGAGCAGTGTATCCCTCTCGTTTCCCATTCTCTTTGAACCAAGTGCGGCATGGGTATCTCTGCGTAAAGTAGGATGTCCATGATTTGACGCTAGAATGCTATTAGGAGACCTTGGCCACTAGGAGCCCAAATTTCAGGTTGATCGTAGTGGGTTCAACCATGAGCGTTCTGTTGCGAGGCGGATTCGGGGACCCCTAGGCGACAAAACTCAGAACATTCCATGGGAGTACGGAGTAGCAACACTTAGATTCGTTTCTCAATAGACCGTTAAAAGCATGCCTGGACAACTGGTGGGGCATGCACCTTACAATTGGTATCAGAGCGAAACTTTGTAATGATGCGTGATTGATTAATGTATGGTTCATAGACATATCCTTAAAAAAATAACCTAAATGGTATGGCTTGATTGTTAAGCACCTCTTGCACCCACAAATGCTGACGTGTAGGAGAATAATTTTCTTCTCAAGCAAATTAAGGCACCCAAGTTTGATGGACAAGGAATAAACATCGCAGCAAAGGCAGAGATATGGATTGAGTTGATGGATGATTATTTCTCTGATTCAGGAACTGCTTCTACCAATCAAGCAATGATAGCCAAACTTAAGCTAGTTGGCTAGGCTCGGTTATGGTGGAAGAAATGGTGCAAGGATCAAGGTATTTCTGAAGCCGGTGTCACATGGGTTCAGCTGAAAGATGTTGTACACAGACAATACATTCCGCCAACCTACCAGACTTTGAGGATGTATGAATTTTTCAAACTCAAGCAGCTGGAATTAACCTTGGAAGCTTACTACTCAAAGTTTGTAACCCTACTAAAATATGCACCACCTATGGATATTGCACAGTAAGTATCTAAGTTTTGCCATGGCCTAAACACTCCTCTAAACCAGCATCTTGAAGCAATGTGTCCAACAGACTTGCAAGATGCATTACTCCGAGTGAATCCAATCGTCCAAGAACTTGGATTGGGAAATTATGACAAAGATGTTTCCCGAGATCAAGAAAAGAGATGGCACATGTGCGGAGAGATAGGGCACATCTGATGTCCCTACCATCAATTCTTCCATTGCAATGAGTTAGGGCATGTCCAAGCAGACTGCCCTAACTTAAGTCTAGAAGACATTAAACCTCCAGGAAAACAAAACTATACAAGTGCAGTCTTCGGATATATAGAGGGATAAGATAAAGATGAAGACCTAGAACCTACAACACCTCTTTAGGATGATTAGAAACCCTAGATATCTTTCAAAAATGTAATAAATTTGGTATTGAGAATACCCCAATAGATCCTACTCTTATACCTACATTTAATTGCATCATATGAGTTGCATCTATTTTGAGCCTTGAACTTTCAAATGATTAGAGATACTCTAGCAAGGAATGACAATTATAACTTGCAATTAATTTTTCTTAAGTCATTCCTTCTCAACTAATATAGATCGAGTCTTACCAGAATGTTGAAGCTTGGAAGTATTCTTTACTATTATAAGCAAAGCCAATTGTCCATGGAGCTCAGTCCCAAACTAAGAAGAGGACAACTTTCCAAGATAAAAGACCGCTCCAATCTACTAAAAGGATCCTAGGACAATTCGGTCTAAAGAAGAAAATCCTACCAAGGACAACCAAGAATCTTGTAACCACAAGTGATAAAGTTCTGCAATTTTTCTATTGCAGGGAGTTAGGTCATTTCAAAAGGGAATGTCTAAAGCACCCTAAACACCAATGCTCCAATGTTGAGATGACAAGCTCAACACATGCGGACATTAATGATAGACCGCCTAGTTAGATGGGTCCACACATCTACAGTTAGCACATCGATGGTCATTATGACTCTCACATGGCCACTGACTCATTACTTATTATATTCAGGTTGTTACACCTATTTACAAAACTGGCATAGTTATAGCGCCAGTCGACTAATGTAGTCGGTTATGCATTGTTTGACTTAGTAGGCCACTTTCCTTTATGTTGTATCTTATCTATACTTTGTGTATATTGTAAAGTGTGTGGAAGAAGAAGAAGAAACCATCAAGAAAACGTTTTGGCCTCCATCTCTCTTCTTGTCTCTTGAATGAGCTTCTCCTTGTATATTCTGTGTGTGTTCGGCGCAGCATCTTAAGCAAGCCCCCCCACCATGCGATTCTTAACATGGTATCAGAGCTGCACCATTGATTGAGGCTCGTTTTAAAGGATAAAGAAAAGGAGAAGAGCCAAGGATTCGAGCAAGAAATCAACGGGTAAGAAGCTCTTCCATTCTCTACTTCTTCTCTTGGATAGTGCCTATGGAGGCACCGGAAGCAAGGTAGAGCAAAAATCTCAAATTGCAATGAGATTTGCTGTGCGCGAAGAGCGCTGTGTATTCTACAGGTGCATCCTTTAGGGCTTTCCCGCTGCTATTTTGGCCATCCGAGGTCATTTCACACCTTGATTTAGACTCGCAAGGTTGCAGACAACAATTCGAGGTATCCTGCAATTTCAATTGTGTCTGCCATATACAGGTGCACAAGTTATAGATTTCAGATCTGTAAGTTCAAAGGTGTTTACCAACAAATAAACACAAAATTTATCTGCAAATTGGTTGCAGATTGCATGTATTGTTGAGTAGACAGTGAAAAAGGCTGTCTAGTGTATTGATGTGCACTACAGGTCAAGGGTTGCAGAAGATTTGCTTGCTGTTTGGTATTAGTTTTGTGATAGTGGTAGAGAACAGTGGAAACCCCATCATTGAGAAGCTCGACAAGAACAACTCCCCTTCATGGAAGTTTCGTGTCACGAACTTTCTTATTGGAAAAGGCCTCTACGAGTTTGTTTCAGGTGGAGAAAAGGAGCCGGAGATGAGTGATCCTCCAACTGCAGAAGAGACAAAGGCACGGAAGGAATGGAATGCAAAAGACAAAAAGGTTATGTATTGGCTGTCTGTAGTAATTGACAATAATATGATGGGACATATTAGAAATGCAGAGAATTCATATTGAGCTTGGACCATACTTGAAAGTATGTTTTTTGTAAATACAAAGGCATGAAAGATTCAACTCAAGCAAGAGTTGAATACATTGAAGAAAGGGAAGATGTCTATCAATGAGTATGCACTAAAGGTAAGGAGTATTGCAGATGCCTTGGCACCGATTGATGCAATGCCTGATGATGATGATTTGGTGTCGTCTACCAAGGCTTGGAAGTCTTTTGTAACTTCTGTATATGTCAGAAAGCCATTTCCAGATTTCGATGAGTTGGTCTCCCTTATGATCACTGAAGACATACAGAGTGAGACATCTGAAAAAAATGGTGAATAGGTCCAAGCTTTCTACTCTAGTTCAGGAAGGGGACGTGGCAAATCCTCTTTAAGAGGCCGTGGTACAAGACATGGTAGTGACAACTAGCAAAACAAATTGAATCAACAATTTGGTGATATGCAAGTTTCAGAAGGTCGTGGTAACTTTAGAGGAAGGGGGAGATTTAGAGGAAGAGGTGGATGGCAGAACAAAGGTTCTAACAACTCTGGTATTGTGTGTCACTACTATGGCAAAACAAGTCATATTGCAGCCCAATGTTATGCTAAGAAAGATGATATTCGCAGTGGTAAGTTGCAGCAAGGAAACTATGCATCGTCTTCACGACAGAATAAAGACAAAAATGAACGTTTGTTTGTTATGCAGCATATGCTGAATGCTGTTACAGGAAAGGGAACACATAATGATGTTTGGTATGTTGATTCAGGTGTATCCAATCATATGACCAGCCATGCAAAATGGTTTGGAGAGATGCAAGATTTGCAAAATACAGGTTATGTGCAGACGGGTGATGATTCATGCCACCCAATATCACACATTGGAAAAGTTCCCTTGTCCTTGCATGATGGTAAGACAAAGAGTCTTTCAAATGTATTACACGTCCCATCTATTACAAAGAACTTGGTGTCAGTCGGTCAGATGGTAGAGCAAGGACTGCAGGTCAGATTTAATGTAAAGGGTTGCTTTGTAGAAGACTTCAATGACAAGTACATGTTGGTTGCAAAGGGAAGTAGTGTTGGACGTATGTTTTACTCTGGATGCTGGAATTCCTACTATGAATGCTGCTATGTATGCTAAAGGAAAAGGTGTTGTTGTAGATATTAAAATTTGGCACAAACGCATTGGACATGCAAATGTACAAAGGTTGAAATTAATGCAGTCCAAAGGGTTGGTTACAGGATTGCCTACATTTAGAATTGCAGAATTTCATAAGGTATGCGAATGTACAAAGGCTAAAATTAATGCAGTCCAAAGGGTTGGTTACAGGTTTACCTACATTTAGAATTGCAGAATTTCATAAGGTATACGAAGCATGTCAGTTTGGTAAGCAGGCAAGACAACCCTTTTCACATGACAAAGATGTAAGCAAAAATATCCTTGATGTTGTGCATACAGATATTTGGGGGCCTACACAAAATGTATCTCTTGGAGGCAGTTCATACTTTGTCACATTCATTGATGATTGTTCTAGAAAGCTATGGGTATATTTTATGAAGGAAAAGAGTGAAGCGTTTGAGCACTTAAGAACTTTCAAGGCTGCACTTGAAAGAGAAACAGGCTTGAAAGTAAAGTGCTTGAGGTCAAATGGAGGGGGAGAGTACCTCTCGAATGAGTTCAGTGATTTTCTGAGGTCTCATGGGATAAAGAGATAGTTCACATGCAGGTATACCCCACAGCAAAATGGTGTTGCAGAAAGAAAAAATAGGCATATTGCAGAAGTTACACGGGCATTAATGGCTGAAAAGAATATGCCCAAACATTTTTGGTCTGAGGATGTCCATACTGCTATCTACATTATGAATAGAACTCCCACATCTGCAGTTCATGGGATGATTCCTAAAGAATGCTTTACTTGCAAGAAGCCTGTTGTATCTCACTTGAAGGTATTTGGCTGTGTTGCATATATTCATATGCCAGATGAGCTAGGAAGAAGCTTGATCCTAAGGCAGAAAAATGTATCTTTATTGGATACTCTTTAGAGCAGAAAGGGTATCGTTGTTATAACCCTGTCACATGTAAGTTCTTAGTGAGAAGGGATGTCATCTTTGATGAAATGAGCAGTTGGTATGCATCTAGTGGTGTTGCATTGGATGATGATGATGATCCTGACACTCATGTGCAGGATGAAAGGCAAGAATCACATACTCTTAGTGGACCAAAGACATCATCTGGTAGTCCTTGGTCTGGGAGATTAAGGAGTAGCTCTACATCTTCAGGTGCATCTAGTAGCACTACAGGTAAAGCCAAAGGAAATAATAAAGTGTCAGATGGTATTGATGCAATTCTTGATGGAGACTCCACTAGCTCAGAGAGCTTGGATGATGAGCTTGGTATTCCTTTTGTTAGGACACTAGGTATACAGAGAGCTCATAGTAATGTAAAAGCTCCATTGAGTGATCCGGTGGCACGTAGATCTAGCAGGGTCAGATACCTTGTTAAAAGATTTGGTTTTGAAGGTTATGTAGCTCAGCATTATGCTTATATAGTGAAACTAGTTGAGGATGTTGAGCCCACTTGTTTTGAGGATGCTGTTGGTCATACTCATCGGGATGCAGCAATGGATGAGGAGATGGCTACATTAGAGGCCAATAAGACTTGGGATCTAGTATCATTGCCAAAGGGCAAAAAAATCTATTGGATGTAAGTGGATTTATAAGATTAAGCACAATGCAGATGGTTCTATTGGTAGGTACAAGCTAGGTTGGTTGCAAAAGGCTATGTCCTGATATATGGCATAGATTATGAAGAAACCTTCAGTCCAGTTGCTAGGATGGCAACTGTGAGATATGTGATTGCTTTGGCAGTAGCCAAATGTTGGAGGTTGTAGGAAATGGATGTGAAGAATGCCTTCTTGCATGGTGATTTGCAGGAAGAAGTGTATATGGATCAGCCAGCAAGTTATTAAGATTTAGAGCATCCCACGTATGTGTGCAGGTTGAAGAAGGCACTCTATGGGCTCAAGCAAGCACCTAGAGCATGGTCTGACAAGATCAGAGAGTATCTCGTCAATATTATCTTTTATGTTTTTGATACTGATCACTCACTTTATGTGAGAAAGGGAGATGCAAGTTTGGTCATCATAGTCATCTATGTGGATGACTTGATTATTACAAGTGATAGTGATAGTGGGATTGCTGAAGTCAAGGACTTTTGGAAGAAGAAGTTTGAGATGAAGGATTTTGGTGAGCTAAGGTACTTCCTTGGCATTGAGGTGACCAGATGTGATGATGGTATATGGTTGTCCCAAAGACAGTATGGCTTGGATATGTTGTCCAAGTATGGTATGACAGCATGCAAACCACTTTCAGTCCCATTGGAGTAGAATGTAAAGTTGAGTGCTGATGTTGGGGATGAGATAAAAGACCCTACTATGTTTAGGAGGATAGTGGGGAGTTTGATCTATATGACCATTACAAGGCCAAACTTGAGCTATGATGTTGGTCTTGTGAGTCAGTTTATGCAAGTACCGAAAAAGCCACATTTGGATGCAGTTAGACGTATATTGAGATATGTGAAGTCCACATTATATTATGGACTTTTCTATGAGGAAGGTATAGATGTATAGGTGTTTGGATACACAGATGCAGATTGGGTTGGTAGTATGTCTGATAGAAGATCTACTAGTGGATACATGTTCTCTCTTGGTAGTGCAACAATTACTTGGAGCAGCAAAAAGTAATCTACAGTTGCTTTGTCGAGTACAAAGGCTGAGTATAGAGGTGTTGCTGTTGTAGCATGTGAGGTAGTATGGCTGCAAAAGTTATTGGATGATTTAGATGTGTAGGTGGAAGGTCTAGTTGTCATTTATTGTGACAACATGAGCAGTATACAGTTGGCTAGGAACCCTGTGTTCCATGCCTAGACAAAACATATTGAGATACACTACCACTTTGTGAGAGAGAAGGTACTAGCAGGTGAGATTGACTTGGTGTATGTTAGCACATAGGATCAGATAGCTGACATATTCATGAAAGAATTGGGTACAGAGAAGCTTCAAAAGTTTCGAAGCTTACTTGGAGTTGTAGAGATGCAGTTGAGCTTGAGGGGGAGTGTTGAGATCACAAGCTCAACACATGCAGACATTAATGATGGACTGCCTGGTTAGATGGGTCCACATGTCTACACTTAGCATGTCGGTGGTCATTATGACTCTCACATGGCCACTGACTCATTACTTATTATATTCAGGTTGTTACACCTATTTACAGCTGGCATAGTTATAACGCCAGTCGATTAGTGTAGTTGGTTACGCATTGTTTGACTTAGTAGGCCACTTTCCTTTATGTTGTATCTGATCTATACTTTGTGTACATTGTAAAGTGTGTGGAAGAAGAAGAAGAAACCAGCAAGAAAACGTTTTGGCCTCCATCTCTCTTCTTGTCTCTTGAGTGAGCTTCTCCTTGTGCATTCTGTGTGTGTTCGGCACAACATCTTGAGCAAGTCCCCCCACCACACAATTCTTGATATCCAAGTGCCACAACATTGGACATAACTACATCACTTGTCCCAACAGAACTTCAAGAGAACGAGTTTACGAGGAATGAAGTTGTACAAGCTCAAGTGATCTAGAACCTACTAGGAAAATATCCGATACTTAGGAAAAACCTAGAAGATATTCATGATATGTAATTACAATAAATTTTCTATTGTAATCAAGACTCCGATATATCAAATACAATAGGTTGTTGTTTCAAAAGACCTCATGCCTATGAGTAATCAAAGTAGCGTAGTAAAACCCTGATGGGCCCATAACCCACAGGTTCCATAATGATACCCCCAATTTCTCTCGAGATGAGGACATCTCAATTTCTCTAAGAGGAGGATGATGTAATATTTCCACATAATAAAAGTTAGTTAGTTAGTTCGAAAGTTATTTAGTCAATTAATAAGTTAGTAAGATTACTAACTAAAGTTTTAAAAAAAACCTAACGTTAATAAAGTTAAGGATTTTTATTTAATTAAAAATATTTTATTTAGAAAAATTGAAAGTCGTAAATCTGATATTTTTCTCGGATTGACAAGGACCATAGCCACCCTTCACAGAAGTTACAATGTGAACAAGACTTATGAGCTATATTAATCACTAGTATTAATGTGTATAGTTTGGATGGTCCAAAAATATTAGATTTTGGGCAAAACTAGTATATTTTAGATATTTTAGATATTATCCTAAAAAGATATGGAGATTTCTAGAATTGGATGTCATTTAAAAGAAAAAGACAAGTGATGTTTTAGTTAGTTTTGGAGATTTTATCAAAAGAAAAAAATAAAGAGAGGGGTTTGCGAAATCGTGCATGCCACGATTGCAAACTACAGACAGAAAACATCACTTCAAACAGAGGAAATAAGGAGTAAACTGAGAGCTTTCTAAGAAAGTATCTTGGGGTTTTACCCCCCTTTTGGAGCCAATGGAACCATCAGATTTATGATCTGAGAATCAGATCACTGATTTTTCCAAGATCCCCCTCCACAAAGAGCTCCTCTTCTCAGCCCCACAAGCATCTTCTCTAATTCACTATAAAGATGAGTCATGGGGAGGCACAAGAGACATAAGGTGACCCTGAGAGGCTGTGAGAGAGAGGTAGAGAGAATGATACCTTCCAAGAGATTATGAGAGAGATCTTGAGAGAGAGAGAGACAAGAGTTACACCGAGAGGCTGCACAATTCCCTCTATCTTGATCCTCGACTTAGCCATCTTCACTTACACTCTCCCATCTCGAATCTATTCCGCATTCTTTATCTTTTTAATCTACTTGCGGACAATGGCCTCCAAGCAAAGAATGTTGCATGCAGATGGCAATCCCACAACCAAAAACGAAGCTTTAGGCAAAGGCATCATTGTCAATCCAACTGCAGTTCCGATTGTAAGTAATGTATTTCCAAATTGATAGATGATTGTTCTGATTCTGGTACAAGATATGTTAGGCCCCATACTATGGTGCACGAGTATAAGGCATCAAAAGGGATAAATTTCATCTCACATATTCAAAAGATCAAGCTTGCAAAGTGCATAGCACCTAGTTACATATGGCTTGTTCTTTGATAGAGCAATTACAAGGAGGAATCGATCAAGGGTTATGAATGGCATAATCATGACATTAAAAAATGTGCATACAAGTGTTAAGTAAATTTTACATAGAATCGCTCTTTGATCCTAAGGGAAAGAGCATATATGCGATGGAAATGTTATCGCGACTATTCTTGCATTGTTTGGCAATAATACAATTGGTTTTTTGTTGGTTGATGTAACAACATTCTAAATGCTTTTTACAATCAACTGATTGTTAGTTTGTTGTTTGGATGATATTCCAAGTGCTTGTGATTTATGGTAAATGCATGGCAAGGGTCTGTGGTGATGACAAGTTGCCATGGGGATAAAGGAATGCTTTCCTAGAAAATGATATTAGTACTAAATGCCTTATTGTGATGGATTTCTAAAGGATTTAATTAAGGAAGGATCATGCTAGGCTACCCCCAAGCTAGCAGCGAGACCCTACTCCAAGGGGGTCATGGTTATCACTACGAGAGGCTTGGACCGGCTCCGTAGGCGAAATGTCTGTCAGTAGGGATAGTCTCAGGCAATAGGAAATGTGGGTGCCATAGGGGGCTCTGGCAGTAAATCCTGCATTGTTCCTAGAATCTGATGAGCCCCTTCATGACCCACGATGGGATCCTAGAACCCTAAATACTAGTTACAAGGGTGGAATCTTGGTGAGCAGAATACCCTCCTGGAATTCTATGTATCTTCCACCGCTGGGACGGAAAGATATGGAATTTGTGGTGCCATGTGATTTGGACCAGTTACTTTTGTAGGGCAAAAGGGATACTTTTGTTGGACAAAAGGGATACATAATTTCTCCTGTATGGGAGGGAGACAAAGATTAACTTAAAGATAAGTTAAGGAACTTGTTTGAACTTGTGTATCAATAGATTGCTTTGCTATGTTTTTGTGTCTGTGTGGTAAGTTATCCGAACGAACCATGTTCCCTAAAAGGCTTAATTAATGAATCTGACTTTAAGTGTCACACATAAATGTGGTAGGATGATCTAATTAGAAAACTAAAGCTATTAGAAAAGCGGGTGGGTGGAACCTCCGATGGGTTTGTCCTACGGCAAGGTGGTCCCAAAGAACTGGGAGGCTTCTTACAAGATTTTACTATCACTCGACCTTTAGGTATTGTTAAGTTAGAACCCAATTCATACTGTTTTAGGGGACCGAAATGGCACTATGCCCTATGGGTAGAGAGATTGAGCGGCACATCCCTCTTGTTTCTCATTCTCTTCGAAACAAGTGCGGCATGGGTATCTCTGCATAGAGTAGAATGTCCAGGATCTGACGCTAGAATGCTGTTAGGGGACATTGGCCACTAGGAGCCCAAATTTTAGGTTGATCCTAGTGGGTTCGGCCATGAATGTTCCATTGCGAGGTGGATTTGGGGAATCCTAGGCAACAAAACTTGGAATATTCCATGGGAGTATCGAGCAGCGACGCTTAGATTCGTTTCTCGATAGACCGCTAAAAGTGTGCTTGGATAGCCGCTGGGCAAGCACCTTACCATTTTCTATTTCTTTTTGTGATTATTCTTCTACATCTTCTATTTCCTCGAACCCCTTCTCTTCTGTCTACTCCTCTCCTTGAATCTCCCTTCACCTTGTTGTCTCTTACCCCCATGGCGGACTTTCGACACCAAATGCTCCAACATCATGTTAGGGGAAGTTTATGCTATCATTAGATGTGAATTTCAAAAGATATTTTGGATGATTTGGGGCTGATATCTTCAGCCATATTCAGAGAATTAACTACAGTTGTGCTCTTTTAATTCATTTTTTACTCCATAGAAAAAATATTGTCAAAATATGCAAGTATTATGTGCCCCTATGGCAGGGCAATGTTTGTTATAGATCATTCATAGATGCTTTGAGTTGAATTAAGGGGAGCTTTTTCTCTTATTTCTTGGCTGTGGTAACTTACCCTTAACAAGAACTCAATTTGAAGATCTCTTGAAGCAAGTCTCTTTGCCCTACAAGCCTTGTAACTGACTCATAAGCTTTTTTCCCTAACAGTCTACATTGAATGTAATCATGCAAAGTTGATTCATGCTATGGCATCATGTATGAATGATGGGATGTAGAGTAGTTTATGATACATGACAGCATATTGTACTTGATTTTATAATGTGTGATTGCTCTTACAGTCAAGAAAACAAGCTTGATTTTAGTTAGAACTTATGAGATAATACTCTTGTGATCTTTGCTAAGAACATGCAGTTGGAAGCTCTATTAATGTCTTCAAGAACTTGGCTTGAAACTTTCAACCCTTCTCTTATCCCTACCATCTCTAGAGTCTAAGCTCTTGAACCCCCATACATTCTTCTCTCTCAATCCCCTGTGATTGACCGTGAAGTACCACTTGAACCTTTAATCATTCATTGCAATATACTTATCTCTCGAAGACACATTACCATCTATCTTGTCCAGTTTTCTTGCCAAACCAATGTGGTGACCTTCAACCCTGCGCGCTGCGACAACAACGAATAATTTGCTCCATGATGAAGTTTTCCATTTCCTTAGCATTATCCTTCACCATCTCTCAAGCTTCAAACCACTTTGTAAAGTAGTTTGTTGCTACAATAATGTATTGCTTTTGCGTAGTCAATGAAGGGTATATTGTTCCCACAAGATTGATACCCCATTTCTCAAAGGGTATTGTAATGAAAATATGATTTATAGGTTGCTTAAAATTCTCCATCACATTGTATCTTTGACAAGCATCACAATGCTTAACATAATTGAAAGCATCCTGGAAAATCGATGGCCACCAAGCCAACATGGAGAGCTTTTTGGACAGTAAGCCGTCCAACAAAATGTCCCCCACATGTTGAATCATGGCACTAAAGAATGAATGGTACCTCATCAAGTACTACGGCGATAAATGTCATCTACACCTCTCTGATACAAGACTCCCGCTATAATAAAAAAGTGTAATGCTTGTTGCTTGATCTTTCTCTTCTCTCAGATTTTTGATAGAGCAGCCCTAAATCCTCCCATAGATAAATAATGTGTTATAGTTACATACCAAGAAGGGATGGAAGTTGTATCAATCTTTAATAAACCTTCAATATCACTTTCTTTAGCCATAACATTCTTTGGCTCCCTGAAATCCACAATACATTCCACAATACCTTGCAGTTTCGATGGCTTACTCCTAAACTCATAATCGTACTCCTACAAAATGATTAACCACTTTGCTAAATGGTTAGGCAACTACAACTTGTTCATCAACAATCTAGGTCCTTCCATTTTCATAAAGAATACTACCTTTTCATGGAGAATATAATGCCTAAATTTCTTCGTCACAACAAAGACCATTCCAAGGCACAATTTCTCCATGTATTTATAATTGATTTTAGATATTCCCAAATTCCTGTTAGCAAATGCTATTGGATGATACCATTTCTCTTCCCAAATTTGGGCTAACAGCAGACATATGATATTATGCATTGTTGCTACTAAAAATATATAGAAAACTTCACCTCTTTGGGTGCTTTTAGGACTGGCGCTTTCACTAGTTCATGCTTCACATCCTCAAAGGATACTTGATGAGCTTCATTCCACTCAAACAGATAGTTAAAACATAGGAGGTTCATCAATGGCAATGCTCCTTCTACTAGTGCATTGATAAATCTTTGATAATATTTCACTAATGACAAAAGGATGTGTATCTCTTTTGGAGTATGTAGTGGACTCATATCGACTATAACCTTTATCTTTTTAGGGTCGATCACAATACCCCGGTCACAATACCAATCAAACTTACCACATGGCCCAATAACAACCCATAAGGCACCCCAAAGATGCACTTCCATGTATTAAGACCAATGTGGATTGTCTACAATGCTCAAAACATTTCCTTAATATGATCAAGTATCATTCCCTTGTGGTGGCTACCCCTAGATCATCAATAAAGACTTTTAGCCTCTCTAGGGAGATATCACCAATAGTCTTATCAATTGTTTGTTGCATAACCCAACATAAAGGCCATTACATGATATACAAAAGTACTGAAGACAATGATAAACATAAATTTCAGCTTCTCTTCCTCTACAATAGCCATTTGGTTGTATCCAGCAAAGCAATCCATAAACGAATAAATTTCCCTACATGCTAATTGATCCAAAATCTGATCAATGAAGTGCAATGAATAGTAATCCTTAACTGTTTGTTTATTATTAATCTCCCTAAAGTCTACTCAAAGTCGAATCTAATTGTTCTTCTTCTTCCTGAGAACAACTGGTGAGAACACCACTCTATGCATTGAATCAAAAATGTAAGGCCACCTTTCTGCAGCTTTGTCAATTCCTCGAATAGCCCATCCCTTAATTCAAAAGACATATGCCTTACTTTCTGTTGCACAAGGTGGCTACCTTCCTTTAAGGGAATAGTATGAATAGCCAGGCTAGGAGGAATGCCTCCCAGCTCGTTCACAACTCCAAGTAAAGATATTGTAGAATTCCTAAATCAAAGGCACATAGTCCTTCCTATCTTCCAAACTGAGGATGGATCCTAATTTTATTGGCCATGAATCATTCAACGTATCAAGGTCTAACTCAATTACATTTGCATCCCTTATCCTCTCTAGAGCCTCTATTGGCTCATTCAAAGTTACTTGATAGATATCCTCTATAGTGGACCCCTCATTGGATTCGTCAATTAATGACAACTCACTAGTAGATGGATCATCTAATTTATCTAACTATGACGAGGACAAAGGAACTCTCTCACTTTGAGGAGATTCAGGGTAGGTGTCTACTACTACACATCTGGCACCTCTGCCAAAGATCAACTGACCAACGCATATATCAAACCACATTGGCAACGGTCACATGGACTTTAGTAATGCAACCTTCAGGTTGTCTTACACTGTCATCTGCCATTCAGAGAATCATGGAAGCATCTATTTTTTATTTCTAATCCCAACCTCTCCATCAATCTTGAACTCATAATGTTGACAGAGGATATTCATGTGTTTACAATGACATGATCTACTAATATTATGAACATATGGTGCTACCCTTGGACAATGCTTTTTAGCATGTTCAAACCAATCATCTTCTCCTACTTGTGCTATTTTTAAGGGCTCAACAATATACCCCATGTGAAGAATCTTCTTGAATTCTTTACACACTCCTAGAGATAACGTAATTAGCTACAAGAGGTTTACATCTAGCTTAACTTTGTAAGAGAACTCGCTAAATAAAATTCATGATAGCTAGTAAGAGCTCGCTTTTCTTGCCAGACCATTCTCTCCTTTGGTCTTTGAACTAGATTTGGTGCCTCTTTCTTGGCTTTCACCTTCTTCTTTGGCAACTCTTTATCCTTCTTGTGGGATGGGCTTTACCATCGATGGCTTTCAGAGGTCCGCCTTCCATATTGAGATTAAGGACTTATGTCCCCTTATCATTGTGCTTAGGGTTTTCCTCAATAGGTTTTACCTTGTCTTTATCAGCTTCTTTATCCTTTTTTACCTCTCATAATGACTCCCAAATTAGAAGTTTCAGTGCCATTGACACAAATGGCTTCAATAAGGCTGACTCCACTGCCACTAGGTAGCTCCTCTACCATAGCTTTCCCTCTTTGTAGTATTTGCTTCGATCCCTCATCTTGCTAGAGATTATTTTCTTGTACTCAATAGTTAACTAGACCTATTTGTTTACTTCTTTGCTCGAGAGAACTAATCTTGCTCCAAAAAGTACTAGCTAAGTGGCTGGAATTTTTGCATATGTCACATTTAACATTTGGACAATTCCTAGGGAAATGTTGGTCACCATACCACTTACAACTCAATCTTGAGGGGGCAACCTCTTCCAGGGCATCAACTTCCTATCAAATTCTATTGCTTCTTAAGGAAGTTGACATCAACTACTATTTGCCTATATTGTTCACTAATCATGTCATATCCTTCACTTCACCAAGGACATTTGAGGCACTTAACTCATAGCTACAATCGTCTATCTGTCATTCCATTGGCCTAGCCACTTGATTAGGAATCGACTTGTTGATTCTTTGGAAAAAAAATTAGGGTTTACCATTTGGCTTCCAACATTCAATGGAGCCATTTGACTAGCCATAGGCATGGTCACAATGGGAGGAGCTAGCAACATGGGCACATTTTGAATCATGCTTCCTCTCCCATTGGGAGGGTTCATGGGCATCCCTTAACCTCCATTCATCTGTGTTAAAGTATTTCCAAAGCCTAGACTCGGATTCCAGTTTTCCCTAGAGGTATAAGCCATTTGTAATTGTGATTCTACCTCCTTTGCTCTTGCAATAGTCATATCAATGTTGGTGCAAGTGCAATACTGCTCAACTGCACTTGAATATTAAAGTCTAGTCCAATAAAAAAGTATTGCAATTGAGCAACAAATGGAATAGGAATATAGAAACATTTTCGTGAGGTTCTTAACATGTTACATTGAGGACATGTAACCAATACCAACCTCCCCTTTCAGGGGCAAACTCTCTTCGAAAGGCCACAAGAAGAAGTTAAACATAGTTATGGTTCTAGCTTCTAGGCTGTGATACCATATTGCAGCTCGTCCTTTCAAAGTCATATTAAAGAACATCATCAAGTATCCATCTTAAATTCGACAGTTAAACATTAACTTTTGGAATTCATTGATATGAAGATCTGCATAAAGGGAGGAAGTACTAGAACTTCCTCCTCCTAAAGAACTATGCATAGGATTAGGGTTGCAAAGACCCCACCCTTGTAGGGATATTGGACCACTCCTTTGCAAAGAATATCTTCTAATAATTTTGGCCTGCTGTCTAGCTCGTTCAACTCTTTCTTGCTTTTGAAGCTTGGCTTGAGGGTCTTTCGGATCTATCTCACTACCTTTTGGTATACACTAATGAACTAGTCCCTAATGATCAAGATTTAGAAACCACCACTTATTAGTGGCTCTCGGAAAATGCACCACTTGTTGGGACCTAAAACATGCCTGACACTGGCTCTAAGGCACTAGCCAAGCCTCTACCACTCCCCTAAAACTACCCCACATGGCCTCATGACTAGGAGCATCTAAGAACTTTGCATTTGTATGATTTTGTAGTCCAATGAATATTCTTTCCCCACTCCTCTAAGGAAGTCCCTAAACATGTTGGCGTTACACACCACATAGCACACACAAAGGGAGCACCCCTTAGCTAATCACCGCAGCTCCACTACTGCTCTTCTGCACCTCAAGGATTGGCCCCAAGATGCGTCGTGAACACAGAACACATTCGTAACCTCACCGAATAACCCCCAAGGAACCGAATATCTAGCCCTACGGCTTAGGATACCTCACACTCTCAATGTAGGTCATGAATTATATAAACAGGTGCTATGCATTCAGGATATGATACCATATGGTGTGTCAATGTAAGTGTGTATATGACCATCGTGCTCAAATAAATTTATTCATTAAAAATCAACAATGTAAAAGTACAAAGACACGAGCTTTCTTGTGCTACCTACTAGACCCTTTAAATTTTAAACAACAATGAACCCTATATGATATGCATCATGAAATATTAGAATTCATGTACTTTATCCACTCAACAACCCCCTACTCCCTACCGTTTAAAATTTTGCATATATTGGTGGGTTTAAGGTGTGTTTTTCAAGTATTTTAATTTATAAAAAGCAATAAAAAGTCATCCTAACAAAGAGATAGGGCTGAACTAAGGTGAAACCGTATGCTTCAACTCTACCATATGCTCACAAACATAAATTTTATTTTTCTTTTTTTTAAATGTAAAAAATTTATTTTCTCCATGTTTTCTTATTTATTTATAGAAAATTACTTATAATTACTAATTTTTTGGCTTAGAATGGAAAGTGATTTTGTTAGTATGTTTCAACCCATAGGAATAGAAAATGTACACCACCAACCCAAAACTGTACATTTCTCCTTATAAAACACATAGTCTCGGGTTTTGCGTGTTTAGCATAAAATTATTATACGACTGATTTTTTGTGATTCCTTCAATATGATTGATCAATCATAGTATGGGCAATCAAATACAATCATTGCTAAAGCCATTTCAAACAATAATTGATCGTAAAATTATGAAATCTACATTTTTCTCATAAAATTGTGCATTATGATGCATGTATTTCAAGCTTCGAGGCCCGATGATGCTCTTCCATGACTGCTAATGATCTATCCAACCTCAATTTACGTCTCTTTATGCTCTTGCATCATCATAGGATAAAAAATGTCCATCTTAGCCCACCCCCTTCTCTTTTACATTGATCCATGAGAACAAACCACAAGAGGAGAGAGGAGAGAGAAATACTAAAATCAAATATTTCCATTCAATGCATTATTTTTTGTCATTTCTGCGAGGTGATAGAGGGCAAAGAATTGAAGGAAATTGTTAGCAAATTTGGGTTAGCAAAAAAATTTAGCACAACAATTTAGCACAACAATTTCCTAAATTTGGGTTAGCAAAAATTTGGGTTAGCAAAAATTTGCTAAATTTGGGTTAGCAAAAAAAAAGCCCCCCTCCTCGTTTCGAAAATCATGCCCTTTTGAATCATAAAGCTTAAACAAGCTTAAACAAGCTTAAAGTTTAAGTTTAAAAAAATTGGTTCAAATTTTTGTATTCACACTCTTTGCCAAGTGGTTCTTCAATTTTGGAGAGGGGAAAAAGAATTCGGATTCGAGATCCATCTGGACGGCTCGTTTCATAATATTGAAATTTATAAACCTAGCCACCGTCATGCACTTTCTGGCTCTCTTGGATCAGATACCTGCTTCATAATGTGAAACCTTGCAGGGATTAAATGGGGGGTCAAACAGACTCTGATCGATGAACCGAGACTTGCATTGGGTTCTTGGCATTGAACTCCATCTTAAAAAACTTTACCTCATTGATCCGTAATTGTTTAATTTTGCATGAAAATGTGGTCTTTTATGACTGTCCATGCTCTTTTTCACTTTAAAAAATGGCTTCTAAAATCCACTCTCATAAGTCTAGTAAAAAGTGTATCCATGTACTCGAATTGAACTATCTCCCTCTTGCACAATACAAGTGGATTTAATCACTTTGGATAGGGGCCTATTGACGTTGTTATTGAATGTAGTTGGCCGAAAACCCTTGGTAAATTTAGTTAGATTTGGAACAAATGCAAATGGAATTTAATTAGCAAGGGCATCACATTGAATTCAAAGGCATAGACTACAAACATATAGAATTCATCTCCATGAAGAGGTTGCGAAAGAAAATCAATGCCAAGTCATGCATCTTCACTCTTCTGCTTGCCAAAGTGGAAGTGAAGAGCAACCACCAAATCAACCATCTTCTTCTCCAAAGAAAAGGGATCCAAGATTGAAAGAGCTACTGGGTGGAGGAATACAAGGATTTGTTTTAGCCACCATCATCTTTGCCTCCAAAGTGAGAGATTAACCATCCTATCAACTTGTCACCCAATATAAAGCCTATCCAATAAACCTCCCTATCACTTGTCCAAGTTTGAGAGAGAAGAGGTGGAGTGACAAGTCAAAGAGTTGCTGCAAATGGGTTTAATTCAGTCAAGCCAATCACCATTTTCCTCTCTCATGCTCTTATCAAGAAGAAGGATTGATCATTTTACATGTGCATCAATTATAGGGATTTGAATAAGTCAATGGTCAATAATATTTATCATATTCCCTGAATTGATGATATTTTGGACGGTACTTAAAGATGCAAAGGTCTTTAATAAAAATGGATATTTGTTCGGTTTATCATGAAATTCGAATGAAGGAAGGAGATGAGTTCAAAATAGCTTCTAGGACTAAAAGGGGGTTATAACACTTCTAGGTTATGCATTTGGGCTTTCCAATGTGCCCGCTACTTTTCAAGCCCTCAAGGATGAAAGGGAGCGATGGATTGAAGGTTGGACTCGAGAGCTATGGCGGGAGAGCAAGAGCAAGAAAGGGAGAGACTAGAAATGGGAACTCCAACAGTCACAATGTGTGACCGGGCCTTCCTTTATTCAAACTGTCACTAAAAGAATAAAGAATAAAGTGGCGGTAACGGGCGCCCGCCACCTGCAGTGTGCAGTGGCGGTGACTGTCAGTGTAGTAATACACGGGTAGCTAGACAGAGGTGCCTTTACCCCCAACAACCTCCCACTTAAAGGTGAATCTACCCCAGTGAGGAGTGAAAAGAAAAACAAAAAAGATAGTACAACATGTATACATGTACAACAGGATGAGGAAAGACGTCATCTCATCCCACGTCCATCAACCTCCTGAGGATGGCAAAGCGCTCTGTAGAGAGGCTTTTCGTGAGCAGATCTATAGGATTCTAGTCAGTCGAGATCTTGACAAGATTAATAGACTTGTCCTCAACGACCCCACGTATGAAGTGATACCTCACCTCAATGTGTTTCGTCTTCGCATGGAAGACCGGATTCTTGGCTAACTGAATAGCACTCAAAAAAATCCGAATGCAGTGTAGGGATAGCATCAATACCAAGGTCAACAATTAAACGACCCAACCAAATGGCCTCCTTGCAAGCCTCAGTGGCTGCAACATACTCGGCCTCTGTAGTAGAAAGGGCCGTGCATTTTTGCACCCTAGACATCCAAGAAACAACACCTCCAGCATAGGTGAATACATAGCTGGAAGTGGACTTCCTACTATCTGCATGTCCTGCATAATCAGAGTCAGTGTACCCCATGACTCCTCTATCTTGACTGCCATAGCATATGCACATATCTGCATTGCCCTTCAGGTACCTCATGATACCCTTCAGGGCATCCCAATGCTTCTTACCAGGTGTAGCCATATAGTGTGCCACAACACCAACTGCAAAGGCAATATTTGGAAGAGTGGCTATTATGGCATACATAATACTACCCACTACAGATGCATACGGAATCTTGGCCATCTCAGCCCTCTGCTCATTTGTCTGTGGACAATCAGCATGTGATACCTTCACATAAGAAGGCAATGGATAGCCAATAGTCTTTACGTCCTGCATGCGGAAGCACTCAAGGACTTTATGAATGTACACTCTCTGTGACAAGTAGAGGAGTCCCTGATGCCTGTCGCGTCTAATATGCATACCAAGGATGTGAGCGGCATGTCCCAGATCTTTCATCTCAAAGCTCTTCTTGAGCTCAGCCTTAAGAGCATCTAACTCATCATGAGCTTTCCCTGCCATCAGCATATCATCCACATAGAGTACCAAAATCAATAAAGAACCATCACGGGCTTTCTTCGTGTAAAGGCATGGATCCATAGCACTCTTGCTATAGACCTATGACTACATAAAGGCATCAAACTTATGATACCACTCCCTAGGTGCATGTTTCAAGCCATAAACACTTTTCTTCAATTTGCACAGTAGGTGCTCCCTGCCAGGTTCTGCAAAGCCCTTAGGCTGCTCCATATAAATCTCATCATATGCAAGTCCCCATGTAAAAAAGCTATCTTGACATCCATGTGGTATAAATCCAAGTCAAGTTGAGCAACCAAAGCCAAGACTAAGCGCAGGGTGGTCATCTTAACCACAAGAGAAAAGACCTCATCAAAGTCCACACCATGCTCCTACTTAAAACCCTTTGCTACCAATCTAGCCTTGTATGCCGGCTTGGGGTGTCCAGGGGTACTTTTCAGCTTGTACACCCACTTGTATGGCAAAGCCTTCTTGCCCTTAGGCAAGGAAACCAAATCCCAAGTCTCATTCTTATGCAAGGAGTCTATCTCAGACTGCATATCCCTCTCCCAGGAGTGACTGTCACCCCTGCACATAGCCTCATCATAAGTGAAAGGCTCTCCTGTATTTGTAACCAAGACATAATACATCGAGGGCTGAAATCTATCAGGTGGACGTCTGTCTCTAGTAGATTGTCTCACGGTAGGCTTTGTTGCCTGCCGAGCTGCCTATGCAACACCCTGACCATGAGCATTTGCTGCAGCTGTAGGCTGTCCAATTGGTTGTGCGGGAGCTGTCGGCTCCTCCTGAAATATGACCCTACATATCTCAACAACTCTCTTAGGCTGCCTATGCATCTTGTCTTCATGGAAGACTACATCATGACTGCGGATGAGTTTCCACGCCTGTGGATCCTAGAGACGGTAAACCATCTCGCCTGCATCCCCATAACCAAGGAAAATGCATATGACACTCTTAGGATCCAGCTTACTTCTCCTATCCCTGGGCACATGGAAAAATACCTCACATCCAAAGGCGCATCTACCTCACATCCAAAGGCACAGAGATGCGCATAAGAGGGAGGTTTTCCAGTCCATACCTCCTCGGCAACCTGGAAATCCAAACCACTAGAAGGTGATCTGTTTATGATATGCACAATTGTACTAACTGCCTCAGTCCAAAAGCTCTGTGGTAGGCTTGCATGGCTAAGCATACTACACACACGCTCTGGATGGTTCTATTCATCCGCTCAGAGCCAAATCATTGTGGGGGGATGTAGGGGGCAGCCAACTGACGCTTAATACCCCTCTCATCACATAACTGCTCAAAAGCACGTGAGACATACTCACCCCCATTATCTGTCCTTAGGCATTTTAGCCTATACCCAGATTGGTTCTCAACCAATGCAAGCCATCTCTGAAACACAGCTAAGATATCGGATTTCAGCTTAATGGGATAAGCCCAAACTTTCCGTGAAAAATCATCTAAGAACGTAACAAAATACTTTGCACCACCCATAGACTGACAAGGCATGGGCCCACAGACATATGAATGTACCAATGCTAAGGGCTCACTCATGCGTGGCCTACTAGACTTCTTATGCATAGACCTAGTCTGCCTGCCATAAAGACAATGCTCACATGAATCAAAACATGCATAATCAAGGGGCGGTAAGTACTGCAAACCAGAGAGCATTTTCATTCCCTTTAAAGACATATGGCCCAAACGGACATGCCAAAGAGATACATGTGGGATAGAACCCACAGACAAAACATGATCAAGGGAAGAAGCTGATACAATCAAGGGGTAGACTACCAGCCTTGGCACCTCTCGCAATCACAAGTCTGCCATGAGTGATCTTCCATGCAGAGTCTCCAAAACATACATGATATCCTGCGTCATCAAGCTATCCAGCTAGCATGAGATTGCATGTCAAAGTAGGTACATGACGTACATCCTGCATAACAAAACTGCTGCCAGAAGGAAATTGCAGCCTAACATCACCAATGCCCACAATATCAAGAGAGCTATCATCACCCAAGCACACAGAACCCAAAACAGTACGGTATGAATGAAACCCCTCTCGGCAAGGTGTCACATGAAAGGATACACCTGAGTCCAAGAGCCAACACTGTGCATACATAGAGTGTATCTTTGTCATCTGCGAAGCACTAGAAGAAGTTGTTAGGATATAATCATCATCATCAACATTCTTAGGCTACATAACATTGATCTCTTCAGTTTTAACACTGGACTTTGCAAGTACTATGCTGCGATCAGAAGACTTATCCTACACTTTGTCTTTCCCTTATCTTTGTACCTTTCATTGCGCAATTCATGGCATTGTGGCCTAATATGGCCCTTTTCCTCACAATGGTGACAAGTAACATCTGCATTCCTGCCACAGGATTTGCTACGTGACTTCCCACGAGACTTGGACCGAGATTTCTGAGAATCCCGTCCATGGCCACTACCACTGCCATGCTTTCCATATCCATCATTCCTGCCTCTAACTGTCATAGCATGAGACACATGAGAGGCATCCAAACTCTTACGGTTAATCTCTTCCTACAGAAGAGCACTCTCAACATAATATAATTTCAAGGTAGCAGTAGAGGCACATAATGCAGTGTAGAATACATCCCATGACTCATTAAGAGTACCAAGCAAGAAAAAAGGAGTGACATCCTCTGCAAAAGTGATGTCCTGCGAAGTCAAGTTCTTGAGTATAGCATGGAACTGGCTCAAGTGAGCAAACATAGTCACATTCTCCTTCATGCGCAGATCCATAAGCTGCTTCGGCAAATACATCTGACTCGCTGGACTTTTCTTGTCATAGAGATTTTTTATCTTTTCCCACAACTTCCATGCACTCTATTCTTCCTCAAAGACATTATAGTGAATCTGTTCTGTGAGAGACAATACAATGGTGGACTTGCATAACTCATCAAGCTCAAGCCATTCCTCATGTGGTATAGTTGCAGGCGGATGCCCGCTTAACCTCAAAGGTTTGATTTGCGATTTCTGCACCAACACGTGCCAAATCTTGCTCTTCCAATAAGAGTAATTCGTACCATTAAGCTTAGTGATGTTGAAAATAGCATGATCAGTGGACAAACTCACCATAATGCAGGCTGGAAGACTGTAGACAGTTCAGAACTGCTTGCTGTTTACTGCAGAAAATGACAAAAAAATCACCAAAATGGAGGAAAAATGGCGAAGAAAGTGGAACCAAAGCTGTTGCCCACCAAGTACTAGTGAAAGTACATCATTTCACAGTGTTTCAGCATGAAAAATCCATGTCAGTCCATACATATATGCTTGATGTAATAAATTTCAAATTTCAGTAAAAGAGAGCTAACCGTGCCAAAATCGGATCCCAAGGCAATCAGATACTGCCAAGACCAAAGCCGGCATCATGCGGGCATAGCATAAGCATGAATCCAACACCCAAGTATGCCATACAAACATCTGCCAGTGACTAGGCACACCTCCCAGGCAACGGGACAAAGTGTTCGTACCACTACCAAAACTTGACACAAGTAGGTGTCAATTCACAAAGATACAAATCCAAAACTGAGACTTAGCTCATAAGCATGCATTGAACCAAGACATATGATGTATCATCCCAAAAGGTAAGAAGTCCCAAAGTCTCAAGTGTCTAGAAGTGCTCAATAGCATGTAATGGCTCAATGCATAAAAGTACCACCTGCTCAATATCTGATAAGCATTCAACGAATGCTCCCACTGGCACAAAAACCGTATGTACAAACTCAAGAGCTCAAGCCAAGGCAAGAAACAATGCCAATGACATAAGTCCAAGACAATACATCAATAGTACATTCCAAACATGTAGGCGGTAGAGCATCCATTTATGCTGAAATCCATGGCTGGTTGGTGGATACACAGTCCCAATTAAATATTCAAAAAACCCAAAACACGCAAAAAGGTGGTATGCTATATTTTATGAAAGAATTTTGCTTGTTTTTTATCATTCATGGTCTAAATGGTGTGCGCATGGGCTGAAATTTTATTTGAAGGTTCCTTGCATTATGTTTGAGGGCTGCAATCACTGTTATGGGGAACTTGTATTGATTTACAACAATTATAAATTTTCAAAACTTGAAAAAACACAAATTTTGATGGAAATTGATAGTTTTTTTAATTTTGAGTGGGAAAAATGAGTGGATATGGGATAAAATAAGGCAAAAAACTAGAAGAAAATAGAAGAAAAAGAAAAAAATGGGAAAAAAAAGGTTTCTTGCGTTCGAAAAAAATGAAAAAATAAGATCTATGTATGTGAATGTCTGATAGGGCTGAAGCATGAGGTTAAGCCTCAATTTGGCCTTATCCTTTGTGTTAAAGTGTGTATTTATTTGTTTTACATACAGAAAATGACATAAAAAACCTCTACACCTATGCACCGCAATACAATTTAAATGGTGAGGGGAAGGATGATGTTATACAATAGTTTAAGCATTGAAATAATACAAAGTTTGATTATGCCCTTTATGCATAACATTTAGGATGCGGTTTATTTAGAAATAATGAATCTAGCAGCACGAGGTTAGCCTTGGTGCTAGGTTCCTACAACGCAACATTGCGTATTAGCGAAAATTCATTAAAAGGGTTGTTTTTTCACGACACATGGGCTGATTTTAAACTATAATTGTTTGTACACAATCATCCACTTTTGCATGAATCATATACACATGGTATGTATTCCTGGCATGCATAGCACTTGGTTGAAGTATAAATGACCCACGTTGAAGAGAGTAAGGCACCCAAGCTATAGGTCTAGATGGTGGGTCGTCCAAGGGGACAAGTAAGTGAGGATTGGTACATTCCTAGAACGATATAATATTGGTACCGAGACCGTGTATAATTAATGCATCCATGAGAGCTGGTTTAGGACCTGATTTGGACTCCTTCTTGAAGTGATGGAGTTCGTTTTTGGAGCCAAAAAGTGTACGAGAGAAGGTAAAGAGCCAATTTTCATGAAAAATCAAATGGTGGTAGATGGCCGAGCTAGAGTTTTCCTAAATGCATTTTGTCGTCATGAATCCAACACAAGTCTCGGTTCGTCGATCAGAGGTTGTTTAGCCCTCCATTTAATCCCCGCGAGGGTTGGCATTGTAAAGCAGCTACTGGATCTGAAATCTAAAAAGTGCATAACAAAGCCCAAATTTATAGATTTCGACGTCACAAAGCTAGCTGTCCAATTGGATCGCAAATCGGAGTCCGTTTGCACTCCCAAACAGGTTGAAAACCCTTCCAGAGTAGTGTGAAAGTGGTTTTTTTTAAGTGGATATTTTACAAATGAAATGAAATGAAACTCTAAATTAAAAAAACATGCAAAAACATGTTGTGATGCAAGGAGGGGCATTTTTTGATTGATGCCCCATTTTTTGGGAATGTATGTGCCTCTTGCATGCTCAATCATGTAGAGAGAGAAGGGGAGATCCCGGATCTATACAGAAAGGGCAAAATTTTGATGGTAACCACATGCAATATGATGAAGGGAATGAAATTCTGATTTTTAGTATTTCTCTCTCCTCCTTCTCTCTCCTGCATAGAGGTACTTCATGTGACAAGAATCAAGAAGAGAATCGGGAGATGAATACTTGTCCGGGAGACACCGAATTGTTCCACGAGGCTGAGGAGACTGAAGGCTGAAGATCTATGCTGAAATCCATGGCTAGTTGGTGGATACACAGTCCCAATTAAATATTCAAAAAACTCGAAACACAAAAAAAGGTGGTATGCTCTATTTTATGAAAGAATTTTGTTTGTTTTTTATCATTCATGGTCTAAATGGTGTGCACATGGGCTGAAATTTTATTTGAAGGTTCCTTGCATTATGTTTGAGGGCTGCAATCACTGTTATGTGGAACCTGTATTGATTTATAGCAATTATAAATTTTCAAAACCGAAAAAAACACAAATTTTGATGGAAATTGATAGTTTTTTTAATTTTGAGTGGGGAAAAATGAGTGGACATGGGATAAAATAAGGAAAAAAACTAGAAGAAAATAAGAGAAAAAGAAAATAATGGAAAAAAAGAGTTTTTTGCATTCCAAAAAAATTGAAAAAATAAGATCTATGTATGTGAATGTCTGATAGGGCTGAAGCATGAGGTTAAGCCTCAATTTGGCCTTATCCTTTGTGTTAAAGTATGTATTTATTTGTTTTACATACAAAAAATGACATAAAAACCCTCTACACCTATGCACTGCAGTACAATTTAGATGGTGAGGGGGAGGATGATGTTATACAATGATTGTTCCCTTTATGCATAACATTTAGGATGCAGTTTATTTGAAAATAATGGATCTAGCAGCACGAGGTTAGCCTTGGTGCTAGGTTCCTACAATGAAGCATTGCATATTAGCGGAAATTCATTAAAAGGACTATTTTTTCACGACACATAGGCTGATTTTAAACCCTATAAATTGTTTGTGCACAAAATAAAGCATTCACTTTTGCGTGAATCATATACACATGGTATCTATTCATGGTATGCATAGCACTTGGTTGAATGATCAATGACCCATGCTAGAGAGAGTGAGGTACCCAAGCTGTAGGTCTAGACGGTGGGTCCAAGGGGATAAGTAAGTGAGGACTGGTACATCCTAGAACGATATAATATTGGTACCAAGAGCGGAGTCTATTTCGTACGTGTTATATGTGTTAGTGACGCATCGAGGGGCCAATCCCCAAGGTGTAGGAGGGTCACAGTGGGGCCACGACCATCAGTCGAGGGGTGCTTCCTATGTTGTTCTACGTGGTGAATTACACCAAAATGTGCAGGATTTCCCTCTGAGGAGTTTGATAAGGTTAAGGGTTGGACTATAAACATGATACAAACTCAAAATTTATGCACGATGGCAAGGCAATGTATCCTGTAGACGCCCTTGACCGCGAGGCCGTGAGGTTGTTTTGTGCATGTTAGAGGTCCGGCTAGTGCTATAGCTAGTGCCGGCCCATTTTAGATCCCATCAATCCATGACATTCAAGAAGAGTATTTTCTTGAGGAGAAAGCATCCAAAATGATAAAGGGATTGCACTAGGGGCAAAGGAGAAGAGTATCCAAATTATAAGTGATATATTGGTCTTTTATGGTATCAACAAGGAAGGGTCTTCTTGACTCTTTAATCATCTTTCAAATTCCAAATTTTGAGAGAGATGTACTCTTCCCCTTTATTGGACATCGTGATTTGTTCCAAACATTTGATGATATCCATAAGAGCATTCATTGGAAGGGTATTTGGAGAGATGTTAAAGACAATGCTATGAGTTGTCTTTCATATCAACAAAATAAGGATTCTATGTTTCTACTCGGTGGCTAGAGGTTTACTTGCGTCATTTTTTCCATGATACACAAAACACATGGTGTTAATAGGTAGACGAACAAGGTGAAAAATCTAGAAAAGCTAAAGCAGAAGACAAAGTCCAAGGCAAAGTGAAGCAAAAGGCAAAGGCGCACAAGGAAAATCTAGAAACAAAAATCTAGAAACACAAGAAGCGCAGAAAAGTCCTGAATAAGGGAGAAAGGTGCAGGAGGAAAAGCGCAAGTCAATACTTTTGTAAAAGAGCGCAAGCGCATCATGATTTAATTTAAGGGGCACGGGGTTCTCACACGTGCAATTTGTAAAGGTAGATGGGCAGTAGGAAGGAAGATAGGAGGACAATGGGAAAAAGGGCCTAGGCCACGACCAGCCATGTAAAAAAGGGGATAAGAGGATGACCGCCCAAAAGGGCCTAGGCCACAACCGGCCATGTAAAAAAGGGGATAAGGGGATGACCGCCCAAAAGGGATTTAGGGTTTTGTATATCAAGTTGAAAAGTGAATGAGAAGCTCATTCTTGTGTGTGGCCAAAAGTGGCTCTCCTCTTCTTCTTCTTCTTCTTCTTCTTCTTCTTCTTCTTCTTCTTGCTTGCTTGGGCTTGTGCTTGAGAGAGGGAGTGTGAGAGTGTGAGGGAGTGAGTGTGTGAGGGTGAGGGACCGAGGAGCAGAAGCTCTCCATATTCTCCTCTCTTCTTCTTCTTCTTCTCTTCTCTTCACTTGTCTTGCTCGCAGCTATGGAGCTTGGAGCTTAGAGCTTGCTTGAACCTTGTACTTGGATCGTGGAGATAGCGAAGTGCGCGGGAGAGGAGGTAACTCAATCGGCATGGAGGTAAGCTCACTACACCCATAGATATGGATGGCACGTTGGTTATGTGAGAGGTAGCCATTAGTGCTCGGCTTGGAACACTTGAAACAATAAGTGGTCCGTGGGTCTTGGCGGTTGAGTGAAAGCTCCCACATTTTGGTTCCGTTGCTGGGACCGACGGATTCAAGCCTTGAGCGCTTGTGTGCTTCGAATCGAGCATCTAAGTAAGGGTTTTCCCCGAACTGGTGCTTGAGGTAGATAGGTAGGAAGCAAGGGAGTTTGAAGAGGTATTCGATCTCCTTAGCAAGTAGGTTTTTGGTTTTTTGGATTTGAAAAAGCATGTTGGAGTAGGATAGTTATTTGCTTTGTGATTTGGGTGCATTAGGGCAGGAAAAAACAAAGAAAAACAAGAAAAACAAGCATTATGGTTTCTGCTGTCATAACAGGGCATGAGGGTTTATTTCAGTGGGGCCGATTTGCATTTTGGAGTTTATTGGCTATTCCAGGTATATACAACTCTTCCCCTCCATCCGTAGCTTTGATCTGGAGGTGTGTGTGATAGGTCGTGACCTGAATCATGTGATTTAAGTGATTTATCGTTGCGCCAGCCAGAGTTGTGTCGTTCGGCTAGTCCGAGTGACGACAATTCTGGGCTGAGTCTCAAAATCGGCCCTCGGCCCACTACCACTGGGACCACTTGAATCGGCCCACCTAACTTGGCCCTCAGCCCACTCGGCCACTCGGCCCTCAGACCATTCGGCCCACTATACTCGGATGCCTTTCACTCGGCCCATGTGAGTGAAGTATTCGGACCAACTTTGAAATTCGGCCCTTGGCCCTATCGACTCGGCCCTCGGCCCTCGGACAACCAAACTTGGACTGGCCGAATTTGACATTCAAACCAGTTACATTTGGCCCTTTCTCATTTGACCGTCGGCCCTCAGACGTGCCAAATCTGGCACTTGGCCCCTGCAATTCAGACCTGTTGGGCCGAATTTACATTTTTTCAAATTTTAACCTATAAACCCTGAAACTGACCGAGAGATCATATAGAGCCGAAACCATATCATAGATCGATCACTGGGCTGAAACTTAGAGCAAGTAGTTCAAAATTTGGCTATAAACGGTCTTTCAGATTACGTATGGCATTTACCGTAATGGCCCTGCCGGCTAGGGGAGACTCCCCCGCCCGGACACCCGTGCCCCCTCCGCACCTCCCTCGAGTAGGTTGGAGAGAAAACGCACGTCGTGATCTAACAAGTCCTCCAAAACAGACCCTAGTGTAGTAATGGCTCTACATGAGCATGGATTCTCACTTGCAAAAGAGCAACCAAAAGCCCGTACCCAAACAGAGACAAACAGAGACCCTAGAACCTCAATGGGCCCATCTAGCCAACAAGGAAAAAAAGGTCGCACTCCAAAAATACATATGTGTTGCATTCGAATTGCATCTAGTCAAAGCGGAAAGTATTATTATCAAGCTACAATAGCAAGAATGACTAGATATGACAGTCCTGACGATAGATACTCCTTGAATAGCACTACACTGATGATCCAAGATACCAGTGGAGAATCCACATCTGGTCGTGCAGTTGGGGACTCAAGGGCATTTTTCAGAAGGCTTAAATTTACAAGCCAAGACCTAGAAGATGAAGACATAGTACCACCTGCTTATCTTAGGGTCAAACTCACCGTGAAAAGAGAGCATACTATCGATTCTTTGATTGATGAAGGAGCAGATTTCAATATCTTGACCAATGAAGCATGGACCCTACTAGGCCAACTAGAGCTCACACCGATTAATGCAACTCTTAGCCCTTACGGGGGACACCCACAAGCACTCATAGGGAAGTGGAAAATTCTTTCGACAATTGAAACTAAAAGCTTGCCTATCCTATTTCACGTTCCTCCAAATAGTGCTAATTACGGGAAGGGAACCCTCCTTGGAAGGCCCTTCAAAAGGACAACCAAGTGTGAGGCAGATTATGTAGCACAGAGGATACACTTGACACTACCGGGAGTGAGGATAGTCACAACCTTTAGCAAGGGTGACCTCATCGAACCTCAAGGAAAAGGCAAGGAAGTGCTGACATAACAGTCAAGCCTACTAACGAGAGCAAGGACTTGTTAGAAGAGTTGATACAAGCACAGGTCGAGCAATGAGAACCAGTGAGTGAGGCCATGCCTGAAACAAGAAGGTCTAGAGACAATGCCAAGGATGGGCTTTAGACTTACAAATATCGTAGAAGACCCCAAAAGAATCCCAATCCTTATAGAGGAAGGCATCGATGGAGAGACAATCTAATGCCGAGATGGATATCCAAAGTGTTGCTACGTGCTCAAGAGTATTATGCAAGTAACCAATAGATTTGGGTACCAAAACCCCTGCTAAACCACCTCAGATTGCATCAAAAGCAATGAAGCATAAGAGGAGATCTAAATGAAAAACCAAGTCTCGAGTCAAAAGCATTGGGGTGACCGAGCCCCTCACGGTCAAAATCAAGAAACCAAACGGGACTAATCAGAGGGTAGATCCTCAGCCTAGCATGCTTGACAAGCAGATATCAAATGTAATCGTTGAGGATACACAAAAGCCACTAGTGCCCAAGGAGCCTTTGATTCCTCAAGAGGATAACACGCATCATACGCACAAAATTGCTCATGGCAAGGTTAAATGCTCAACAAAGCAAATAGCAAAATCATCTAACAACCATGAGCAAATCTCCCAACCAGTGTCAAAGCCACTTAGGAGTCCCAAGTCTCCTACACCCTCTTCCCCTAAATGGACACAGGAAGCACAATAGTTGTCAAGTGCAACTACTCAATCCCAATCTCTACCTACATCTGAGCTTCCAAATATCTAAGAGGTAGGACATGATACTACCCTTAGCTCTCAACCTAAGGATATGCCTGTGCAATCCACCATGGCTAGCTTAAGTGATGCTCATCGATCTACACAAGTGAATGCTCCAAGGGAAACAAAAGACACGACCACTTCCAATCGACCTAGGGACTTGACACTGGAATCTACTAAAAGTAGCCAGTCCACTGAAATAGCTGCTACTATTTCCAATCAAGGATCACAGCAGTCATAGCCCTTGGCCGTGACAACGCCCCTTGTGGAACGTGTCCTTAGCAGTTCACTTGGGGAGGAGGTGCCGTAACCACCATCCTTGAAAACTCCAACACTTCCAAAGTGCTTAAAGCCTAGGCTGGAGGAGTTAAACAGAAGGGAATTGGCTAAAGAGCTAGACTCTCCAAAAAGAGAGGCAATTTTACCCTCACAACCTAGCAAAGCTATTCAGCAGGCCATGGCTATGCCCCATGAGGACACACTAGAGAAAGAGAATGATGAGGCCCAGCCAAGCACATCAATGACTGCCCTAGTTCAAGGTCCTGAGTCTTCAAGGGATACACCTCGATTGCCTAAGAAAAATAAGAGAAAAGAAAGAAAACAACAACGATAGTTGCAAGTGGCTGTAGACCGCAAGAAGATTGAAACCAAGAGTACCGAAGATCTGAGGAATAAAGCATCAAGACCATCCACCAATGAACCCATTGATGTCTCTCCTAATAGCGATGAAACCTCAGACACATCCGTGTGCTCTGAAAAATCAAAGCAGCCGTTACCATCAATGGTTGCTTTCACCACTCAACCCACCAATAATAGAACTCGCATTGACTAATCAAGAGTGGATACAATGCTATCATGCCATGGTGACAAATTTATACCAGTCACATCCAAGGAGAGCCAGGATGCAATAACAAAGCCTTAGGAGAAACATGGAAACCTTGAGAGCATAAGAAATCCTAGCGTTGACCAATCTTTCTCATTTAGGCCTGAGCCCCCAGCTATGCTAAAGCCTAGGCAAATTCCTAGAACTTTGCATGAGATAGCAACCGAGCAAGCCCTCGTTGAACATAGAAGTGTCACAAAATGCTTAACTGAGTTGGATGCTAAGCTCAAGGCTTTTGCACATGTCTACGTCCTTGCGGACATGGGTGCATTCCCTAAGGAGTAGCTTAGAGAATACTTGCCATTTCCCTTATCCTGGGAAGAGCAAGAACATCTTGACGAGCACTATGACAGGCTCCTGCATAAATGCATGCGACTCACCTCTGACGAGGAAGCTGATGAGCTACGCGTAACTGTAACATTCAATTATGTGCTCTGCCAACCAAATATCTTAGAGATAGAGCAACTAAAGTGACAATCAAAGGGTCGAAGTCAATTTGAACAATGTTGGTTTGAAAACCGTGTTGCAATGGCCAAACTAGGAGCCCAAACAGTCTTAGAAGAGCGATTGGCCAAATGGCTGTCTCAAAGAGACCCAACCTATGTGGCGCCAACTTCCTTTCGAGTGCTAACTGCCATTTGGGGTGCTGACTTAGCTGAAACTAGCCAAGAGAACTCTCTGTCTGATAAGGTTCTCACCGAGGAGGAGTTACATGTTGCTAGTAGACTCAGACAAGGTTCCGTGCTACTTGATGTTGCAAAATATCCATCGGTATTGAGTAAGCTGCCACGAGTACTAGATGCGTGTGCCACACTTCAGTACAATCCGGAGTTCTACAATTGGCTTTTATCCTTGTGAAGTGACATGGATTCATAAATATGTATATAAATAACCAATGATTTTTGTGTGACCTTGTATAGAAAATATCAACACACACAAGCAATGATAGTCAAGCATAGGGAGAAGAGTTGGATTTGACAGGTTGAGATCCTCAGGTCCTCCTGTCACCATGCATTTAGAAGTCGTGTGACCATTCCTGCCTCCAGGAGGAGGGCATGCAACCCTCATTATCGCCATAGGAAGCCCTGAACAATATCTTTGATGGTGTAGATGGGACACCGTCCCTTTCTATACACCTTTCCCCTTTTTCAGTCTATCCTTCCAGGGATGAGCCGTGCTCCACTCCATGACAACCAATCCATGCAACTTAGCATAAGCCAAGATCTACTAATGGCTGGAGGCAAAACGGACATCATAATGGGGGCCATCCCTCTACAACAAACACTGCATGCCTCACCTCTCCCCTCCTCATAATATGTGCTTGATAACCCACTGTATAATCCCTTCCATGTGAATAGTTTTATCCTACCTCAAGGCCTAATCCTTGGTTCACATTTTGCAGGTCCCCCTACAGTAGACAACATGGAGCACCCAGTGCAATTGGCTTGCAAGGACGCTATCCATAGTCAAAGGGAGCATGCAGCACAAGCTCCTCCGCTAGGACTCTATGTACCTACCCTTAAAAGGTATGCAAAGAAACAAGGCCCTAAACAACACCGCCCAGAACATAGGCCAAAAACCCCCCAAGCCAAGAGGACGAGAGCCCAAGGGAGCACATAGGGCATGGCAACACCGGTCCTGCGGGCAACCAACAGACACTCGGGCACCAGGTGCTCGAAAGAGGAGAGGGAAGCTCGAGACAAGCAGGAATTTGACACATTGTTTAAAAGCATTCTGGAAACAGTTGCAACAAGGGACTACACCATCCGGGTCCCAACCGACATCTTCCTTGCCCAACCTCACAAGAGCCCTGCACCAATAGAACCTCAGTCACCCGACCACCCGGACTCGCCCCGCCTCATACAAATAGAGTAGGTCCATGTTGTATAAAAGGCTTATCAAATGCTATTTGGCCATGACGTTTTGTCTTTAAATGGTTAAGTGTTGACATATCCCCAATTGTACAAAATTTTCATATCTACGTTTAATATATTTTACATTTTTAGCAAAAGAAAAAGCTAATCAAGTGCATGTGATAAGTATCTAAGTCTACACCATGGAATTCAGATAAGTGATGTCTCCTTGCGTTGCACTGGTTTATTATAGTTGCGAAATATACCATACATGTACTCTCATGAAGTGACAAGTGGATGCAGGATGATACAGGTTTTTGTGCGAAAGTGTTCAATGCCCGATCACCGCAAGATCATCGACCCCACAAAGAGCCGCGACAAAGCCACGCTGCCGAAAGTGAAAATCACCCTTGTCGACCACCCACATCACATGTCCCAAAGCATAGTCATCGGCTACGCTCTCTTTTTGGGTCAAGCTCTATAGTTGGCTCACGCAGTTGTTACCTCAATTGTACCAACATCGCGTGTCACAAATAGGTCTGCAATATCTCAAGTGTATCTCCCCATCTCAACAACTGCTTCTCTAACAACGAGGCTAGGGAAAAATCATCACTGTAATATCCATTTCCTGAGCCTTGACATTTCCCAACCCATTGAAAGGCTGATAGCCTCAACATATCGCAATGGTTGTACTCGTGCAAGGCAAAAAAAAAAAAAGGGGGAGAAAAGAGATGAGAAAGAAAGAAAGAAAGAAAACATCACAAGAAAAAGAAACAAAAAAGAAAAGAAAAGAAAAGAAAAGAACGAAAAGATATGCAGTACCCACGATCACAGCACAGCACCTAGGGGTCCTCAAATTAGGTACGTCCAGTGACCTTGGTCGGCTGGCTTCGTCCCTAGTCCCCTTGCCCTTTAGCATCACCCCCACTTGTTCAGGGCACATCAAGGGTAGGACATACCTAGGGAGCTTGTCTTGCCTATGGTTAGACCTGTCACCCTGACCCATTCGCATGATTCCCTCTTGCACTCTGCCTTAATACCATTGCAATCAATTGTGGTAAGCACCGCACGAATGACCATGAAAAGTACACCGTCCTCATCAAGCAAGTCCCATAGCTCCCTGCTCTATCGAAAGTGTGGTGTCCTTGTGTTCAATCATGCTACATCGTGCAGTCACAATGCAAAGGCTGTCTCATACACCTTCACATGTCCTTCTTCTCAACATGGACAACTTTGCTTCATCCACACATTGTTACGAGAAACCAGCCCGCGGTCTTCTAACTACGTAATATCTAAGTATGCACGAGCACTCACGTAATATCCGCACTAAAGTATATACATAGTTTGGGTCCTCAAGTGTAGGACAATACTCTTAGCTTGCTTATAGTTTGACTTGTCTCCCAAACTAATTGAACTATGTCTTGTGCATGATAGAGAAGACTAGTACTACCCCTAGGGAGAGACCACCTATGAGAGGTTTTCCATTGCAGGTATTGAAGACTCCAACGAAAGTGTCATTCGCTCTTCATCGACATCCAAATCTAAATTCTTATCCTTTATCATCCTGCAATCCCACCAAGAATCGTCATGTGTAGAATCCCCAACAAACCAACACTTATGCTGGTCATCAATGCAATCCCCAACAAAGAATAGCCCTACCACCAACTCCAACAACCCTACCACCAGCCACCTTGGCCACCAACTTGCCCCCAATGACCTTCCTCCACACCACCACCAACACTCCTCCAAGGAAACCATTGATGTCCCTTTCACCGACGTCTTCAATGCAAGCCAAAGCTTGCTACCTATGACAGTGAGTGCCATGGGACTGACACTCGTCTAGGAGGGGGGTAATGTTACCCGGTAGACGAACAAGGTGAAAAATCTAGAAAAGCTAAAGCAGAAGATAAAGGCCAAGGTAAAGTGAAGCGGAAGGCAAAGGCGCACAAGGAAAATCTAGAAACGAAAATCTAGAAACACAAGAAGCTCAGAAAAGTCCTAAATAAGGGAGAAAGGTGCATGAGGAAAAGCGCAAGTCAATACTTTTGTAAAAGAGCGCAAGCACATCATGATTTAATTTAAGGGGTGCAGGGCTCTCACCCGTGCAATTTGTAAAGGTATATGGGCGGTACAAAGGAAGCTAGGAAGATAGGAGGACAATGAGAAAAAGGGCCTAGGCCACGGCCGGCCATGTAAAAAAGGGGATAAGGGGATGACCGCCCAAAAGGGATTTAGGGTTTTGTATATAAAGTTGAAAAGTGAATGAGAAGCTCATTCTTATGTGTGGCTAAAAGTGGCTCTCCTCTTCTTCTTCTTCTTCTTCTTCTTGTTGCTTGCTTGAGCTTGTGCTTAAGAGAGGGAGTGTGAGAGTGTGAGGGAGTGAGTGTGTGAGGGTAAGGGACCAAGGAGGAGAAGCTCTCCATCTTCTCATCTCTTCGTCTTCTTCTTCTCTTCTCTTCTCTTGTCTTGCTCGCAGCTATGGAGCTTGGAGCTTGGAGCTTGCTTGAAGCTTGCACTTGGATCGTGGAGCTACCGAAGTGCGCAGGAGAGGAGGTAACTCAATCGGCATGGAGGTAAGCTCACTACACCCATAGATATGGATGGTGCGTCAGTTATGTGAGAGGTAGCCATTAGTGCTCAGCTTGGAACGCTTGAAATAATAAGCGGTCCATGGGTCTTGGCGGTTGAGTGAAAGCTCCCACACATGGGATCATTGGCTTCATCTTGCGGAGTTTTGTTATAATAATAATCATCATATGAGTATTGGAATGTCTCCTTTTGAAGCATTATATGGCTACAAGGTTCAAGTGCCTTCCACATTGTTTCATGATGTGAATGATGATGTGAATCCTAATGCTTGTGTGATGAAGAGTTGGAGAAGATGGAGGCTCTTATGAAGCAATGAAAGGATAACATTAGAAAAGCTCCAAAGATAATGAAAGCCTATGCAGATGAGAAAAGAAGACATGTGGAGTTTAATAAAGGTGAATGGGTTTTCTTGAAGGTTCAAAAATCCCGTTATGCGTCTCTTAAGGGGAGACATAATAAACTTGCTTGTAGATATTATGGTCCATACTAAATAATTAAACGAGTTGGGGATCTTTTCTATCAACTTAATTTACCTTCAACTACACGTATCCACAATGTTTTTCATGTATCTTAGCTCAAGAAGTATGTTGGGCCTAAAATCCAAGTCCTTGAAGAATTACCTCCCCTTGATGAAGACAGTTTAATTGTTTATGAACCTAAAAAGATTGTTGGTAAGTGGGAGAAGGTTCTAAGGAATTGAGTTCTTGTGAAGTATCTTATAAAGTGGAAGGGTTTGCCTATGGAAGAATATTCTTGGTAGCATGCTTCGTATTTGGAACAATTTCCATGGCTTCTTCAAAAGGATAATTCACTCACTGAGAACTAACCAATTTGCTATAATAAATGTATGTGCTGAAATTAACAGCTTTATCTTCATCAAAATTCAATTTTGATGGCATGGTTGGATACTACATATTTTCTTCTATATTTTTCTAGCTTGTACATGGAAGTTGAACACTTCTACTTCAAGAGATGGCCAAATTTGTATTACAACCTGTTTTGGATAGCCTACAGTAGTTTATTCCACTTACATGCTCCTTCTTCATTGACATATTTGGTCTTCTTTAGCATGGAGTTTTATTTCATCATAACTTCATCTATTTTAAGCTATCCTTGTATTCATCCTTGTATCCTGTCACAAATTTAGCTTTGAGGACAAAGCTCTTCTAGGCCGTCGAGATGGCTTGTAATATAGTAAACAATGCCTTAATGCCTTAGCCAATATTTAGACTACTAGCATTAAGTATAAAGGCTAATTTGTAACTTGCCAAGGATCTTTTTTTTGCCATTTATAACATTTCATGTTTGAGGTCTCAACCTCCCACCATCTACAAGGGTGGATACTCTTGGCCACCATAGCATTGGGGTGCATACCATGCTGCAACCTCTCATCAACTAAATCTTAGCCATTAATGGTAATATGATTTTAGTCTAGACACCTTGGCTATGGTTTCTTGGAAATATAGTCTATTTTCTTGTATTGTCAATTTTATAGTTTGTTGTGGGCATTAGCTTCTTTACGTATATTGTGCTCTTCTTCTACCCATTTGACTTCACATTCATTTGCCCTATAGAAATCATTGCTTTCAGTGGGGCCGTTATGTAGAGTTTGAGAAGTTGAATACTAAAGTGCTACAAAATGGTTATGGGCTTGCTCCAGATCACTTATATAATGCTTCTATAGTGTATCTTGTACATGGGAGTGAAGTTGGAGGGTAGAAAAGCAAGATTTCTCCTTGTAACTCCATGAGAGATTAGGAGGAAGAAGAGATAGAAGGTCTTCTTGAAAAGTAGGTATGGGCTTTAGTCTTCTCTAACTCTTGTGAGCCTTCTTCAACCAAGAACCCTTAAAATTTTGACTCAAAGTTGGTGATAAGTTGCTAAAGATTATCTAAGTGCCTCCAACTTGGCCATGGCTCTATTGAGATCTCTAGGAAAGGCTACTAGGACCTTGTAGTACTAGATTAGTGCTCCTTCTATCCCTGTTGTACTTATTTGAACTAGGGTTTTTTTTTTGTGAAATGTGAGTAGATATGAGGAAAAGAAAGGAGAAGGGATCAAAGACCAAATCTCTCATACCAATTGCAATGAAGGAGGATGGGTGGAAGGAGAGAATGAATAAAAGAGAGAGAAAAAGAGAGAAAAAAGGAGAGAGAAGGAGAAAAAAAAAGGAGAGAGAAATACAGAGAATGCCAAGAAGAGGAGAGAGAAGGAAGTGATGGAAGTTGAAGGAGAAGAAGATGAAGATGAAAGGATATTTATATTAATTGATGATGCAAAAGTGAAACCCCATACATCTTATATACCTAACTAATGTAATGAGTATTTTTCCCTATTTTCATTAGGTATTTATATTTTTCCATTTTTTACAACTGATTACTACATTACTAAAAAAATTTGTGTAAAAATGTAATTTTTTTGTTCCTCTCTCTCTCTCTCTCTCTCTCTCTCTCTCTCTCTCTCTCTCTCTCTCTCTCTCTCTCTCTCACAACCCCAATTAGGCTTTACTTAGCCTTGTTAGAGCCTATAAGATACATGCCCTGGGTTTGTAAACATAAACTCACCTACTATAAAAGTTATTTCTTGTTTTTGCAATGATTGATATCAATAAAATCATTGTCTTTTTTATTTTGCAATCATATTCCTATGTATTGTCAACCCCAACTATCAATTCAATTTTTCATTTTTATGGGTTAGGCAAATATCATTTTTTATTAGTTGTCTTATGTTAATTACTTGGCCAAGAGTGATGATAGCACTTTTTGGAACCTTGAATCTATCCTTACATGCTTTTTGCACTCATGCTATTTCTTATTAATATATTTGATACATATGTTTTCAAATGTAGAAACAACTATAGGAATAACTATCTTTCAACTATTAGAAAATTTAATAATAATAGAAGGAAAAAATATAAGTGATGGTGGGATTTAAACACTAAGAAAAGCCGGATAAGTGCCAAATGATGCAAATCTAAAGCAAAAATGAAAGCTCGATGGAAGCAGAAGACACAGATCCGACAACTTTAAGTAGTCATCATGGAAGATGGGAATTCAAATTAAGTCAAAAGATAGACCTTCATAGTGGTTGTGGATTTTTCATAAATTTTTCAAGTGTCGAATCAAAGCAAGACAAGTTTTTAATAGTTCAAGACTTCAAGACAGACATGCAAAATTTTCTGGAAGTGGAATTGAGTTCTGGACGTGAGAGAAGCAGGAGGTCGAACGTCAAATTTGACCAAGATATGAAGAGATATGGACCTTTGGGGGCCCACAGGCCCAAAAGTTTCATGTGAAGGGAGGAGGGGGTATTTTTAAAAATGGCATCAACAAACAACTATCCATCCACGCCATGACGATTTGGGGAGAAGAGGGGGTTGGAGGCAAAGAAGAAGCCATTGCTCTAATCATTATAGTCCATACAAAGAGGCTACCTTAGGAGTGTGATTGTATAAATCTCAACATGAACGTATTGTGATCCAAGAAGAACAAGGCATCGATCAGTCTTAGGTCTAGGCCTTAGGTCTAGTCTCAGTACCCAAGAACCTACCAAGCTCTGGCGAGAGGTGACACGAAAGTTTTCTTTTTATTTCTACTCAATTTTATTTTTTCTCTAGCTATCCTTATTTTCTTTCTGGCTAGATACCACCCCCAAGAAGATAAGGCATCGGTCCTAGGTATTCGAAGAGAGGGAGAAACAAACAAGAGTAGAGGAGTCTCAAGAGTCTTCAGTCTCATGTTCTTCTTCTTCATTATTGCACACTTTGTCTAAAAAACACAAAGTAAGAGTAAGTGTTACTCTAGGTCTAACTTCGACTAAGGTTAGATTAACCCTACACTGACTTATTCAATGACATACACATGAACAGATGTATCTAGCTAGAGTCGGCAGTTTGTCACACATGACATAAAGAAGGATGGGGAAACACAGGGAGCTTGATTTCTAACACTCCCCCTCAAGCTCAAACCATCTACAACACTCCAAGTAGCTACCTAAAATAGATCAACTTATCTCTACCAAGTGATTTGGTAAAGATATCTACTACCTAGTTTTCAGTCTTCACATGCATCAAGTCAATCTGCTCTGCTAGTACCATTTCTATGATAAAATGGTAATGAACTTCAATGTGTTTTGATCTTGCATGATAGACAGGATTTCTTGCAAGCATAATATTGCTCAGATTATCACAATGTAGTTTCACTTTGCTGTCCAAGTGGATCCCTAAGTCATTCAGTAACTTTTGTATCCAAATAGCTTCACAGGCCTCTAAGGCTGCACCACGGTACTCAGCTTCTATACTAGACAATGCAACTATAGGTTGTTTCTTACTCTGCTAAATGATCATGCTATTGCCCAATCCAAATGCATAGCCACTGGTTGACCTCTTGTCATAAGCACAACCAGCCTAGTCAGCGTTAGTAAACCCTGTCAAGTCAAGGGGTTTCCCATATGCATAAAACAACCCATAATTTGTCGTAGCCTTTACATATCTCATGATTCTCCTGACTGCATCCAAATGCAGTTGCCAGGCTTCTACATGAACTAATTGATCAGCCCCACAGCATAGCTCAAGTTAGGATGAGTAAAGTAGATCAAGCTACCTACCATCTGCCTATACATGGTTACATTCTCAATCTCTATCCCAATATCAATCTGTAGCTTGACATTTTTCTCTAAGGGTGTATCCATAGCCTTGCATTTAGCCATACCATACTTCTTTAACATATCATGAGCATATTGCTTCTATAGCAACCATATGCCTCGAGGCATAGACACTACCTCAATGCCTAGAAAATATTTTAGCTCACCAAGATCTTTGACTTTAAATTCAGCCTACACCACTAGGGTTTACCGTATGGTACCACATGAGTGTAAGGGAGGGGGTTATTTAAGGGAAGGAAGGTACATTTTATAAGGTAAAGTCCCATAAATAGGGGGTATTTTCATATATTTATTGCATGCAAGTGACATCTCCTTATTACTACTAGTGAATCCCCCATGCCTGCAAACATGATTTAATGTCAGTAATCTGGCTCTGAACATCTCTAGTGATGATAAGATCATCAACGTAGACAACCAGAAATACATAGCCATGATCTGTCTTTTTCACAAACAAACTGTGATCAAAACCACCCAATTTAAACCCATGCTATTGTAAATAACTGCTAATTTGAGCATTTCGTGCTCTGGTTACATGTTTTAGCCCATACAATGCCTCTTTCAGCCTGCATACATGTGCTGGAAATTTAGGATGCACATAGCCTTTAGGCTGCTCCATGTAGACCTCTTCCTCTAATACATAATTTGGAAATGCATTTTTTACATCCATCTGCCATAGTTTCCAACCTTTAGCTGCTGCCAATGCAATGACAGTTCTGACAGTAGCCATTTTAGCCACAGGGTTGAAAGTCTCCTCATAATCAAGACCGTACTACTGCGCATACCCTTTTGCAACTAGCCTGGCCTTGTAGCGTTCCAATGGCCCATCTGATTTGCACTTAACCTTGTACATCCATTTGCAGTCAATGGGGACACATCAAGAGTAAACCTTATGTCATCCCTTTGGCCTCTAGCAATCAATTTGCAACCATTACCATATTCTTCAACAAAGCATCCATCTCAATTAAATCTCACCTATAGATTTTGTTTTGCCATCTGTCCAACTAACAAAAGATTCTTGGTTATTATAGGTACATGTAGTACATCATGAAGGCTCTTTTTCTTCTTGCCATCAGGTATCAACAACAAAACAATTCCTGTGTGCTGAATGTCATGTTGGGTGTTATCCCCAGTACACACATAACTATGTGAACTTGCAACCATCTCATCAAACCATTGTCCATGGGGTGTCATATGATTTGAAGCCCCTAAATCAATGTACTATTTGTCATCTCTGTTCTACCTAGATGTATTCTTAGACACATGCTTCATGGCAAATAATCTGTCAACCTACTCATGATGAGCACCGCTAGAAGATGCATAGTGCCCATGCTATTTTCCCTTTGCCTTCATATCTCCCTACTTCTTGTAACAATCCTTTGCAATGTGTCCATATTTTCCGCAGTAGTGGCAGTCCTTATCTCTATTTGACTGATCATTTGACTGCTATGAACCAGATCCACTACCTCTACCATGGGCTGATCTCCCCCTGCCTCTAAAGCCACAAGATCCATGCTAGTCCTATGTATTTGTGCCATGCCATGCATTCTACTGATGTTGTCCATAAGTGTTTCGAGTGTCTCCTCGACCTCGAAAAGAGCCATATCCTCTGCCACCTTTGCCACTCTGGCTAGAGTAAAGAATAGTGTCTCTGCTTTGAGACATACTAGAACCTGTATTTAGCCCAAACTTAACTTCCTCATGTAGCAGTAAAGCAATCAACTCATCCCAATCAAGGGATTTAGCTCTCATAGAAATAGACATATCAAATGCTTTATACTCTTTGCCAAGTCCATTTGATGTCACTACAATCATATCATCCTAAAACACTGAAGATCTAATGGTGGCTAGCTGATCCGCTATGTTCTTGACCTTTGTAGTGTAGGCCTAAATGCTTCTGCCAATCCTAGACATGTTATTGAACTATAGCTTTAGCTGAATCTTTCTTGCATGTGTTACATTTCCATAATTCTTCATGAGTATGTCCCATGCATCCTTTGGGGAACTGCATCCAGTAATTTGTATAACCATAGCATCTGATATACATAAGGAAAACCAATGTAACACCTTGCATGCTCTCTCAATCCATAGTTTATGAGCCCTTTTTTTATCATTTGCAAGATTCCTTTCATGTATTTTAGGTTCAACCTCATCACATGTACATAAGTCCCAATAACCTCTGCCAACCAAAAAATTCTTCATACGAAACTTCCATAAAGCCAAAATTTTTGTTGTCTAGATTTTCTCCCACAATTTGAGTGATATTGTCAGTGCCTTGAGCATTTGCCATAGTTGTAGCTTAGGTATTCAGTGATGTATACAACCTGTTCATGCTATTTAGGACAGTTTCGTGCAATTCATGACATTTTTCCTGACAACCTGCTTGCTATAAATTGTATTCCAACAATGAAAAAACATAGTCAGCTAAGCATAAATCAAGCTCAAATCAGTTCAAAACATTCTATGGTAGTGGAAAAACATCCCAGCAACAAACTATGTCCATACAAGTATCAATGTTTGTATTGTATGCAAGTAGCAGTACCAAATACAGCCAACCCACTGCTATAACTAGCAGTAGTTTCTCTATTTGCCACTCTATGCAGGAGTTGATACATGTCCAACCAGTCAAAACATACTGTATGTATGTCAAGTGAAGATGATAGGTATCCTTCCTGCATACAGTAATTAGTCAATACCCTAGTATAACCAGCAACGAATCAGTTCAAACTTTGGACTTTCAGCACTCAAAATATCCCAAAAGGCATCTACCACTCAAGTGGTATGATCCAAGCATTTGTCACTAGCAAATAAGCATCACAGATACTTCAACCTTGTAGGTATATTGTTTCCAAATTTAGGACAACAACCAGTTCACTGTTTCCAACCTACAAATAAGCTCCAAAACTTAGCATTTAACACTCCAATATCATGCTCAAATGCATGATGATAAGGGCATATACATTGTTAGTATGAAAGCCACTAGTGCCCTAGAATCACCTGTTGTTTACTACAGTAAACAGCCAGTCTACACAGGTCTATGCTGAATATCTCAAAATCTATGAGAAATTTGAAAAAAATTTCTTCTACAAAGTTGTAGACCACGTCAAAATGGTTTGGATGCAAGGGCTTTCTCCAAAAATAATTTTTTTAGCAAGATATAGCTTTTGCAAAAAAAGGGGCTGCATGCAGAGTCTTCTTTGATGCCGTTTTCTTCAAATCTGATGTCTTGATGTCAAATGGCCACTGCCAAGCCTTTAGGATTCAGGCATTTAGGCTCTGATAACATGTTGAAAGAGAGAGAAAGAGACAGAGTGGAGCTGAAGATGAGCCTTAGCTCATTGTTGTTCTTCTTTCATTATTCTTCCATTATACAAACTGAAAGAGACTTACATAGGTATGACTAACTAAGACAAACTGTGGTTAAGTCACTAACTACACTGACTTATTGAATGTCACACACATGTATAGCTGTATCCAACTAATGTCGGTCACACACATAAAGATAGACTGACTGAAGAGTAATGGGAGCTTGATATTCTAACATCATCATGCAAGTCCCCATGTAAGAAATCTCTTTTGAAATCCAATTGATAGAAGTCCAAGTCAAACTGTGCAACCAAAGTGAAGACTAAGCATAAGGGGGTCATCTTAACCACATGAGAGAAGACCTCATCAAATACCATGCTCCTACTTAAAACCCTTTGCTATCAATCTAGCCTTATATGCTGGTCTAGGGTGTCCATGGGTACTTTTCAACTTGTACACCCACTTGCAAGGCAAAGCCCTCTTGCCACCAGGCAAGGAAACAAAATCTCATGTACGATTCTTATGCAATGAGTCAATCTTAGACTACATAGCCCTCTCCTAGGAGTGACTGTCACCCTTGCCTATAGCCTCATCATAGGTGAGAGGCTCTCTTGCATCTGTAACCAAGACATAATTTATGGTGGAATCATAGCAGCGAAGAGGTTTTCTAACTCTAGTAGAACACTTCAATGCAAGCTGTGTTGCATGTCCAATATCCTATCTAACATCCTGGCCACCATAGAATCACCCGGTGAAAGCTGTCTAGCTAGCTGTGTGGGAACAGGGGGCTCCACTTGAAAGGTATCCTTGCATATCTCAACAACTTTCTCAAGCTGCATATGCATTTTGCCCTCATGGAACACAACATGATGGCTACAGATAACTTTCCACGCCTACAAATCCCAAAGATGATATCCCATTTCACCTGTATCTCCATAGCCAAAGAAAATGGATTTCACACTTTTAGGATCCAGCTTATTGTGTTTATCCTTAGGCACATGGCAAAAGGCCTCACATCCAAATAAATGCAAATGAGTATATGAGGGAGGCTTTCCTTTCCATACCTCCTATGCAACCTGGAAGTCAATACCACTATGAGGTGGCCTATTAATGAGATGCACGGTAGTAGAGACTGCCTCACCCCAAAAAAATTTTGGTAAGCCATCTTGGCTAAGCATATTGTGGACCCTCTATTAGATAGTCCTATTCATTCAGTCAACCATACCATTCTGGGGAGGGGTATGAGGGGCGGTCAACTGACACTTAATGCTCCACTCATCACACAAAATTGCTCAGAATCACATGAGACATACTCACCCCCATTATCTTTCCTTATGCATTTCAGCCTATGCCTAGATTGTTTCTCGGTTAAAGCAAGCGAACACTAAAATATTGCCAAGAAATCAAAATTCTTTTTTATGAGATAAGCCCAAACCTTACGTGAAAAGTCATCAATAAATGTAACAAAGTACTTCGCACCCCCTAATGATTGATAGGACATGGGTCCACAAACATCAGAATGCACAAGGGCCAATGGCTCACCTATACATGACATGCCAGACTTATTATGTGAGTTCCTAGTTTGCCTACCATATAAACAATGGCCACATGACACAAAGTCAGAAGAGTCAAAAGGTGGGATATACTACAAAGCATGAAGAATTTTCATTTCTTTAAGAGACATATACCCCAAATGAGCATGCTAGAGAGATACATGTGGGATAGAACCCACTACCAAAACATGATCAAGAGTAGAACCAGATACAACCAAGGAGTAGAGGGTGCTAGACTTGGCACCTCTTGCAAAACAAGCCTTCCATGAGTTATCTTCCATATAGAATCACCAAAGCATATATGATAACCTGCATCATCAAGCTGCCTAGTGTAGACATAAGGCTCTTAGTTAGTTTGGGTACATGACATACATTATGCAAAATAAAAGTGCTACTAGAGGGAAACTATAGAGTGACATAACCAATGCCAACAATAGCAAGAGACTGATCATCGCCTAAGCACATAGTACTAGATATACTATGATAGGTATGAAACCACTCATGGTAGGGGGTCACATGAAAAGACACACCCAAATCCAAGAGCCAACACTGTGCATGCATAGAGTGACGGTCAGTCTACTGAGAGGCACCACATGAAGAGGCTACTAAGATGTAGTCACCATCAGACTCCTTAGGCTGCATGGCATTTATCTCCTCAATCTCTACGCTGGCTTTGCAGGTATAATGCTGCGATCACTGGATTTATCATGTACTTTTTCTTTCCCTTTTTTTTTTGTGTTCGTCATCATGCATCGTATGGCACTACGGCCGTATATGTCTTGCTTTCCCACAATAATGGCATGTAAGATCAGACTTACGTCCATGGGATTTGCTGTGTCTATGTGACCTAGATTGAACTTCTGAGAGTCCTTCCCATGACAATCATTATCTTTCTTGCCACTTTTGCCACCTCTAACAGATAAAGCATGTGAATTGCAGGACTTTTGAGAGTCCTTTCCATGACAATCATTATCTTTATTTCCACTTCTGCCACCTCTAACGGATAAAGCATATGAATTGTGAGAAGCATCATTGTTTTTCCTATTAATTTCTTCAGTGAAAAGAGCACTCTCTACATCTTGCAATTTCAGCCCATCAAGTTTGTTGGTATTGATCGCAGTGCAAAATACATCCCAAGACTCAAGTAAACTGCCAAGCAGAAACAAAGGATGCAGATTATCCTAAAACTCAACACCCTGTTGAAGTAGATTCTTCATGATAGAATGAAACTGGCTAAAGTGAGCAGACAATGGGGTCCCCTCCTTCATGTGGAGATCCATCAACTTTTTAAGCCAATACATCTGCAAAGCAGGGCTCTGCTTTGCATTAAGTACTTGAATCTTTTCCCATTGATTCCATGCACTCTAATATTCATCTTCAATAACATTATTATGGACCTCTTCAGAGAGTGAAAAAATGATAGTGAACTTGCAAAGTGCATTTAAATCATCCCATTCATCATCATCCATATTCGTGGGTTTAATACCTTTGTTTCTTAGTGGCTTAATCAGTAATTTTTGCACCAAAACCTGCCATATTTGAGACTTCTAGTAGCCATACTTGGTGCCATCCAACTTGGCAATGTTAAACAAAGATGTATCTTTGAGATGACTAACCAGAATGAGTCAAACAGAGGCAGATTATGCTGAAAACAGCCTGCTGTAATTAGTAGTAAACAAGCCAAAATCACTACCAAAACAAGTTGAAAATAAGAGAAGCTACTAGAATGACTAGCTATCCACCAAATAGTACCAAAATTACATCAAAAGGACATGATTAAGCTCAGTAAATACATCACAGTCTGCATAAAATAGCTTGTTGTAATAAATGACAACAATGAGTAAATAAGAGAAAATGGTGAGCTAATAGAGATCCAATGACAATAATGACTACCAAGTCCAATCCGAAATCAAGAGGGCATAATAGAGGCACTATGATAGCCAATGAATATGATCTAAATGTAAAAATTACACGGAGCAGCGAACATAATCTGAGAAAGAGATAGAGAGTACACAATAGATAAGAGGAGAATCAGTAAATTCTTTAACTCCAAACAACTGATACAAAGATGGCTCTGTTCACCCGTGCACTTCCACTATGTGAAGCTTAGATGGCGATCTAGACAGAAGATAGGTGAAGAGCTTAAGGCTAGCTGGAACAACAATTCTGACTGGGTGAAAGATGAGTGATCGATGGCTGTGAAGGGGTTTAGCTTTTATAGCCTGCGAAGGCCGTTAGGTTGGCCTGACCGACCTACCATATAAGCCTCCACTAGTAGGCCAGGGAATATCCCCTTTACCATCGGGCCGGGGGCACTACCCCTAGACCCCCACTAGGGGGGCCGCTGGCCTCCCTAGGACCCCCCAACCAGGGGCCGCTTCCGCGGCCCCCAGACCCCAAAATAGGGGCCCCTTTTAACTCTCTTACCCCGCAACTCGATGCAATGCACCTCCAGTTGCTACCAGCTTAACCACTCCATCTAACCCAAAGATTAGACCCACAAGGGTCACCTTTTTGCCATCCGGTCACATAGACCTCATCTGATATACAAGTCAGGACTCAACCAATGTCCGGGCTCACATTTGGCTTCTCCTCATAATGGGGGCCTTACAACTTTGAGCACCATGGATCATTGGTAGCACCTAATGAGGGTGGGCCATTGATCATATCTAACACTAAATACCCAAATTTCTCAAGAGAGTTTGTCAATACAACCGATACATCCCCTGAGTAATAAGCAAGATGTACACACCACTGGCAAGAACTGATAGAGATCGGCGTATGCTCAATGAAGACAGATCAAATCAGCTCATAAGCATCCAAGAGCAGAAATGGAAGCATCTACCAAGAAAATATCATAGTCAAGGACGTGTAAGAGATCCATGTCTCAAATCTCAAGTAATAGCTCAAATGCATAACCCGCAAGCTCTGGTTAAATCCAAGACCATAAGCATAAAGCTCCCACTAGCAAAAAAGTCAATGGAAAATGATCAACTAAGCTCAAAGATAGCATGCAAATGCATAAGACATCTCATAGCCCAGATCGTACATCACGAGAGCATCAAGAGTATGTAAGCAGTCAAGCATTTGATAGCATCCAAGTACATCATGTACGAACCCAAGTCAATCTCTGACAAGCCAAGAAACATCCAAAAGAGGTTCCAAACTGTCCAAGTACAAGCCCAAATGAATCTCCAAGTGCCAAAGAAGCTCAAACAATGTAGGTAGCATGCATCACTAACATATGCTTCAAAGCATGTACCAATGGGTCATGCATAGATCACAAGTATAACCTCTGTCACAAAGCATGTCGATGTAGTCCAATGTCAAGTAAGTGCTAACAAATACAAAGCTCAAATGAGGCTCAAAATACATTCCAAAACCATCCAAGACATTTGCTAACCTCAGTATACATTCATGTAGTCATACGTGTCACCCAAGAAGCACCCATGACCAATAGGTAGAGCATACACTGACCAAATAGGCTTCAGTCTTTGTTATTATAACAATAAATTCACTATCAAAAATAAGTAAATTAGTCCTCAAATGAATATCAAAGCCACCTCAAATCATGGGCATATGATATACCAATGTACTAGCATCAATAGTACACATCAGAAGTGCATATAGAACACTTGAATCATAGCTAGAAGCAATAGGTACATAAAATCCCTGTTAAAAGAGGTTCAGCCTTGCTATGTATAGCAATGAATACACTATCAAACCAAGATATTTCATTATCAAAATCAGCTCCAAATCCAACCCATAACATGGGCATAGCATTCCTATACATGTAGTAATCACTTTAGCATAACTGGGCATCATAAGACCAATAAAGCTGACCATAGAAGCATCAAATAAAGGACTACCCTATATTTCCAACTAGCAAACCTCAGTCAAAATAGAGTAAATGAAGTGGTTAAATCAGTCTAAAATCAACTCCAAGAAATGGCATAGAATCCCCGAATATATAAGCATCAATCGAGCATAATCAGGCATCATCCAACCAATAGCAATGAGTATAGACATCAAAGATAAGTACTGTCTTGTTTTATGATAGTTTACGAACTATTATAACAATCCAAAGGTGAAGCTTATCACTCAAATGGAATGTCAAGAGTGGGAGGATCAATGCCAAGCATCAAAACCAAGTGTATAAGTGCTTGTATAGCTACCCAATGAAGAATATATGATGTAGGAGATGAAAAACGTGAGCTGCTACTAAAAAAAGGACCTGTTCCACACAATGTGATGCTACACCAACAAGGTGTGGGCTATGGGAGCTTCTCCAACTTACTTGAGAAGGCTCCCAAGAAGAATACAACCGTAGGAAGCTCAAACAGAGTGGCTATGGCTACCAACAAATAGATGACTGTTGTAGGTGTTCGAAAGGAAGTTGAGGGTGTGCCAGCCCAAAGCTTGATCTCACAAAGAAGAAGGCTCTAATACTAGCTGAAGGGAGGTGAGCCTTGAAGTGGAAGCACTAGCGGGAGCAAGAGCTATGGTGGAAGGAGCAAGAGCAAGAGAGAGACACACACACAATGTGGGAACTCCAACAGTCACAACGTGTGATTGGCCTTCCCTTTATTCAAATGTCACTGAAAGAATAAAGAATGAAGTGACAATGATGGGTGCCTACCACCTATAGTGCGCAGATGTGGGTATTGTCAATGTAGTAATACACAAGCGGCTAGGCAGAGGCGCCTTTACCCCCAACACTTGTGCTAAAAGAAAACCCTTAGTCCCCACATAAACCGTACTGAAGCATAAAACTAGACCAAGGGGATGGGCCGCTCACTAAATGCATCAAATTGTTAGCTAAGCCACCTACATAAATGGTAAGGAGAGTTTGATGAATATGCCATTGAATGATCCAATGCGTCCATGAAAGAATAGGAAGATTGTCAATTTCTACATGGCTCATAACTCATACTAACCATCAATATCCAAAACAAGACAGTTAGTAAGTAAGCAATCCCTATAGTAGCCCTAGACTGATGTGAGGAGATAATTGTAAAAGCCCCTGAGGACCACAGTTGAAAAATATGTCTTTAGCAAAGCATAATTAGCCACGGAGACTACAAAGAAATTTCATTGATGATAGGGAATCACTTGGCAAGTTAGTGCCTCAAAGATCTTAAGGATATCCAAGACTGTACAATGGTACATCCTTAGAATGGGATTCCTCACACTATAGGTCCCATTCAATTGGTTGATCACTAATTCCTAGTCACCTTTCACCAATAACCAACAAATACCACCACATCTGGCTAGATTTAGCCCCATAAGCAAAGCTTTATATTTCTCCACATTATTAGTAAAATTGATGCCTAAATACACTAACATTTTCAAAACCACTCGATATGATAGGAGTCTTTTATTACAACCCCTACACTTGCATGCTTAATAAGTCCTCGAGAAGCTCCATCAAAATATAATGTAAAAACCAAGGCCTCATTGATATAACCTACCATAATGATCAACCTGCTCGTATTTATTATATTTAAATTTTAACCTAGAGAGGGGATGTAAGAGAGGTGTACATTCCCTCCTTCCCCATTAGACTCAGTGGGGGCACCAGTAAGAAGCCAATGACAATGATGGCAATAGATTCGAATATTCCATGTGAAAGATATGTCTTCCCACTTAGTAATGCAATAGCCCTTACTCCACTAGATCACTTTGCCTTGGTGGTAATGTTGCTCTAAATATGGATACTCAAGATAAGGAATGACTTTTCCCATCCAATAGTCTTGGTACCCTCTACAAGTTTAAGCTAAATCCTGAAGGACCTGCAAAAGGCACTAAGTCCAATGTCAACCCCTACACATAATAGGGCTTTAGTTTTTTAAATTTTACTTTTTTTTTGAACTCTATCCCTTGCAAATTTTCCAACAAGGCTATAGAGCCATTCTTTCCTATACGAACAATCTTATAAGGGCCATCCCACTTGGATTCTAACTTGGTTGGAAATAGTTCATGGACAGGCATCATATTACATGATCAAAAGACTCTCGAAAAATTTATACTTCATACCGTGAAGATCGTGAAGCATTTTCATTCACTTCTTCCCTACTTCTTGATGTAACAAGGCTTGTAATCTAATCTCATTAAGATATACAAGGAAAGTGAACCTTTCTTGCAATGCTTCCTCTTTACCCAAAGAATAGTTTAGAGCAAATCTTACTAGAGGTAGCTCAATATCCAAAGGCAAAACACACTCTTCCCCATATACTAATTTGAAAGGGGTCTAACATGTATCACATTATAATCCCATAGCCACATATAACTTTGTATCCCAATCACGCTTACCTTCAAATATAGTCTTAGATAAAATCCCCACAAGCTGCTTATTGGTACAATGTACTTGCCATTTGCCTAGGAGTTATAGGGTGTGGTCTTATTGTGATTAATATTTAGAGCTTTTGTCAAATTCTTAATCACTTTATTTAAAAAATATGTCCCATGGTTAGAAATCGGTTGCTTATTGTTGGTACTCTTTACTTGCCATTCACTTGGGGGTTGTACACCGTGGTCTTATTGTGTTTAATCTTTAGAGATTTTGTCAAAGCCTTAATCACTTTATTTAAGAAATGTGTCCTAGGGTTAGACACTAGCTCTTTAGGTAGACCGAAATGGCAAATAGTCTGCTCTAAAATGAGACTAGTTGTCTCCTTGGTATTATCCTTCATTGTAGTACGGGCTTCAAACCACTTTGTAAAATAGTCATCACCACAACTATATAACACTTTCTTGTAGTAGATGAAGGAGAAGGATGCATAGGTCCAACAAAGTCAATGCCCCACTTCTCAAAGGGAAAAGTCACTAGAATGGGGTCTAGTGGTCTTTTACAATTTTCTCTAGCACTGTGTCTCTAATAGATATCACAATGCTTAACATATGCAAAAGCATACTGAAAAATTGTTGACCGCCAATAGCTAGTGTGTAAAGCTTTCTAGACAATAAGTTTAGCAAAATGACCCCCACATACTGAATCATGGCATTCCACTAAAAAGAATAGCACCTTGTTAGGCATGCAACAATGATACACCTCATCCACTCCCCTTATGTACAAGACACTAACTATAATGGAAAAGTGAAGTGCTTATTGCTTGATCTTCCTCTTCTTAGATTTGGAAAGAGTTTTTGTTGGGTTTTCTGTGGATAGATAATGCATAATAGATGTATGCCATGATGGGATTAAGGCTACATCAATCTTGCAAATATCCTCGTAGTCACTAATATTAGCCCAGTCTTTCTTAGGCTCACCAAAATCCACTAAACATTCAACAATCCCCTTCAATTTTGGTGGCTTACTTTGGATCTCATAGTCAAACTCTTGCAAAGAGATTAACCACTTGGCTGGGCAATTAGCAGGTTGAAGCTTGTTCAATAATAAGCATAGACCCTCAACCTTGGTGAAAAACACTACCTACTCATAAAGAATGTAATTATGTCTAAACTTCTCTGTGGTGAATGTCAAGATTGTGGGAGAGAAGGAAGGAGTCTCGCTTGAAGCTTTCTTGCTTGCACAATGGGGGAAGACACACAAGGGTGGAGGCTGAAAACAGTTTTCCTCTTCTTAGTTGTGTAAGCCAAAAGAACTCAAGTACAAAGAAATAGAAGAACCCTATATATGGGTCTCAAACCAAACTCAACTAACTAAGGTGGCATACTAACTGAGCCACGAACTAGAGTAGATAAGGATAGCTATCATGTAGCTATTATTCATGGGCGGTGTACCAACCGCGTCTGCAACTGACAAGTCGGTGACATAAATATACAACGGTCACCCTGGCATAGCACGAGTGGAGCTCGATATCTCAACACTCCCCCTCGAGCTCAATCCCAATTCCTGCACACCAAGCAGGTCTCTGAACTTGCGCAGCTTCTCTGCGCCCAATGCCTTCGTGAATATGTCAGCTACCTGATCTTCTGTGCTGACATAAACTAGATCAATAAGACCTAGTAAAACCCTCTCTCGCACATAGTGATAATGCACCTCAATGTGCTTTGTTCTAGCATGATAGACTGGGTTATTTGCCAAGTGTATACTACTCATGTTGTCACAATAAATGACAACTGGCCCATCTGTAGACTGATGCATATCATAAAGTAGCTTATGCAACCAAGCTACCTCACATGCAGCCATTGCTGCACCCCTGTACTCAGCCTCTGTGCTCGACAAGGCAACTGTAGGCTGTTTCTTGCTGCTCCAAGTGACTGCAGCACTCCCAAAAGAGAACACATATCCACTAGTAGATCGTCTATCAGAAATACTACCAGCCCAATCAGCATCAGTGTATCCATGCAGCTGTATCTGAACCCCAGTCTCATAAAATAGTCCATACTGCAATGTGGACTTCACATACCTGAGTATGCGTCTAGCCGCATCCAAATGTGGTTTCCTTGGAGCCTGCATAAACTGACTTACCAATCCAACAGCATAGCTCAAATCTGGCCTGGTAATAGTCATATAAATCAAGCTTCCTACTATGCGTCTGTACATAGTAGGGTCTTCTAGAAGCTCACCTGCATCTGCGCTCAGCTTCACATTCTGCTCCAAAGGAACTGAAATAGGCTTACAGCCTGTCATCCCATATTTGGACAGCATGTCCAATCCATACTGCCTCTGCAAGAGCTGTATCCCACTTGGTGACCTAATCACCTCAATGCCCAAGAAATAACGCAGCTCTCCCAAATCCTTCATCTCAAACTTCTGCTTCAATAGCATTTTCACATGAAGGATATCTTCATCACTGTCACCTGTCATAATCAAATCATCAACATAAATGACAAGCAGCATAATATCTTTCTCTGTTTTTCTCACATAAAGTGAGAAATCTGCCTTGGAAATCTGAAAGCCAATAGTGACAAGATACTGTCCTATCTTGTCAGACCATGCTCTAGGTGCTTGCTTCAAGCCATACAAGGCTTTCTTCAACCTGCAAACAAACTCAGGATGAACATCATGCACATAACCTGGTGGCTGCTCCATATAGACCTCTTCTTGCAAATCACCATGCAAGAAGGCATTCTTTACATCCATCTGATGTAAAGACCATCCCTTTGATGCAGCCATAGCAATGACTGCTCTTACGGTTGCCATCCTTGCAACCGGACTAAATGTTTCTTCATAGTCAATGCCATATGTTTGTGCATACCCCTTGACTACTAATCTTGCCTTGTATCTGTTCACAGAACCATCTGCATTGTGCTTCACCTTATAAACCCACTTACAGCCAATTGCATTTTTACCTTTAGGCAAAGGTACCAATTCCCATGTAGTATTTGCTTCCAAGGCATCCATTTCTTCATCCATGGCTTTCTCCCATTTTTCTTTTCCCATGGCTTGCTCAAAAGATGTGGGTTCTGGTTCCTGTATCACTTTGACCATATATGCATAGTGAATGGCTGTAAATCCATCATATTTCAGCCTATCCACAGGATACCTAGCTCTTGTAGACCTGCGCAAAGTAGGTTCACTCCCAGGTGCTCTCAAAACATCCCTGGTCTTCCTTACTCCAGGTGTAACAATAGAAGGAATACCCAACTCATCATCAATGCTCTGTTCTGAGCCACTGGATTCACCATCCACATAAGAGTGACCTGCATTCACATCAAACATGGGCTGATCAACCTTCTCTTTTCCTTTTCGTGATACCTGCATACCACTATCTGCATTGCTTTGAGAAGATTCTCCTGATCTCAATCTGCCTGTCCATGGCGAAGAATGTGAACCACTGCTAGAGCACGCTCCAGGTCCACTAATATTTTGTGACTGCTGCTGTGAATTCTGTGTAGCATTACCATTTTGTGCATCTTCATCATCAATCACATTTACTGGTTTATACCAGCTACTCATCTCATCAAAAACAACATCTCTGCTCACTGTAAACTTACGAGTAGAAGGGTTATAGCATCTATACCCTTTTTGCTGCAGAGAGTAACCAATAAAGATGCACTTCTCAGCTTTTGGATCCAACTTGGATCTCAGCTCATCTGGCACATGTACATAGGCAATGCAACCAAAAATTTTCAAATGAGAAATATCTGGTTTCCTACCAGTATACCTCTCCTCTGGAGTCATTCCATGTATTGCTGCAGTGGGAGTCCTGTTCATTATGTAGACTGCTGTAGCAACTGCTTCAGCCCAATAAAAATCTGGCAAGTCTTTTTCATTGAGCATGGCACGAGATACCTCTCCAATATGCCTGTTTTTCCTTTCTGCAATTCCATTTTGTTGTGGGGTATAACTGCATGAATATTGCTGCTTTATGCCATGCTCCTGCAAGAACTTTGCAAACTCATTTGAGAGGTACTCTCCCCCTCCATCTGACCTTAGGCATTTTATCTGCAAGCCTGTTTCTTTTTCAACCATAGCTTTAAGAGTTTTGAAATGCCCAAAAACTTCACTTTTCTTTTTCATAAAATACACCCAAACTTTTCTGCTATAGTCATCAATAAAACTGACAAAATAATGACAGCCTCCAAGAGATGCAGCTTTAGTTGTCCACACATCAGAGTGAATTAATTCCAATGGCTTCTCACTCTCTTGAACATGTCTAGGAAATGGTTTCCTTGCCTGTTTTCCAAACTGACAGGCTTCACATAGTTTATGCATTTCTGCAACCTTGAATTTGGGCAATCCTGCAACAATATTTTGGGCCTGCATTGATTTAAGTCGCTGTACATTAACATGACCAATGCGTTTATGCCAGATATCAATATCTGCAACTACACCGGTCCCATGTGCAAACATTGCTGCACTCAATTCAGACATGTCTGCATCCAATGTAAACATTCTGCCCTTCTTCTTTCCTTTTGCTATCAAGCGACCTTTATTTTTCATATCCTCAACAAAGCATCCATGAGGATTAAATCTGACCTGCAAGCCCTGTTCAACCATTTGACCAACTGAAACCAGATTCTTGGTGATATTCGGGACATGAAATACATCGGACAGGTATTTCTTTTTCCCACCCTGCATAGACAAGGGAATTTTTCCAATCTGCACAATAGGATGTGCAGTATCATCACCAGTCTCCACAAATCCTGGTTTTTCCATTTTCCTTGCATCCTCCATCCATTCTGCATGACCTGTCATGTGGTTTGATGCACCTGAGTCAACATACCATACATCATTGCTTTCTTCTGCACTTGTCATAGAATTGTTCATGTGCTGCACCATGAACAAATGCTCATTTCTGTCATCACCCTGTCTACTAGAAGATGCATAATTCCCTTGTTGCAGTTTTCCATTCATGATGTCATTCTGCTTTTTATAGCAGTCTTTAGCCATATGACCCATTTTACCACAGTAGTAGCATTCAACATTACTGTTTGCATTTTGGCCTCTTTGCCATCCACCACGACCTCTTTGGCTCCCCCTGCCTCTAGAGTTACCACGTCCTCCTCCATAGGACTGGTTTTCTTGAGTTTGCTGCATATTCTGATTTCTGCCACGGCCTCCAAATCGGCCTCCTCTACCTCTGCCTCTACCTCTTCCAGCATTTGAGTAGAAGACAGCTTCTTTTGAAGTTCCTCCTGAAGAAGATGCACCACCATTTCTCTGTTCCTCAGAAATTAGAAGAGCAATCAACTCCTCAAAATCAGGAAATCTTTCACGAACTGAAATGGATGTCCGAAACTGTGCATAATCCTTTCCTAGACCATTCAAGGTCACGGAAACTAAATCATCATCTTCCACTGGCGACCCAATGGAAGCAAGTGCATCTGCAATCTTCTTCACCTTCATGTGGTAGTCGTTGATGCTCATACTTTCTCTTTGCACATTATGCAACTCTTGCTTGAGCTGCATTTTCCTGGCTTGCGTATTTGTGCTATACATTTTTGACAAAGTATCCCATGCCTCCTTTGGCGTACTTGCATCCTGAATATGCACAATCATAGAGTCTGAAATACTGATAGACAGCCAATACATAACTTTCCTGGCTCTCTCATGCCATGTTTTAAATGCCTGCATTTGTTGTTGATTGGGAACATCAGGAAGAACTGGTTCTTCTTCATTTCCTGCAACAAATTCCCAATATCCTTTTCCCATAAGGAAATTCGTCATTCTAAACTTCCATGCCTGGAAGTTGTTCTTGTCAAGCTTTTCAGTGACAATCTGTGAAAGAGAATCAGACGCCATTACAGAATACTGCAAGAAATTCTGTCACTGCAAAAAACACAGCTTTACCCTCAGAAGGGCAAATCTGCAAAACTGGCGAAAGTGGTATTTGACCACACAGTCACTTCCTAGTGACGATTTTGCATAAACAGGAACCAAGGATGATTCTGAAACTCCCAATGTCTCTGCGCACAAGCATACGATGCAATTTCTACAATAACTTTTCACCGACCTATAGAACAGTGGTCGCACAGCATAAAACTGAGCCTTTTCTTGAGTGCGTGCAGAAAACTTCCGTCTGCAAAAACGGCCCCGAAATGGCCTCAAATCAAAAAAACAAGGTCGTCTTGCTTCACCGCGAAGGGCGTCTCAACCTGAGACAATGCACTCCTGCAATTTCCGGCTGTGCTACCTGTAGAGATCTGCTCCCAAAACAGGAAATGAAAGCAACACTGCTCCTCTTACCAGACCACCGCGAGCTTGGCTTGCTTTCTTGAGCTCCTTACCACGAACAAGGCTCTGATACCATGTCAAGATTGTGGGAGAGAAGGAAGGAGTCTCGCTTGAAGCTTTCTTGCTTGCACAATGGGGGAAGACACACAAGGGTGGAGGCTGAAAACAGTTTTCCTCTTCTTAGTTGTGTAAGCCAAAAGAACTCAAGTACAAAGAAATAGAAGAACCCTATATATGGGTCTCAAACCAAACTCAACTAACTAAGGTGGCATACTAACTGAGCCACGAACTAGAGTAGATAAGGATAGCTATCATGTAGCTATTATTCATGGGCGGTGTACCAACCGCGTCTGCAACTGACAAGTCGGTGACATAAATATACAACGGTCACCCTGGCGTATCACGAGTGGAGCTCGATATCTCAACATGAACACCATAATCAAACATACATTATCTAAGTAACTATAATGAAGCTTTGAAACACCTAATTTTTGGCTTGCAAAATGTATGGAGGTTGGAAGAAGCATACAAGACTCATGATGACATAGACTTAGAGACTAACTCTTACACAAGTGAATTAGGTTCCAAGATGGAAGCTTGGAATCATAAATACAATCTTGTGTAAGACAATGACAATGAAAATGACACTAAACTGAAATTAGAAAGTATCATGATATATTGCATTCAACTTCATTAAAGTGATGTCAAGTACAATGCTTTATAGTAGCTAGATAGTAGCATTCTGCCTCACTATGCCTATGGGATTTAGGAACTGGTTACATGTCTCTTGCCTTATAACTCCATACAAAGAGGCATACAAATGGATGTGATTACCAAACTCTCATGTTGAGTGTTGAAATGACTTGCTTTTTGGCTAATTTTTGTTGTTTTTGAGAGCTGAATGGTTGATTTTATGAGATGATTGATTGATTTGGAAGTGTTTTGAGAGTGTTTTAGATGATATTGCTTTTTTTTTTGGAAGTTCATGATGTTTGTTGATGGTTCTGTGATGTTCTGATAGATTTTGAATGGTTCTGTATACCTTCTGTTTTGTTCTGTTTTGGTCTGTTTTGTTCTGATTGTCTTCTGTAAGGAGGGATGAAGTATTGATTGATGAAGAATGAGATATTGTGAAAGTTTATTGAATGGTTTGTGAGAGTTTGAAATGGTTTGAGAGTGAGTTATGAGGTTTTGATAACCTTCTGTAACCTTTTGTAGGTCTTCTGTAGACTGTTCTGCTTCTGTTCTGTTCTGTACTGTAGCTGTTCTGGTACTGTTCTGTAGACTGTTCTGTATGCTTCTGTAAGTGTTCTGTGGAATGTATGTGTGACTTTGGGAAAGTTTTCTAGCCTTGGAAAGAGGTGAATACAAGTGCAAAAGAGCTGAAGGAAGTGGAAGAAGTAGCTGCTGAAGACTCAAGAGAAGACTAGAGTGAAGTGACAGTAGTGAGTTATGAAAGGACACTGTAGTGGCTCTAGTGACTCTTCATATCAGACATACCTCTTGGGAGGGGTATCCACGACCTAAGAGTGATTATTGAGGGTGATTTTGAGAGATTGTAGTGAGGATATGATGTATTATTGATGGAGAGAGAGAGAGAGAGAGAGTCAGAGATAGCCAATTCTACTAAAACAAAGTGATTGTATATGAGAGATTGAGAGAAAAGACTATGAAGATATTGAAGATGAATACTATGTGATGTATTTCCATTCAAAGATGGTGTATTCCTTTGCTTTCTTTGTTCTATTGATGGATTTTGTGAAGATTTTGAAGAATATGGTTGATTCTATTGAAAACCGTGGGAGATTTACATGATGCTGCATGAAGATTTGTTGTGCCTGGTGTTCTTTTCTTCATTGTGATCATATGAAACATGATAAACAAGCTTGTTGATGTTACAAGATAGATTTTCTTGCAAGAGAATTCCCTTTTCCTTGGTGTTCCTCTCGGGGCTCCATGTTTTTGGTGCGCAGCCGGGGAAACTTGCCATCAACAAGCACCAAAAGAGGCTGAAAATGAAGGAAATGGCATTGCCAAGAAGAGAAGAATTCAATGGATGTTTGTAAAGTTCCTTCTTCCACTGAAGAGTTGGAATTTCTCATAATCAAAGCCACTTTTCACAAAAAGTTCATCCCACAATGGCGGAAACACATCACCATCATGATGCATGCTCTATGTGGTGGACAGTTTCCTCTTCTTATTGAAGCAGCAGAAACTTGCATCTTGGTGGCAAACTGTTTGGGAACAAACTGAAGAACAGAAACAGAGAGAATGACCATCCATGGAAGATTTGTCATTCATTGAAAAGTTTCCAGACAACATCAAGTGGGAAGTTGTGAAGAAGCTTCAGGAGTCTTGGTCTGTAGAGGTTCACAGGGACAAGAAGGAAAAGAGTTGGAATTTGTTCGTGGATGCTCAACAGCAAGATACATGGGATGCTTGGTGTACTGATAATCTTCTATTTGTTCAATTAGCAACCCACTGGAAGTTGGTAGACAGAGTGTTTTTCACAACATACACTATTGAAACCATCAGAAGCTGGCATTACTATGATGATGGCACCACCACAATGCTCAGACGTATGCATTTTGACACCTTCAGAACCAAATACCTTCCTTTGTGCAGTGGCATGAAAGCAGAATTCAGGGACATTGAAAAGAAAGAAGTAGAAGAAATGTTGGCAAGAGAGTCCTCCAGAGACTGAAGCCTTCTGTTAACCCTCTGTGGAGCACTAACAACATAGTGGAGCCAACCCCCTGATGAATGACGCAATAAAAAGGCAAGCGTTAGAACGAGTCCAGAGGTACGTGAGAAGAGAGAAAGCAAAAATCAAGGCTGAGAACGAGCTCACAGCAGAAGCCGCCTTTGAAGCCCTTGCGGAACTCTTTACAGAAGTCCCAATGGCACATCAAGCCCTTCCTCCTCCTGCTGGAGGTCCACTTCCAAGCCAGATCCGTCCTGGAAATATTGATGACAGGCCAGCGAATGTAGTCCCATTGCCAGTTTTTAAGGGAGAGTACAACGAAGACCCCGATCTTCATGTAGCAGAGTCTATGGTAGCGTGTGTGGCTAACAATGCCAGAACCCCTGAGCATTGGTTGGCAATATTCCCTGCCACTTTCAAGGGCGCGGCGTTTCAGTGGTATGAGAGACAAGCAGCAGGAGCTTTTGGCACATGGGATGACCTGAAGTTGGCCTTCCTCACTAAATTCAGGCGTGAAGGTTTTGAAGAGCGGATGCGAGAGGAATTTATGAACCTAAGTCAATCCTCTGGAGAAAGAGTAGAAGCTTATATCTCACGAATGGAATCCATCCTGAAGAGATGGACTAACCATAATCTAGATGATGGCATTCAGAAGGGGGTGTTTCTCAGAGGATTACAACCAGAAGTCCGTAAGTTTGTGGAGCTGCAAAGACCAGCCACCCTGCAAGCTGCAACAGAAGGAGCAAGACTGTACGATGAAGTGGAAGCTAGATTAGCGATGAATACAGGAAGAGGAGTCCTACCTCCTCTGATGTCAGGAATGATGTATCCACCAAATGCAGTTCTAGGGACTGTTCCCTATCTCTACCAACAGATGCCCCCGATATCACAGTACAGTGCACCAAATCCACAGTGGCCACAATCCATGCCTCAAATGATGGCTCAACCACAACAACAATGGTCCCAACCAATTTCCTCAATGCCAAATCAGCAGCAACAGTGGAATCCTACCAACTGGAGCCAACAGCCAACAGTTCAAACAGGAGCACTGAATCAGAACCAGAATAGAGACCCCTCTGTACCAGCCCAACCCGTTTATGCAGTGATTACAGAGACTCCTCAAAACCCTCCTGCCAGTACGTCCGGAGGAGAAAGCTTGAAGGATTATTTATCCAACTCAGTTGCAAACATTAAGGAGTTGATGGATGTGATTACAGAGCAACTACAGACGCTGAAAGTGAACACATCAAGCATATCCAACGTTGTAGGAGCAGGAAGAGATGTGATGCGGTCAAATACTTGGTGTGGTAAGTGTCATCAAGCAGGCCATTTAGCCACTGAATGTACACGAAAACCAACCATTCCTGGGGCCTTCTGTTCCTACTGTTTGCGGAAGAACCATACAGAGGACATTTGCTCTCTGAAGGAGATGCATGATAGGAGAAGGAAGGAAGAAGACGCAAGATTCAACTTGCTGGAATCCAAAATGATAACACAAGATATTGGACCCAAGCCTAGAGAGTTTGGTCCTAATTTCGGACCCAGAAGATTTCCCTCTCAAAGTTACAGAGGAAGACAGTCTGGCGGTGGTCAGAGATCAGAAGTGGAGTGTTACAGATGCGGAGAAAAGGGACACATCTCACCAAATTGTCCAAATCCTCGAAGGTCAGTGGATTACAAGCCCTTATGCAGTCGATGCAAAGGAGAAGGCCACACTGCAAAAGACTGTCCAAGCCCAGCCCCAGTGAAAAACAGTGCTACTGATAGTCCAGCCAAGGCCCAAGAGCCTACCTCCAATTTGGTGGAATTGGAAGTTGCTGCCATCACGCGTGCAAAGCAGAAGGAACCACCTATCCAGAAAGAAAATAACCCCCCTGCCAGAACAATGAAGTTCAATCTTCCATCAGAAGAACATAACAGAACAGAGCCTAACAGTGCCATACAGAGCCCTACAGTGCCACAGAGAGTTACAGAGATAGTTACAGAGACAGGACCAGAGGTCCAGAATACAGAAGAGGAGGAAGTGCCACAAGTGGCAGAAGAAGCTCCTGTAATTCCTCTGATGGAAGAAAGAGGGAAAATGAAAATGGGTGTTGCCCCATTCCCTAATCGGTTAGAGAAGCCAGTGGATCCTATTAAGGAATACGATCTAGTCAGAGATCTAGATACCTTTAGACCAAACCTCATATTCCGACAATTATTGATGTTGTCTCCCAGTTGCCGGAAAAGATTCAAAAGTATACTGACAAAAAGACGTGGTTTAAGGATTGCTCCCTCAACAGTGACAAAGTCCAACAAGGCTCCAGAGCCTGTAAAAGAAGTGGATGTGGCTAATGCTTTTCTAGACCCGGGTACTCCAGAGACTGGTGTGTGGATAGAAGGCTGCTTCATTGCAAATGCACTGATTGATGGAGGTTCATCAGTAAACATTATGACGGATGTTACAATGAAGGATCTAGGCCTACAAGGTGTTCAACCAACCCAATGGCTCATCAGACTGGCAGATCAGAGTAGAATCAAGCCTTTGGGCATTCTTCCATATGTGAAGACTACAGTGGCTGGAAAAGATTATTGGCTGACCTATTTGGTGGTGAAGCCAAACTCTTATGGTACATCCTATCCTCTGTTACTGGGCAGACCATGGCTTTTTGAAGCCCGAGCAAGGACGGATTGGTTTAAAGGGACTTTGACCTTGGGTAGAGGACCCAACAAAGTGGTGCTGAAACTGTATGGTTCTCAAAAAGGACATGGATCCACCTCCTTGGAATTATCTTCTGATTCCCCTAACGAGGCTACAGATGGAACATCAGCAGACGAAGATGCTGTCAAACAGATCCTTCCCAAGAAAATAATGGCACATTCCTTAACAGTGGATACTGTAAGCCGACTTCCAAAAGATGCAAAGCCATTATCAATGGGTGAATACTTCCTGCCTGAATCAGAAATGACTTCAGAAATCACTTCTGACAGTGGGATAGAAGCATGGATGTACTGCTTTCCCTGTTACATGGTCACAGCAGAAGCAGAAGCAGAGACAGAGGCAGGAGAGGAAACAGAGAATCTATTCTTCTGTTATAGAGCTCCTACAGAAGCAGAAACAGAAGCAGGAGCAGAAGCAGAAGCAGACGCAGAGACAGAGACAGAAGAGGATGGATATGATATGGACGAAGAAGATTATGAAAGTGAAATGGAAGAGTCTATCCCACCTGAAGAGGATACATTTGAAGAAGAAGTTCCAGAAGCATCAGAAGCCGATGAGCTCATGCTATGGGACAGAATGGCGATGGTACCATTTGGTCTGGTAAATGGATCTTCTCATATGCAAAACCTTTATAAGAAATGGATTAAGAAGAGCAAGTCGTCTTTTAAGTGTGGCTCCTGCCGTCCTAACCCATCCTTGCCAAAGAAAGATGATGATGATGCACGGTGCCAACAAGCACCAGTCCCACCAACCCAACAAGCATCAGAGGGTTCCTGTTATGTGACGTTCTTGGATATGTCATCATCAGAAGATGAGTCTTCAAGCCAAGAGGTAATTAATTTTGAAACCAAACCCGAAACGGCTCTTATCCCATTCCAACGTCTTAACGAGCAACCTAAGTCTCCACCAACAGAAGAAGTTGGTTCTAGTGGGACATCAGAAGAGGACATCACTCCCTTGAAGGAGTCGGATCTATATCCAGAAGCAGTCCGCGGGACCTTCATCCGGGAAGTAGAAGGTGAAAGGCAGTTAACCTTTGTGGATGCAGATGGCACTGAACGCCACTTGAAGGTGGGTAGCAGTCTCCCAGAAGAGGAGTTGTTAACCTTGTACAACTTGTTGAAAGAAAATTTGGACGTGTTTGCATGGTCTTACAAAGACCTAAAGGGGATTGATCCCACAATATGTCAACATCATATTGACTTGGAGCCTGATGCCAAGCCAGTACGGCAACGACAGAGGCGAATGAACCCGAATTATTCCACATTGGTGAAAGCGGAGCTGCTGAAGCTTCTAGAAGCCGAGTTCATTTATCCAGTGGCAAATAGTGAATGGGTTTCACCCATCGTGGTTGTACCCAAGAAGAATGGCAAATTGCGAATATGTGTGGATTTTCGAAAGCTTAATTCCAAGACAAAGAAGGATCACTTTCCTATCCCTTTCACAGACCAACTGTTGGACACAGTGGCAGGACATGAACTTTATTCTCTGTTGGATGGATTCAGCGGATACAACCAAGTCCAAATCGCAGAAGAAGACCAATCCAAAACAACCTTCACCACAGAATGGGGGACCTACGCTTACCGAGTGATGCCATTTGGGCTCTGCAATGCCCCTGCTACTTTCCAACGAGTCATGATGGCCGCATTTCAAAATCATCTGCATGACTTTATTGAGATATATTTGGATGACTTCTGTGTTTATAGTTTGATCCGTGAACATTGGGAACACCTGGAACAATGCTTTGACCGATGCCGGGAGTATGGGATTTCCCTCAACCCCAACAAATGCATCTTTGGGGTCTCTTCTGGAGTTCTGTTGGGCCACATTGTCTCTGCACAAGGGATATCAATAGACCCTGCAAAGATTGAAAAGATTGCAGCTCTGACAGCACCCACCAACCTCAAACAGTTGAGGGGATTCCTAGGCCATGTGGGTTACTACAGAAGGTTCATAGCCCATTTTGCGACAAAGGCAACTTCTTTGCACAAGCTCCTGCGGAAAGATGCAGAGTTCACTTGGACAGAAGAATGTGATAAAGCCTTCCACATTCTGAAGCAGTGTCTGATAGAGGCACCCATTCTGCAACCTCCTGATTGGACGAAAGAGTTCCATGTACACACTGATGCATCAATTGAAGGCTTAGGTGCTGTCCTCTACCAAAAGGGCTCCTCAAAGTTGGATCAACCGATCTATTATGCAAGCCGAAAAGTCACTGATAGGGAACGGAACTATATAGTGACCGAGCTGGAGTGCTTGGCAATGGTGTTTGCCCTGGAGAAGTTTCGCCATTACCTCCTATCTACCCACTTTAAATTTTATGTGGATCGTGAGGCCCTGTCCTTCTTGATGAACAAAGCAGATGTGAAAGGACGGTTGATGAGATGGCTCCTTTTATTCCAGGAGTTCGACTTTGAGGTGATTACTAAGCCTGGTCGTTCCCATGTTCTGGCTGATCATCTGTCGCGTATCCCACAAACTGCAGATGAGGAACGAGATGATCCAGACCTCCCTGATGCTTCCCTATTCTTGGTAGAAATTGTCACTCCCTGGTGTGCAGACATTGCCAATCTGCTGGCAACCCAACAGTACCTTCCTGGTATTTCTAGTCGGGAAAGGAAGAAGCTCATGCTAGAATCAGCTCCATACACCCTGCTAGGCGGTGCACTGTACAAGAAAGGCAAAGATGAAGTACTCAGAAGATGTGTTGCAGGAGATGAGATTGGGATTGTTCTGAAGGCTTGCCACGACGAGCCATGTGGAGGTCACTTTGCAGGAGAAGCTATAGCCAGGAAGGCTCTGCTAGCAGGTTATTGGTGGCCTACCATTCATACGGATGCCTATGATTACTGTAAAAGATGTGATGCTTGTCAAAGAATGGGGAAACCCACGAAGACAAGTGCCATGCCATTGCAACCTATCCTTCCGTTGAAGCCGTTTGAGAAGTGGGGCATCGACTTCGTAGGTCCGATCGACCCTCCCACTAGAAGGAAACAGAACCGATACATCCTCGTATGTACGGATTATGTCACAAAGTGGTGTGAAGCTAAAGCCCTAAAGCGGGACGATGGTAACAGCGTAGCCCTGTTCATGTACGAGAATATCATCACCCGTTTTGGCAGTCCCTTAGAGCTGGTAAGTGACAGAGGCACTCATTTCCTTAACAAAGTCATGGAAGAGTTGACAGAGTTGTATAAGATCCGCCATCGCAAGTCCACTCCTTATTACCCCAGAGCCAATGGCCAAGTCGAAGTCACCAATCGCATCCTCTGCTCGATTCTGACAAGAACAATTGCCGCACATCGTCGTGATTGGTACGATCGACTTACAGAGGCCCTCTGGGCGTACAGAACCTCCCATAAAGCAGCAACGGGACAGAAACCTTTCCAGTTGGTGTATGGTACAGAAGCTGTTTTTCCTGTTGAACTGGAACTACCCTCTTTGAGAGTGGCTATCAAAGAGCGTTTGGGGGATGATGATTCACTGCAACGCCGTCTCCTGCATTTGGAATGTTTGGACGAAATTCGTCGGATGGCTCTACAGTGCATGGAAGCCACGCAAGCCCGACGTAAGGCTTACCATGACAGTTTCATCAAGCACAAAGAGTTCAAAGAAGGTGATTTGGTCCTAGCCTATGATTCACACTTTGGCAAGTTTCCTGGCAAGCTCCAACAGCGGTGGATGGGCCCCTATAAGGTACTTGCAGTCAACCCTAATGGTTCTGTCCAAGTACAGACCGTTGATGCCTCTAATGATCCCTTTCTGATCAATGGATATCGCCTGAAGAAGTACTTCCCTCCTTGGGGATCTTGACAATTACGGTCGCTTGATCTTTTCCCTCGTTGGCGCGGCACTGTACTTGTTATGATGCTACTTCTGATAGCCGTTCTTCAATCACTCCTGATGAAGTGGACGCAACCCTCTGTCCCCTCCAAACCCCCTTCTAGTCTTGATTTCTTATCCTCTATTTTCCACTAGCGACAGTGGCGAGGTGGGTTCTGACAAATGGTCTCTCTACCATTCCCTTGCTCAATATTGAAAAGAAAAAAAAACACATATCGGTCATGGGAGAAAAGGACTTAGGTCCCTATCATGCCGACCTATTCTTCGAGAAAAGGTGGAAACACCCTCGGGAATAGGGGAAAAAAAAAAGAAGAAAAAAAAAAACAAGAAAAAAACAAACAAACAAATCTATTATGAGAGAAAAGGAAGCAATTCCCTGTCATAGCAGGCCTCGTTCCAAGAAAAGGTGATAAACACCCTTGGGCGAGAAGCTGGCTGTGGAAAAGGTGGTAACACCCAGCAGTCCAGAAAGTGGATTCATTGATTGATATCCCTAGGATTCAATTCCGAAGTTGCCTCCCTTGGTACGCTATGTCCTGGGTCTCTTTGCAAAGCGTCTAACTGTCCTCTAGCAGACGACATGTTCCTATCCAACACAATGTTCGATTTGATGGCTACCTCCCTGGGTACGCCTCTTCAACAACTGATGACGCGATCTTCATCGACAAACAATCGAGTGATTTGAGCTTTCATCCTAACCGGATGGGGAAGTGAGTATAGTTGCCCTCTGTATCTATCAACACCGAGTGAGACAGGGGGTGGGGCGAGAGACCAGTCTTTTCCCTTCAAATCGAATGAGAGGTGAGAAGTGTGAATGAAGTGTTGCACGCACGGGATGGGCCTCTCAAAGCACAAAGCACAATTTGTTTCTGTGCACTGCATTATAAGGCTTCCTGGCCTTCCTTCTTGCACCGTATGCCGGCACAGGGCGGGATGCACAGTTGCACCATCAACTGCGCACAAGGCATACAATCTTTGCACAAGTGACTGTGAGGATTACATCAATGGGTTTCAGGAAAAGGCTGCCCTCCTGTAACTATCAACAGAGCGTGAGACAGAGGGTGGGCTGAGTGTGACTGGAGTTTCTTCAATCAATTACCGAGAGGTGAGATTGAGGGACGTTACGACACTTGGAGGCAGGTATGTTCCACTTTCCCTATGCACCCACGGGATGGGTTTTTACCGTCAACACAAGACACGTCACCCTGTTCTGTACACTGCACTGTAAGGCTCCCTTGCCTTCCTCCTTGCACTTATGCCAGACGGGTTGGACGCACTAATGCACCATCAAATGTGCACCTTGGCATGCTCCTTCTGCACCATTTCCCCCTTGTCGATTCCTCACCCGGGTATGAGATATGGGTTTTAATCATTCTTTCTCGAGTGATATTAGTCATGGGGCGAGTGACTGATCTTTCATTCCAATTGAGTGACTGTGAGTTGAGTGCAATATCCCTCATCATCGACAATGCATTTCCTGCGATTCCTCCCATCAGCTACCTCCCTGGGTGCTGCCGCGTAGTCCCTGCCATGATGAACGTGTGCCGCGAAGATGCCTTGGTCCCTCTAGCACCGACAACAACACTGGACGTGCCATCGATACTCAACCTTGATTCTTGATGAAACGGGCCAAGTTTTTCTAACCCTACAACTTCTGTTTCTTAGTGATGGTCATGTTTTAAGTGTGGGGAAGTTAGTGGATGGTCTATGGTGTGGTCCTAGGTCCCTAATGTTCGGTTAACCCTATCCGTTAAGGTCTTAAGTGTGGGGACGCGTCCCTGCGCGTCTTCCGTGTATACCCTTTTGCATCTGCCTTAACCTGTTCATGCGTGCATACCATGCCTTACTTTTACCCTAATGGGATCCCTTTCCACCCATCCGGTTATGTTTCACCCACCCTTGGGGCTGCTTCCTTGCAGTTTTCCTTCATTCTTTGATTTTGAGGTCTTTCCGTGTGAATGCACCCTACGTTCACCAAAGTCCAAATCCAACCTCATAGCCCTGTTCCTCCCTTTGAACTGATCATTTTTTCTTTTTACCTACCTTTGTTCCGGTGCACGGTTTTTGAGTTATTAATTTTTGAAGCATTTTACACAATTTAGACGGTTTTCCATGTGAACGCGCTTTTCTTGCTTCGGAACCGTGATCTGATGTCATAGCCCGGCCAAGCACTTTTCCCGTGACATTTTTCCTTTTTATTCCGCATCATTTCGATACATGGTTTGTCCGTTATTAATTTTCCGGTTTTTTAAGCCTTTTTCGTGTGTATTTTTACTATTTTTCCATGTGAACCTGCCCTATTTGTATCAGAATTCCAATTTGATTTGACAGCCATGTCCCCTGTGCCTTCTCCTACCTTTTTCCTTTTTCCTCCACCCTCTTTCGACTTTCGGATTTTTATTTATTAATTTTTAAATGAGTTTTCGGGAGTGTTTTTGGAGTTTTTCACATGTGAACCCCTCCTATTTCCGCCGGAACTGCATTTTAACGTGATCACCCTGTGCCATCCCTTCCTGCGGACATTTTTCCTCCTTCTTGCATGTCTTTCCGGTGAACGGTTTGTTCGATATTAATTTCTGATCCCATTTTCGGGTTTATTTTTTGGGTTTTTCCCATGTGAACGCGTCTTCTCTCAGTCGGGATTATGTTTTGACGTGATAGGATTGTCGGGCACATCTTTCTGCACAGTTTTCCTTTTTTCTGCACCTCATTCCAATGCACGGATCTTTCGATATTAATTTTTAAATTGCATTTTGGTTCGTTTTTTGTGTTTTTTGCACGTGACCGCCCTTTACCCCTCCCGGAACCCCCATCCCGTATTTTCCTTGTTTCCCCCCTGTCGTCCTGCCCACTTTTTGTTTTTACGCTATTTCGTTTTGACGTCTGGATTGGGAGTTATTAATTTTTCTTTCTTTTTACATTTTTTCTCGCGCCCGTTTTGCGCATGAACGTGCGTTTTCGATTTTACAAGTCTCCAGGCGCCCC